>NC_142747.1:11339586-11674586 GCF_051943395.1 Hippocampus bargibanti
TAACACAGTAGTTCTGAATCTTGTTGGAGACACCGAAACCCACCAGTTTCATATGCTCATTCACCGAACCCTTCTTCCAATGACTGTGCCTACTAACTGCAGACTAGACTGAGGGGTGGACCTCTGTCCAGGATCTACCAAACCCCTGAGACCGACTCACCGAACCCCTAGGGTTTGATCAAACCCAGGTTAAGAACCACTGATTTAACACGACACCCTAAACCGTAAAAACCTGGTCAATGTTGTTCTATAGCAGTCTTTATCCATGCTTTTCTTATTTCATACATTATTGAGTCAAACAAACCAAAACATTCCAAAACCTACCTTGTCTGCGGGAGGTTGATGATGCACAGAGAACAGGGCTCCTATTATGATGTCGCCAGGGATGTGGGCGACAACTCGCCGTTCGCTCGACTGGACGGAGTCTGTTTGCTCAAATGTCGCCCAAATAAAGAAGAGGAGTCGCCACAGAATCATTTTGGGTCCGTTTTAGTGAGCCAAATGTGAAATGAAAAGATCCTGTCACAGGCAACAACTTTTTCTGGCCATACCAAAAGCAATATTGTTTCAGGTTGTTTTAACTCATTCTGTTCTTCTGTGTCTTCAGATGTCCACGTTGGGCCGTCATTAAAACAGTGACGGGTCTGCCAATGCGAGTTGAGAAATTTACCAGAAAATATTGACGGAGGCTCAAGAAATGAAAGAGGTCCAGAGGCAGAGCTCGTGTCCAAGGTACACGGCAGCGGACCGACATGGTCACATGAACCTGCAAGAAGAAGGGGAGTTGATGCCACAAGATCGAAATAGGTGAGATACTGTAAATCCATGACTATACTATTGCTTATCAGATTGTATATTTGTTTGCTAAAACCATCGCGGAGACGAGCGATAAATTTGTTTCCTTGGGTGAACCGTTAAAAGCAATCATCTCGCAGTTCCCTAACCTGACAAATGATTTACTGCACAGGATAGTAAAGCATCCATTTCTCAAGCGGAGGAGGGTGAAGATCATGGCACAGGTGTCTGGGCTTTGCTGACCAGGGTTGGGTGGGGGTTGACGTTTGACACAAAGTGGAGAAGGCGAATGAAAATGAATTTGAATGGTAAAAATAGGCATTCTAGAAATAAAATTAAGTATGAGTGACATATAGACTAATTATACATCAGGGAAAATGTTCATGTTCAATTAACCGAATTTGGATATACGTATTTGGAATACATGACCACATTGAAGTACCCAAAAAAGAACATGCAACGTCTGCACCGTAATTTTAGAGTAGACTATTCTCAGAACTGTGAAGCAGACATGCTAACTATTTATCCTTCATGCAACAGTTTCATTTATGAACAAGTAAATTTATCACTTGTGTTTCTTGAATTATTCAAGAAGTTGTGATATTACAGATGTGACAAATAAACAGATATGTTGATATGTTTATATCTACATTCAGAGAATTCCCATGTTTGGATATGAAATAGGCACAGTTATAATCTAATTTTGTTGGGGAACAAGAGTGTAGAGAAAAGAGACGAGCAAAAAAATGTGCATCATACCATTCTTTTGTTTGTGTTGATCGATTACATGTATTCTATTCTGATCAAAAAAAGTTACATCACTATCCAAACAACGGATAAGATTATAATCAAACCTGCTTGAATGTCACCATTGCTCACCCGGTGTCAAATCATGCACTAAATCAATTGCCCTTTCCTGTGCAATCGTTAAAGTAATACATTCGCAAAATGTGAACACAAATGGCTTGATCAGACAGTTAAGGACACCCTCCGTTTTTCCGCAGAGCAGACTGAGCCCAAGTCAATAATCAAGAATGGTGCCACGAAAAAAGACACAACAGTGTGCTAAAAAAACTGAGTGGGAACTGCTCCCGTGGGAGTAAAAGGAAGACGATGTGCATGTTATGTCTCCAGTAAGTCCTAAAGACGAGTGGACTCGTAACTGCATGCTGACACTGCAGCAGCACAATCAGACAACAAGGCTACAAGTCCGCAAGACAAGATCTCATCCCAAAATCACTTAATCGAGGAGTTGCACTCTCCTACCCCCTGCTTGCTGTGCGCTTCGATTCAGGCGGTTTACGGCGATTTACAAATCATCATGTGTGCATGAGACAATAGTGATAAAGACGCCTGGTGCAGCGCTGCCCCCACCAGAAGCAAAATGAGAGAGGAGCTATTTGGAATCCTGCAGAGACACTTGGGTGCAAAATAATGAAAGAGAGAGATGCACACGAATACAAACATTGCTGATGTTTGGTCCGCGTCCCGATACCACGACGGGATCTCCTTTCTCACCACATGCGAGCTCCCGTTAACACAAGACATAATTCATTTCTGTATCCATTTTGGTAGTTTTCAAGATGACGACAAACTACAGTCAAATAAGTCTGAGCATTCGAGGGGGAGCAAGACGTCATGTGAATATGAAATTAATTACAGTTGGCATTGCTATTTCTGCCGGAGCTGCCGTCTTACCTTCCTCGTGCGTGACGCCTCTTGATAATTAGGTGGACATTTTTTTGCAATCTACGAGGGAGGGAAAAGATCTCAGCAATAGCGCTCGGTTCAATGTCAACGCCACCGGGGGGGCTTTTGCCTCAATCTGCCACCGCCTCGTCCGTTTTCCAGTCACGCACACCTGAGTCTCTCTCCAAACACCTTTCCTTCACCCAACGCTTGCACGTACAAACACCCGCTCAGTTTCACCCTTGTCAACAATCCCGGTGACGATATAAGTCATTCATACCCTCAATTTACCACAAAACGTTCAAATTTGGTCAACATTTGGTCGTTTTAAAGTAAGACAAGTCCCGTCAAGTACTCCCTCCAGGCAAAGTCTCCAGAACAGGTGGGCCAAGTCTGGCTAACTGAAGCTAATGTCAAAGGTTTTCACGATTAAATTATACCGGTTTTTGCTTCGTATTATACAATTATTAGGATTTCAGATGACATTGTCGGTTTTATACAGTATATGTGACCCACACTGTCAATAAAAATTGCCCCAAATGTCCTTGTCATTAAACTCACTCATACTCTGCTCAACATATAAGATAACCTTTATTAGTCTAACAATGGAAAAATTCCCAATTCACTGCAGCAACGTAATGAAAGGAAGAGGAAAAGAAGTAGAAGAACAAAAAATAGGAGCTGCTGTAAAGACAGGCAGTCTCGCGGCGCCATCTTGAAGTCAAAATAAAGAAATATGACACAACACACAAGATACTGTCACGGTTTGCGAGGTGGTGATGGCGGGTGCGGATCCCAAGAAGCAGGCAGGAGGGAGCAGGAGGTTGTTTGACAAATTGTATTAAAATAAAGGTCAGCAGGAACAAAATGTAAAACATAAAAATCATCTGAATGGAAAAAATACAAAGTATCAAAAGAAAACCAAGTGTAAAAGTCCGCCAAGGTTAAACAAACACATGCATGCGATTGCAGACAAAGCATGCAACAAACATGCAGAAAACAATGAACCGACACCGGATGGTCGTGCCGGGTGTCCTTTTAAGTGTCAGTGATTAAAACGACCAGCACCTGCGAGGCTGCAGGCAGGGCTGACGTCGCTACCCGTTGGTCGCCATTCTGATCGGGACGACCAGCACCTGTGCAGGTGCAGGCGGGGCCGACAGCGCGCCCCGTTGGTCGCCAACCAGATCATGACAGTACCCCCCCTTCAAGGGGCTGCTTCCAGAAGTCCCAACAGTCTCCCAAAATGTCCACTCGCCAGGGCACAATGGTGGAGACGGCAACCACTGCCTCTCCAGCATACGACGGGCGGCGGCCTGATGGGAACGGGACTCGGCCTGGGGTGGACGAAGACGCGGCACAGATCGTCGTGGGCGTGAGTGCGATCCCTCTCGCACGTTCACGCGACGGCGCATGGCTCAACGTGGACGTCAAACTGCCAGGCGCAGAATGGCACCCCGTACGGCCGTATGGGACCAGGTCTCGGCTGGACGCCGATGTGGGCGTGAACTGCCCAGCACCGGGGAAACGAGACCAGTCCTGAGCCGCTCCGGGATCCAGCGGTGAGTGGGGTCTCGGACTGGAGTTGACGCGGACGTTGCACGGCTCGTCGTGGAAGAGACTCAATTCGTCATGCACGACGACAGCGTGGCTGGACGTGGGCGTGCACTGCCAGACACCCAGTGTCACCCTGGACGGCCACCTGGAAGGAGGTCTCGGCCGGTCGTTACGGCTCGTCCAGTGAGGCAATTCAAACTCAACGAGGCTTGGGCTAACGTGGACGTAGCATTGCCAGGCACAGGGTGGAAATGAGACGGGTCCGATGTACCTGCGGGATCCGAAGGTTCGTCGGTTCATTCTGTCACGTTTTGCTAGGTGGTGATGGCAGGTGCGGATCCCAAAAAGCAGGCAGGAGTGAGTAGGAGGTTGTTTGACAAATTGTATTAAAATAAAGGCCAGCAGGAACAAAATGTAAAACATCAAAATCATCTGAAGAGAAAAAATACAAAGTATCAAAAGAAAACCAAGTGTAAAAATCCGCCAAGGTTAAACAAACACATGCACAGCATACACAATGCATGCAACAAACATGCAGCAAACAATGAACCGACACCGGATGGTCGTGCCGGGTGTCCTTTTAAGTGTCAGTGATTAAAACGACCAGCACCTGCGAGGCTGCAGACAGGGCTGACGTCGCTACCCGTTGGTCGCCAACCTGATCGGGACGACCAGCACCTCTGCAGGTGCAGGCGGGGCTGACAGCGCCCCCCGTTGGTCGCCAACCAGATCATGACAGATACAGACGTCATTCAATCTTAACTCATTCACTGCCATTCACGAATGTATTCAGTTATTGAAAATATGACAGAGAGCGCCATTCCCAAATTTGTTTGGGTTTTGTTTGTCAATAATAATAATAATAATAATAATAATAACAATAATACATTTCATTTATAAATGCCTTTCAAAACTCTCAAGGACACTTTACAGTCAAGTACATTTTTTTTTCTGCGGGTGAGCACAGGCAGCCATTTGCGCCAGCGTTCATGCTTGGATGCCGATAAAGCGCTGGCCATGGCCTCTGGCAATGTTTTTTCTTTTCCACAAACGTCCTTTCCCTTTTGTCCATGTTAGCACTTTTGTTCCTGCTTGAGCTGTTGTTAACACGCTATATAAACCAATATGTATGTATTGCATTGTATTTTGGACAGCCGCCCTCATTTCAAGCTCATATAACTCCAGACCCATATAATTTAGAAATTAACTCTTTTTTTTCAGATGAAAGAAGAGAGTGTAAGGTTTTAAACACTGTATTGAATGTGTATGTAGTCCTAAGACTCAAGATTGTGTGGGTCCTGGAATTTAAGTGACAATGACAAAAACCCTGACAATTGAGTGGACACATTTTTGAACATGGCTGGCAGTGAATCTAAAAACAGCTTGTTAACCTAAAAACAGCATGACACAAGTCATCACTCGATGGTCAAGTACAAAATGACCTTGTAATTGTTATCGTATTTCGGGCCATTTCATGAGGAAATGTGAGTATGTAGAACAATAAAAATGTTCTATCAAGAACAGGAAAAAAAATACTGTTATGTATTTTGCGTGTATTTTTTCCTAGATAAAATCCCAGTCCTCTGACATTGAAGTCAAATTTTATCAAGTAAATTAAAAATCAAAAACGTCATTCTCCTATTTTATGATGGAAAATATGCCTTTATTCTGCAGGAATAACTTCTTGTGGGTCAGGAGGGGCAGTCCTTTTTTGTTGGAATAATTGGTAATTGGTCTTTATGCCTGTTATAATACGCCTTTTGTATGGGGAATATCAAATTGATGAGATGCACGCCAATCCTATCAGAGCTGTTAATCAGCCCAAAAGCGTTTATTTGGTTTTATTGGCCAGGTTCACACTATTTACTATGCAGTTTTTTTTGCACAACCGATTAATTTATTGCTTCGTTTAATTTAATCTGAAAAACCTTCATTCACCCAATTCATTCCAAAAACATCAATATGCTCTTCCCTGTGCATGCTCATCCTTGCATTTTCTCGTTCTCTAAAGAATAAAGGCGCACTTCGCATGCCTCTGTCCTCCCAGATTTATGAGGCGACAGTCAATGGGGAAACATCAAATTTCATGGCAATGGCCGATAACTTGCTGATGCAGCCACCGTACATGTGCTTCCAACTTCACCTTGTGTTGCTCTTGCTCAGTTCTCAGAATGCATGACGCATACAGAAGAGAAAAAAAATGAACAAAAATAGAAATATGTCAACTGCAGCAACATCGATGAGTGCTTTTGGTCCAAAATATGTCCGCAGAGACAGTCCAATTCATATATGTTGAATAAACGAAAAGCATACCTTTGCTTCCAGGGCAGGTGTGCGGACGAGAAGAACAACAACATCCCTCATGTGTCCATCATGGCATCGCTGATCGCTTTGGTTAATCTACTTTTTCACTATGGCAACAAATGAACCCCCCCTTCTCGATCTTGCTCACTCTCGCTCTCTCTTTTTATCAATGCTCCAATGAGGAGTCTCCACTCACATCATAGGCCACCCAACCTCTCTCACACTCCCACTCTCTCTCTCTCTCTCTCTCTCTCTCTCTCTCTCTCTCTCTCTCTCTCTCTCTCTCTCTTTCACACACACCCTCACACCTACCTCCACCATACCATCTGGAGATGGATACTGATAAAGAGTGAAAGGGAACGATGAGGGAGAGACAGCTAAGAAGTAATGTGGGATAGAAGGGGATTTTCGAGCTTGGCTATGACAAGGCTTGGATTAATTTGCCAGCCAAATGCATTTGAGATTAGTGGACCATTAAAAGAGCATCGAGAGCCGCATGAACGGGCGCACACACACGGGCAGGCTGGCCGCTGTGATGAAGTGATAGCCTTACTGAATCTGACCCCGATCTCCCCTTCCCTCCCCTTTTAGTTCCGTTTGGTTCACTCCCCTTATTTAATCTTGTTTTGACACCAACAAATGGGCTATGATGAAAACCATATGTGTGCAATCACACGAATACAATGGAACATTCCAATTGTTCATTGAAGGAAGGTGTGCATCCACTCTCGCAGTGAGCCACGCTGCTCCCAATCAGTTTTTCCTTCCGCCATTTGACCACATTTAAAGGAATGAGAGGAGCCGCTTGTGCACAAACAGGATCGGCTACTCAGACCATATACGAACACGACGAATGAGTCATTGTTTCGATTGGCTTCATTTTTTATTTACCAACACAAAGCGACTAAAGGGACACAATTTGACATGAGGTGGACTTATTGTCCAATTCTCTACTCCTCACAAGGGTCGCAGGGATTGCTGGAGCCTATCCCAGCCATCTTTGGGCAGTAGGCAGGGGACACCCTGAACCAATCGCCACCCAATCGCCAGGCAAACGGAAACAAACAACCGTCCGTGCTCACACTCACACTAAGTGTTCAAACAGCTTATCATGCATTTTTTAAAATGTGGTAGGACAGTAGAATACCCGGAAAAAACCTGTACACTGTACACTCTCAACTTTAATTGTGGTTCAGTTAATCACATTTACGGTTAATCATTAGTTCTCTGATTGGTTGCCAGATGTTGATGGAAGGGACACCAAAGACAAATGTCGCACATTAATTTTCCACACCCAACCCCAATGAAATTGCGGCGTGTTGTCACTTCACATTATCTGATTTTCTAACTTGATCTTTTCAAACAAGAGAATGATCTAGCGAGTCCCGTTTCACTAGCAACCTTTAGCTTTGTTGTCAATAAGTGGAGCAGCAACCAGGTAATCAATCAGTACCATTTGTGCCATTCTTGCTTATGTACACAAGGGGTTTACATTCACTTAAAAACCGAGTCAATAAATTGACTACTGTTGATTGAGTGAAGTCTAACGAGTGCCGAGCGAGATCGCATTCTCATCCTCGGGGAACTACATTAAGATGGATGACAGGCGAACATTACCCAATGACGCTAGAATGTCTATAAATTTGTGTATATGCAATATATGTTGGAAATGCATGTCAGATTTAAACTTTCAGGGTGCTCAGACACTAAGATGAATCACAAAGTATTTTGCAATTTCCATGATGACAGGTGAGGCACAGCCACGTCACTGCTCAGCTCCATTTTAAACTTCAACCTAACAAGGACAAGAAGGGTAAAATGGGTAGATGGTGTCAACAATCTCTTGCAATAAATATTCAAAAGACTCTTTTCTTTTATATCACTTTTCAACAATGAAACTTGAAGCGTCCTTCCGACTGTGATAGTGGATTATAACAAAAGAAGAAAGGCTATAGTGAATATAGGCAGTTCATCAAAATCTGACATGCAAATCCAAAATTATTTACAACAAGATCCGGTGTGTGTGCGTAGTGGACGACAAGTGGCATGACCCATGCAATAAGTTAAAGCCCTTACATTTTGGAACTGCATGGTCAAAACATTCCTGATGGGGACTTGCTCAGAATTCCGACCGCACATTAGAGAGATCACGCTGCCCTCTTGTGTTGACTTTGAGGCGAAGAGAACCTTTCAAGAACTACTTATTGGAACATTTAGAATTGAGAATGTGCGTCTTAAGATACAACTTCTCGGGTTTGTACTGTTGCTTTACAAAACTGGCAACAAAGGGAAAGCTCTCTCTTTTTCTTTGTCTCCTCCTCCCACCTCCTTCCACACACACTCACACATTCTTCCAGAGGAGCCTTGCGGTCAGATCTATCCTGTGATGTTCATTCCTGTGCGCTCCAGCAAGTTGCTGCCGCAGATAAGCCGCATCCCGTGAGTGGTTTGCGGCAGCATGTGACCACATACTTTGAGCCCGAGTCCGTCTGTATAGTGGCCCACATGAGCACAAGGGGAAGTCAAGTGCATGAGTGGAGAAAGCAGATCTATCCCCGTATTGTGCAAGTTGAGCGTCACGCTGCATCATGTGGTCCGGATAGTGAAGATAGGTGGATTTTTGTATGATCCATTCATTTGTTGTTCCAATTAATTTAAAGATTACTGAATTTAGTTGTCAAACCTCAGTAGTTGTCAGTTGAATGTAGTTGTCAAATTTCTCCACAAAGATAATGCAGTGTGTGTTTTTGTGTGTGTGTGTGTGCATATATATATATATATATATATATATATATATATATATATATATATATATATATATATATATATATATATATATATATAAAACCGGGACTATCGATATATCCGATATCGATATAACGAGACTTTACTATATATATATATATATATATATATATATATATATATATATATATATATATATATATATATATATATATATATATATAGTATATATATTATGAAGGAGATATGGAAAGGGCTAAAATTACCATATTTTCCAGTGTGTGAGGCGCACCACCAATGAATGGTGTATTTTCAAACTTTTTCCATATATAAGGTGCACCGAAGTATAACGCGCACCTTCAATGAACGAAAAAAAGTTTTCCAAATATAACATAAATATATAAAAGTTTCCAAATATAAGGCACTCCACATTATAAGGCGCTATATTAGAGGCTAGGGTTCCATACTATTTCTTCTACAGGGGTTTGAAATGGAGTCGGTGGTTGCTAACAGGAGTTACGAAACTTGTTATAAGGCACAGGGTCATCTTTTGAAGACAATGAAGGCTTTTGGATGCGCCTTATCCACCAAAAAATACGATATATCATCTACGTCTGTGTAAGCTCTCAGTCGTACAGGAGTGGTCCATCGATGAGAAGGTTTCTTCAGCCGTCATCTGTACAAAAGTGAAGGTTTCGGACGTTTCGCCTCCTATCCAAGAGGCTTCGTCAGCGAACTAAAGTCTGACTGGTCGTATCGGCCCCATTTATATATCCCTAATGTCCAGACCTGGTGGCGCCGGACACAGCTATGATAGGTCCCTACTCTCAGGTTGGGGGGGGCGCGGGACCCCCCCCTGTGGCCCCACTGATTGTTCCTACATTCCTGACTAACGATTGGCCTATTACCCCCACTCCCCTCGGTATCACCTCATCAGCATAACGACCCTCATCAGCATTGCGAAAGTTTCCTAACCTGTTTTGCCTGAGCAGGCTATTGTATGAACGATCCAAATTGAACCTCACACCACCAGACCGGTTTAATGAAGGATTTTGTTGTTTTATAAGAATCGCCTCTTTTACCCCCCTTTCAAACCATCTATGTTCTTTCGCTAAGATTTTAACCTCATTGTCGTCAAATGAGTGGTTGCTAGCTTTTAGGTGCAAATGTACTGCCGATTGAGGCCCACTAGTATTATCCCTGCGATGTTGATAAAGTCTTTTTTTGAGAATTTGTTGAGTCTCCCCAATGTACTGCTCTTTACAATTTTCATTCTTACAATGTATGGAATAAACTACATTACTTTGTTTTTCATTTGGTAGCCTATCTTTTGGATGCACTAATTTTTGCCTTAACGTGTTTATCGGTTTGAAATAAGTAGGAATTTTATGTTGCCAAAGGACTCTTTGTAATTTTTCAGAAACTCCTGCAATGTACGGTACTGCTACTCCTCTCCTTTTAGAATCTTGAGAATTATTGGTTTCGTTCGCTATTCTTTCTTTCTGACATTTGTTGAATGACCACTGAGGGTACCCACAGTTAGTGAGTGCTCTCCTGATATGTTTTGACTCCTTTTCTCTACCTTCAGTGCTAGTTGGTATTAGTTTAGCCCTATGCTGGAGGGTTCTGATAACTCCTAGTTTATGTTGTAAAGGGTGGTTAGAGTCAAAAAGTAAGTATTGGTCAGTGTGCGTAGCCTTCCTAAAGACTTCTGTTTTTAGCGCTCTGTCCTCTTTTATAATTACTTTACAATCCAAGAAGGCTAGTTGGTTCTCTTGAATGTCCTCACGAGTAAATTTAATGTTGAAGTCTACAGAGTTGAGATGATCTGTGAAGGATTGAATTTCTTGTTTCTTAATTATGACAAAAGTATCGTCCACATATCTAAACCAGTGTCTAGGTTTTGTCCCTGGGAAGGATGTGAGGGCCTGTTTCTCCATCTCTTCCATGTAAAGATTAGCCACTATGGGTGAAACTGGTGAGCCCATAGCACAACCATGGATTTGTTTATAAAATTTTTCCCGAAATTGAAAATACGTAGTATTAAGGCAGATTTCTAATAATTGGCAGATGTGATCCGGTTTCAGTTTGGTTCTTTCATGCAGAGAAACATCCGCCAGCAGCCTCGTCCTCACCACTGAGACTGCTGCTGGGGTTGGGACAGATGTAAAGAGAGAAGTCACATCGTATGATGCCAAAGTTTCCTCAGGTTCCAATATGAGGTCTTTGATCCTCTCTACAAACCCTGTGGTGTTCTCTACGTGATATTCTGTGTTACCAACCAACGGAGCTAAAATAGTTTTTAAATATTTGGCTACATTGTATGTAGAGGAGTCAATGCTACAAACAATGGGTCGGAGGGGGAACCCTTCTTTATGTATTTTTGGCAGGCCATAGATACATGGCGTGGCCTCTCCCGGGTATAATCTAAAATACATCTGTTTGTCTATATGTTTTCCTTTCTCTAGCTTTTGGAGACAGTCAATCATTTCTTTCTTGTATCTATTGGAAGGGTCCCTTTTTAGTTGCTCATACGTGTTAGAATCACTGATTAACCTATTTATTTTGTCTTCATAATCCAATGTGTTGAGCAGCACTGTGCATCTGCCCTTGTCTGCTGGCAAAATAGTAATATTTTTGTCTTTTTGTAGAGTAGTTAACGCCTTTCTCTCTTCTAATGTTATGTTGGACGGAGGAAGTTTGGCACTACTGAGAAGAGCTGATATTTTAATGCGTAGATCATCTGCCTCTGCATACGAAAGTTTGTTATTTTTAATAGCCGATTCAGTAGCTGTGATATAATCTATTGTAGGTATAGTTTTAGGAGTCACTGAGAAATTTAAACCTTTGGTAAGTACCGCCTTTTCTGTCTCTGAGAGATCTCTGTCTGACAAATTTTTGATCCAATTCTCCCTTGCAAACTGTTCATACCTAATTTTACGCGTGTTTACCAGTAGCTGAGATTGTTTCAGTAAAAGTAATTTTTGAAATTTACCCTTTTGTCTCTCTTTGGTTTTGCTGTGGTGCCTCATATAACCGGATTTAGTAAATTCACACACTTCCTGATAGATTTTGTGGGTAAGATTAGTTTGTAATCGCTGATAATAAGTTTCTATTTCTGACTGTTTGTTTTTTATCTCTATGTTAAGTCTCCTAATTCGCAAATTTAGAATTTTCCTAGTATAATTTTGTTGCATTTTATCGGCTAAGTATCCGGGTTCCAGGGGTGCTTGCTTCAAGCATTTAGGAATTAACCGGCTCTGTCTACATCTAAGATTGAATCTGAGGTGGTTCTTTAAATCAGCTAATTTAAAGGTGGCCTTTTCTAAGTTACGTACCAGCAGAAGGATGTCTCTCCCAAAGTTGGCAGCAATACGTCTGTGTAAGCTCTCAGTCGTACAGGAGTGGTCCATCGATGAGAAGGTTTCTTCAGCCGTCATCTGTACGAAAGTGAAGGTTTCGGACGTTTCGCCTCCTATCCAAGAGGCTTCGTCAGCGAACTAAAGTCTGACTGGTCGTATCGGCCCCATTTATATATCCCTAATGTCCAGACCTGGTGGCGCCGGACACAGCTATGATAGGTCCCTACTCTCAGGTTGGGGGGGGCGCGGGACCCCCCCCTGTGGCCCCACTGATTGTTCCTACATTCCTGACTAACGATTGGCCTATTACCCCCACTCCCCCCGGTATCACCTCATCAGCATAACGACATTAGGGATATATAAATGGGGCCGATACGACCAGTCAGACTTTAGTTCGCTGACGAAGCCTCTTGGATAGGAGGCGAAACGTCCGAAACCTTCACTTTTGTACAGATGACGGCTGAAGATATATCATCTACATCGGAAAGAAATTGTTGACAAATTGTTATCACGGTGGTCAATTAAAGAAGAAATCTAATTTCCACATATTCACTTTTTTTCATTTTGTAAACCAAACTGTAATACTGGTAATAAAATGAGAATGTATCGACATGATACATATTCTTTAATTTCGCATGACTTTCTAATTGAGAAAGAACATATTGCTTACACATATTTGGCAGCCACAAACACGCTGATTACTACACTAACCTTTCAGATTGACCCCAAATTGACTAAAGCCAAAAAAAAAAAATTCCAGTTTTGCCAAATTTACACTTCCTTTTTGTTTTTTTCCACAATTTCATCCACATATCGTGAATAAACGTGGAACCTCTGAGAAGGGGTGAAACATACGCCCAATCAGTCATTTGCGCCTAAGGTAAAATGGAGGAGAGGTCAGCTGGTCTGAGGTCAGCTGGTCTTAAGACAGAATGAAAGAATCTAGAATATTATTCTAAACATGTGATGTTGGGTGAGGGTACGTACACACAAATTTGCGTTAGTGTGTGTGTGTGTGAGCTCACACATTCTGTCTGAGGACAGCCCCTAAATGAGTTGAACGGGATTGGTGAGAGCAGTAAAATATAGGCAGGGTGGAGAAAGTGAGGGTGGAAGGCGCTTGGATGCTTGGCAGGACCAATTCTCAAACAGTAAAATATTGTTTTCTTTTTTTGTTGATCAAATTTGATTTTTTTGTCTTCAATATTTTTCAAGACTACTGCTGTAGTGAAAACGAATTAGTTTGCATGCGAGTCAGCGATAGTCACTTTTTCTTTTAAATAGGTCTTCCAGAAGTGGCATCATGAGGAGCCCGCTTGCAGCCGTGCTTCTTCTGCGGCTTCTCGGGACCTGCTTTTGCCAGTTCCCACGGCCCTGCGCCAACACGGAGAGCCTACGGACCAAAGAATGTTGCCCCGTTTGGGACGGAGACGGCTCAGCGTGCGGTGCCCTGTCAGGACGAGGTTTCTGCACAGATGTGCTGGTGTCAGACGAGCCGCACGGTCCGCAGTACCCCCACAGTGGAATTGACGACAGGGAGCGCTGGCCTTTGGCCTTCTACAACCGAACCTGTCGCTGTGTGGGAAACTACGGCGGTTTTGACTGTGGGGAGTGCAGGTTCGGCTATTGGGGGGCAAACTGTGCCGAGTACAGAGAATCGGTGCGGCGAAACATCCTGTCACTATCAGCTGCTGACCAGCAAAAGTTCATCTCCTACCTCACCCTGGCCAAGAACACTATCAGCCGCGACTATGTCATTGCCACGGCAACCAGAGCAGAGATGGGCGAAAACGGGGAGAATCCAATGTTCACCGACATTAACTCCTACGATCTGTTTGTCTGGATGCACTACTACGTGTCACGAGATGCCTTCTTGGGTGGGCCGGGGAACGTTTGGACCGATATTGACTTCGCCCATGAATCTGCAGCCTTTCTGCCTTGGCATCGAGTCTACTTGCTTCACTGGGAGAATGAGATAAGGAAGCTCACGGGAGATTTTAATTTTACCATCCCATACTGGGATTGGAGGGACGCCCAAAGTTGTCAGGTGTGCACCGACGCGTTGATGGGGGGCCGCAGCCCTGTTAATCCCAACCTTATCAGCCCTGCGTCGGTCTTCTCATCGTGGAAGGCAAGTATATTTTCATTTGTTTCTTTCAATTTAGTGTGTAGAAGGAAACATTGGACCCAGGATTAAAGTAGGGGATGGTTTTGTTTATTGAAACCAGAGAAAATGGCAATTTTCCGCTTATTTAAACAGTGAAAAGAGCAAAAGAAATCCCTTTATCGAGCATGGTTTACCCAAAATACTACCTGAATGTTATGTTTGAATTCAGTATAATGAACACTTGATTTGGATAGGAAAAGAAGTCAAACGACTTTTTGTATATCGGTCTGCATTCACGTAGGTGGTCTGCACTCAGCCCGAGGACTACAACAATCGTGAGGCATTGTGCAATGCGACAGGGGAAGGTCCGCTGTTACGCAACCCCGGCAACCACGATACCAGCCGAGTACAGCGACTCCCGACATCAGCTGATGTCGACTTCACCGTAGGGCTCCGAGAATACGAGACCGGAGCTATGGACCGGTTTGCCAACATGAGCTTCAGGAACGTTCTTGAGGGTAAGAACGGTATCCGCGTACACAAATACACACTAATACATTTGTGTTCCTGTACTCACATGGCCAACCAGTGAATAGGAACATAATCCTTAAACTAATCTCTCTAATCTAGAGGAACATTATTGGCCCATTTGCAAACTCACACGGGGATAGATATTCATAATGGTGATAATAGCCTATCCCTATTCATTTCCTACATCCATTCCATTGAGGGTCACGAAAGGCGGCGTGCAGTCAATCAAAGGCCTGATACATCTATTTATCCATCTAGCCGTCTATCTATCTATCTCTATCCATCCATAAATCTATCCATCCATCCATCAATCAAGACCTGTTGTGGCTTAATATTACTTCACAGATAAGGTGCACCTGCGTCTAAGGCGCAGGGTCATTTATTTGAAGAAAACAAAGGCTTTTGGGTGCATCTTATAGACCGGAAAATACCGTAACATTCCAACTACAGTACTGCAATAGTCCAGATCCCAGTTGTATGAGTTATTTGGGATTTGCTGTCTTGCATCCGACTGCAACACAGACATATATCCTGTTAAACATTTGCCTGTCTTTCCAAATGAGACATCCTTTTCAAAGGAAAGCGATAGCATCAGATTAAAGTGAAATGTTTCTTTCATTCATTTTTTGAAACTGGACGCCTACATTTTCCCCACCTTCAGGTTTTGCCAGTCCTGTCACGGGCATGGCGGTTCAAGGTCAGAGCACCATGCACAATGCCCTGCACGTCTTCATGAACGGCTCCATGTCCTCTGTGCAAGGTTCTGCCAATGACCCCATATTTCTCTTACACCACGCTTTCATAGACAGGTACAGTAAAGCACAACCGCACGCATGACTCCAGTTCATTTCTCACACCGAAAACCAACACACCGGCCTTCTTCTTGCGTAGTATCTTTGAGCGTTGGCTGCGAACCCACCAGCCTACACGGGCCTTCTATCCATCTACCAATGCGCCCATTGGCCACAATGACGGCTACTACATGGTGCCGTTCCTGCCTCTTTACAGAAATGGAGACTATTTCCTCTCCACCAAGTCAATGGGATATGAATACGCCTATCTGTTGGATCCAGGTTAGACCAGAAGATCATCAGAGAGACCTTTTCATTCACCAGATTTGTTGATCTGAATTTGCGTCATCATTTCTGCCCCCACTGCAGGTCAGCGATTTGTTCAGGAAATCCTGACACCTTACCTCGAGCAGGCCCAGCAGATCTGGCCATGGTTGCTGGGCGCCAGCATCATCGGTGCGTTGATCTCGGCGATCACCGCGGTTGTGGCCATTGTGGCAAGAAAGAAATGGAGACGAAACAAGAGGAAGAAGAGGACGTCCATTTTTGGTGAACGACAGCCGCTTCTTCAGAGCAGCTCAGAGGAAGGTTCAGCTTCCTACCAGACTACTCTGTAACACACACCACACACACACACACACACACACACACGGACGCACGCACGCACGCACACACATACTTCCAACAGTTTAGGTCATGAAAATATGACAGGGACAGGTTCCTGTGTTTCTGATGATAACATTTGTTGAATAGTTTGTGCATCTGAATCACGTTTTTTTTGTCATTTTCAAAAAGCAAAAACCTATGTCTACACATATAACAAGTGTCCATTTTTACTGTTTTTTGCATACCAAACCAAAGATTTAGTCCATGAAGTAAAATGCATATGAATGATTTAAATGTAATTAAGACATCCGATTTTTTGTTGCTCAAGTATCAAAGATACACTTCACAAAATCTTACAATGTCAGATGCTGTAAATTGTTGATTCAGGTGCATGAACCCTGGTGGAGTAATAATAATAATAATAATAATAATAATAATAATAATAATAATAATAATACATTTCTCCACTGCGAGATGAATAAAGGCAAATCCAATACTACTACTACTAATAATAATAATATGAACAAATATTCGCATGCTTGAGTTAGGTGAAAGAGATTGCCTTGAAAAATGTTTGACAAATAAAATATTCTATATTCAGAAAATAAATGGGTTTTAATCACTATTAAATGTACAATTCTATCATTATTTTTGATATTACAATGACCCAATCGAAAGGTCAAATGAAATACAATGAGAAAAAAAAGTATCTTGTATGTGCCTCCACTAGTCCAAATAACAGTAGTCTCATTAAAATTGGGGTGTGGAACAAAAATGAAGCAAATACAGTAAAGTCTCGTTATATCGATATCGGATATATCGATAGTCCCGGTTATATCGATACTATTTCTATGCACGCACGGAGAAAATTACATGCAAACAGGGTCGCGTATATCGATAGGGGGCGATGATATAACGAGACTTTACTGTAAATTCAATTTAGGGGGCGATGTTGCATAAAATGTCAGCCTCTGTGAATAACTGAAAATGGGTGGATTTGTCTGATTAATTCTTATTCCACACCAACTCGCTTCGACTTGAAATTCGATGTTTAGTTGGGGCACATAAAGGATATTATGTCAGATAATTTATGACTTCCACCTGTAAGGAAATGACCTTTTTTACATGAGTGAATACACTCAGGAAACCACTGGTGCTTATTGATCATAATGCCTGTGTTTTCTCACAAACTCCTGAAATGTGAGTGGCTGCATTAAAATCAGATATGATCCGAATTTTATTTGTGGTCCTTATTTGTACAGAAATTAGAGTCTACACATGATGTGTCATTTTTCACCACTGATTTGAAAAGTTTCACATATAATTTATTGAGTTTCTTCTTTATTTTGCCACTTATGCCTTCATCCAGATGCTTTGAGATATGTACAGCAATAAACTTAATTCACTCCATGACCAGGCTTGTCACTCAAAACACTTGTGTCTCAAATCACCTTGGTACTTTTCTTGTTTTAAATACACTTTAATTATTTTTTTTTCTGCATAATTGATATTGAACTTGAAATGAGACAATCAATGGCTTGAGCCTCTTATTTGAGAGAAGTCTTCAGTATTTGCCAAAGTGCTGCTAACTTTAGAATAAGATGAGTCGAGTTCACAATGCGTTCATAATATGCAGCTGTAAAAGTCACGTGAGACGTTTGTACTGTACCTGCAAGTCATTGAAAAGAAATCTTCACAATGACATCACGGATCTTGAAAAACTAACTGATTTGTCTCTCAATCCACCGCTGTATATCCGGTGTCAAGTGTAAAACAAAGAAATGTAGAATGATGAAACAATTCTTTCAGGATTACATGTCAACAATGTGTACACAGAGGTCATCATTGTGTCCACAGAGTTCATCATTCTGTGTACACATTGTTGATGTACACAGAGTGATAAACTCCCCAAATATGATACACTCATCAAGTCGTGTTTGTGGCCATCACTTGTAGGGCTTGATAGCTCTGTAATCCAGAAAAGGTGCTAAATTCATTCACAGCTTCACAAATTAAGCACGTTCGAGGTGGTTAATCATGAGATGGGCTGTTCACTTTTCCCAGTGGACTTCAGGGTGCTTATTTCTTCCAAGGGGCCTCTGTAGAGCACCAAGGCCATCTCACCGGGCATAGAAATGAGTACAGTACTGTACAGTCAGTCTGTGAATAGCCAATGTTCAAGTCCCCTTTGAGAGTGGCTACATGACATTGACATACTCAATGTAATTTCAATGCCGAGTGATTGAATCCAATCGAGCTACGCGTTTCCCGCTGAAGCCCAATCAGCTAAAGGACTCTTTGTTAAATTCAAAAGTAGTTCCAGGAAAATGAGCTGAGTTACATAGTCTGTGAAGAGTCCTGGAAATGCCTTTTGGTCCACAACAGAATACCCCCACTCGTTTTCTGAAAAGTCACATAAGAGCACGAGGACAGCATGAACGTTTGACGTGAGATGAAAATGATCTTTCTTTGTGGCACTCACCGCTTGTTGGTCCTTCCAATTTCATTAAAGAGTAATTTCCACTTGGGACGACCCACCAGCAGTCGTGATGCAAGCAGGCGGTATTTCTCCTCAGGGAGCCCCTTAAGGGAAAATAAATAAACAAACCAATAATCGGATGGATGGGGTTGGGTGGATGGATGGAATGATGGGTTTGGATGGATGGATGGATGGATGGATGGGTTGGATGGATGGATTGATAGATGGATGGGTTTCGGTGGATGGATTGGTGGATGGATGGATGAATGGATGGTTTTGGGTGGATGGATGAGTTGGGTGCCTGGATGGATGGATGGATGGATGGATGGATGGATGGATGGATGGATGGATGGATGGATAATGGGTGGATGGATGGATGGGTTTAGGTGAATGGACGGGTTGGTGGATGAATCGATACCGCAAGATGGTTGGATGGATAGACAAATTGATAAACAGACGGATAAACAAATCGATTCACTAATTAATTAATAATTAATTAATTACAACATACGCCGGTTCAGATTTCGGTTTACGTATGTGTTAAGGAATATCTCGACCATAGTCTTTTGGCGAGCAGAAATGGCACTTCACTGAGGATTAGGGGAGGGCCGCAAGAAATATCTGCAAGATCAGTTTGGCACCTCCATAACTTTATTTCATACTTGAAAATCGATTGAAATACTGTTTTCTCAGCGGCCCCACTGTAGGGTGGAAGCCCTCTTTTAGCCCTAGCAGAAAAAAATTAAATCATGCAGTCGTCCCTGCGCTGCCATCTACATTGCATGTGCCCCTTTAATTTCGGGATGGTAACGTGGGTGTGTGTGGGTTTTGTGTTTACCTGTGTGTCACTTACCTGAAGCTTGTCTGCCTGACTGATGTACAGTTTCAGGTTCAAGTAGTCAGGTTTGTTTTCACGCCATAACTAGATGACAAAAAAGTACATTTTCATGGCAAGAGGCTTCATTTAATTCCGTTGTGATGTCCACTAGTATCCACCTGATGGCGGCAGAACCCCCACTGTTGATTTCCTTCATTATAAAGGCTGTCCTTCCAATTACAGGAAAATACAATAACGGTCTTTCTATGCACAATAATTTAAACATGATTAGAAGACAAAGTGATTCTCCACTCTTTATCTCGCTGACCTCAAAACCGATTGATTCAGTTGGGAAGATCGAAATCCAGAAGAAGGATTTTAAGAATTTTATCAAACTCAGGAAATCAGAACAATTCTTACAATTTACATTTTTCTCGTTCATAATAAACATTTTTTTGTCCCGTAAGGTACTTTCGAGGCGGATGTTAAAAATACATAAAAATAAAACAAAAATAACAAACAAACACATAAATACAAAGATGGATCTATAAATGGATAAATAAATAAACACATAACTACATAAATAGACAAATGAATGCATAAATAAATAAATGGACAAATAAATAAATAAATTGACAAACGAATAAATGAATGAATAAAAAAATACACAATTAAATAAATAAATATAACAATGGATAAATAAATAAATGGATATAACAATGGATAAACAAATAAATCAATAAATAAATAAATGGATGCATAAGTAAATTGATGAATGAATGAATAAATAAATAAATTAAATGAATGAATGAATGAATGAATGACGTTTCCTGGACATCCTGGGCATTGCCCGAGGCGTTTTTCCCTGTGCGATTCCAGTGACCCGGCACACATTTATTGACGCGGGGAGTTATTGCCACCGTCAAGTGAGCTATAGGCTAATTATTCTATTTTGGATTCATCTATTTAGATCCATAGGTGTTGGCGTCCAACAAGTCATGAATCTTATTACACATCACTAAGCCCTTGGCAGCGGCCCCTTGAAATCCTGAGAAACCTTCAGTGACCTTTTCGACAGACAAGTCCAGACAGCTTGGGACAAGTCGTTCATCTGTTCTTAGTGGAACGGTCTCTTGTCAAGTCATTCAAAAAGAGTTACAACCACTTGAATGCTACTGGCGGCTAAATCTGTGTTGTTCATAAAGTGCGTGGGGAAGCCAACCTTATGATGTAGGGTAGACAGCAGCTCGGCAAACCAGTAAAACGACTGCAGCTCCCTGCAGACCCACACAAAGTATAACCTCCTCAACCTGAACCCCATCCAGCCGTCACTGGGGCCGCGTTGTAGGAGGAAAGAGCAAGCAGAAACATTCAAAAAGCAGCTGAAACCAATCTCCACAGTTGGTGAGATGTAGTCGGGAACACTCACAGAAGAGCATGCAGGACACAGGCGAACGGCGTCACCCCGATTCCACCCGCCACGCAAAGGCTGACGTCGTAGTTGAACACTTCCTCGGAAGGACTTCCAAACGGACCGTCCACATAAAGCCTGTACATACACGTGCATGCGACATAAATGTACACCGCAAAATGGAACACAAGATGCAATTGATTGGACTTCCTACTTTCTGTTAAGTACATGTGGCTCAGAAAAACATCCTGCGTCTGAAATCCCATCATGTTGTTCTGTGCGTGTGCACATACACTTGTGAAACTACAAAGCTAAAAAAGAGTTCATTGGGTTCATTTTTTCTGTAATAAGTGCTGTGGAACTCGATATTCTTTAACTTTTGCTCGTCAAATAAATGTGTTTTTCAGGATGCACTTTTTGGAACTTAAATCAAGATCACAGTCTCGTCACTTATGGTAATTGTACCATCAATGACGAGACTGTGAAATTAAAAATATATTCCTTTTTTAACTCATTCACTTCTAGACGTGCTAAAATGTGTTTTTTGGTCATTTTAACTTGAATTCCAGGACCTACAGAATATTGAGTTTTAGTACGACATAAACATCCAACCTTAGAAACCTTAGACTCTTCTTTCATCAGAAAAAAAAGAGTAAATTCCTAAATTATGTGTGTCTGAAGTTATATAAGCTTGAAAGAGGGTAGCTGTCCAAAATACAATGCAATACATACACATTGGTTTATGCAGTGCTTGAACAACAGCTGAAGCTGGAACAAAGCGCTAACATGGAAAAAAGGAAAATGCTACCACCCTGTGAAAAGGAAGAAACATTGAAAGAGGCCATGGCCAGCGCTTTATCGGCACCCAAGCATGAAACAGTAAGACCCAAACAAATTCGGGAATGGCGCTCTACGTCATATTTTCAATTACCGAAAACATTTGTGAATGGCAGTGAATGAGTTCATAACAAGCCCTTAGAATTCCCATTGCTTTTCTGTCTCTAAGAATGACTTTTTTATACGATAATTCTGGGGCAGTCTTTTTGAAGACATATGAGAATAACTGGAAACGTGTGGAAAAAAATCCTCAAGAATATTCATAATATATATATACAATATATGCGTATTTCTCCGAAAGCTTAGTTTGTTGAGTTTGTTGATTAAGGCCAATAGGAATAGATATGTGTCTTTTTCTTTCTCGATAACCATTGCTTACAGTTTTGAAAGTGTGAACTGCAAAAAGACTCCCATTCACGTCCGACGTAAGCTTTTCACACACTCCGAACAGGAAGAACAGAGGGTCAGTGGGCGGGCCAGGATCTTTCACCTCAATGTGATTTGAAACTTGTATGGGAATTCACTCCCCACCCCCTCTCTATAACGTGCGGACACAAACACACATGCACACAAACACCCACATAAACACACACACACACACACACACACACACACACACACACACACACACACAAATGCACGCACGCACTAACACATACACATACACACACTGCAAATTTCCCCATAGTGGGACGATTAAAGGTTTTCTGATTCTGATACACGCACAGACACACACATACTTGGGGTATATTCTCTGATGCACCACAGGGAGGATGTCCAAGTCTCTCGTAAGGTCAGGAAGTAACATCTGCGTAAAGCGCTCTGAAGATAAAAAGAAAATAATTATTTTGTTCGCCTCAATAAAAGAAGGTATTATTGGGAGGCAACAAAACACATGATTGCAATGTGTTTTATTGGATGTATCTTTATCAGTGGCTAGCTGTGCATTTCACACCTAGGCCTTCAGTGGTGCTACGTCTGAATCAATCCAACGATTTTATGACTATACAGCCTTTACTGCAGCTACAACTACACCAGATAGATTTCTGACCCTGGTAACAAATAATGGCTGAAATGTGATTGGTTTAATGCTAAAATACGAAAACACACGTCTGGAAGCAGCATAACAAGGAAAAAGCAATGAAAGGAAGTTGAAAGACCATTTGGAATTATTTAGTAAGAATTCATGGATAAAATATAATTAACATCAGTCTATGATTCAGATATTTTTAGGCCAACAGAGAAGGCCTTGCAGGCCCTGACGGTACACCACTGTGTGCTTGTTTTTTTTGGGGGGGTAAAAATGCGTTTCTATATGCATGATGTTTTTTTTCAGTGCTAAAAACGGCTTTCTATACATGGTTGTGTTTTTTCAGCTAAAAATGCCTTACTATAAATGGTTGCTTTTTTTCGGGCTAAAATCACCTTACAAGAAATGGTTGTTTTTTTAGGCTAAAATCGCCTTCCTATACATGGTCCTTTTTTTCGGACAAAAAAACGGCGTATTATATATACATGGTCATTTTTTTTTCGGCCTAAAAACAGCTTACAATACATGGTCGTTTTTTTTTTTTTTTTGTAGCTAAATGACTTACTATACATTGTTGTTTTGTTATGGCTAAATCATGGTCATTTTTTTCTGGGTAAAACGGCTTACTACACATGGTCGTTTTTTTCGACATGAAAACGCCTTATACGTGGTCTATTTTTTGAACTAAAAACGCCTCACTACACATGGTCATTTTTTTCGGGTCAAAATCGCCTTACGATACATGGTATTTTTTTGGGGGCTAAAAACGCATTACTGTTCATGGTCGTTTTTTCGGCCTTAAAACGCCTTATTATAGATCGTCGTTTATTTTTTCAGACTAAAAACGGCCTGGTCTGTCCATGTATAGTAAGGCGAAAGATTCTTGACATTTTTCGTAGAATGTTTCCTTTCACGTCATCGTGGCCAATTCAACAGCTAATCCAAACAAACCGACTTCCGCCAGTGTGTTCTCAAAGCAAATGCCATGTGGAAACAACACAACTTTGCATTTGTCGCAGCCTCCCACAGGAAACAGCCTGCTCCCACCTGGGTTGGCCGTGATGCATTGCATGTAGAAACAACACATTTATTTCACGTGCGATTTGCTTTCTTTATATTTTTGTAAGCTTAGAAGAGATCCATGTGTGTATGTCTCACACTGGCCTGATAGCGCAACATGGATAGTGCAAAAACAACTCAAAATAACAACAAAAAGATTGGTCCTCACAGCGGAACATGAGGCACACAATCCAAGGTTGTAGGACGATTTCTGACATGACAATAAAACAGCAAGAGCCTCAAGGTTAACAATTAACATCCATAGAATACTGGCAGGGTCACGCGCGCGCACACACAAATAGAATAGGTAACAGCACACAATGTGTGTGGAGGAGATACACTCACCAGTCCAGTCTCCGACGACCCTAAGATGAATGCAGAACGTTTCTTTGTTCTCTGTGGGACACTGCAAAGTTAGAAAGCAGACAGTGAATCACAAAGAAAGACAAAGACACACAAAGACACACACTCTCTCTCTCTCTCTTCGTACAGACTCAGTTGCTGGAGAGTACTATAAAACATTTGCACACAAATAAAAAGCATGTGCAAATAGCTTTCCAAAGCAACATGTTTTCCCATTAATCCTGGTGAATTACACCCACACACAGATGGATACACATGCACTCCTTCCGGTTAGCAGATCCTGGCCTCAGGGTCCGTCTGCTCTCTGTAAGAGTTATTCCCACTAGCGAGTGTGTGTGTGTGTGTGTGTGTGTGTGTGTGTGTGTGTGTGTGTGAGCGTGCGTGAGCGTGCGTGAGCGTGTGTGCGCATTCCCAGCATCCCTACAAACGATGTGTGCGGCCAAATTACAAGAATCCCTTACTATCATTAAAGTGAGTTCAAGTTGCAGAGGGGGCAAAGTAGTACGGGACATGTTAAAAAATGAATAAAATGAGGCACTTTGATGGTGCACCGAAATGGGAACATGGGGATATATCAGTGAAGGCCCATCAGGGCCTGCAAGGTCTTTTCTGCTGGCCTAAAAATATAAGAATCATAGACTAATGTGATTTATATTTTGTCCATGAATTCTAATTAAATAACTCCAAATTGTCTTTCAGCTTCCTTTCATTGCTTTTCCCCTGATGTGCTGCTTCCAGATGTTTTCGTATTTAAGCATTTAACCAATCCCATTTCAGCCATCATTTGTTAACAGGGTCAGAAATCTTCCTGCATGTCTTCACAATCACGTCTGTGTGCCCAGTCGCATTAAATGTGTTGATCAAACTGTTGCTCTAACCAATCTGAGTTTGAGTTCGCAACCCAAGGCCTGCTGGAAGGCGCTGGCAACGTCGGAGTTTTCACAAACTAGGATTGGCTAGTCACATGATTGGCTAGTCACTCGCCAATCATAGTATCATGAGCCGCTAGTGAAGAGCATACTGGCCAGAGCTAGCACACTGCATATGTAGCGAGCTGCATAAGCAAATATATTGTGTTGATTTAATAGCGGTTTTGTCAACCCACAATGGCTGAAGGAGGAGAAGAAATGGATTTGGTTGCAGATGTACTGTTAAAGCCATTTTCAAGACGGACTTTTCAAGAATTGATGGACATCATTAAGAAAGGTTGGACAGCTCCAAAGCTCGCAAAAATAGCAAATAATATGCAGTTTTATGAGGTTATCAACGATTCACACATTCATAGTCCAAATTAGAAAACTTTAATGTATTTAATATATATTTAAAGTATCTCTGAAATTTCTTCAAGTCACAAGTTATTTCGTGGCCAACGGCACCCTCTAGTGTACGTGTAGTCAATCACACCACGCTCACAGCTGATTGATTCAGACGTAACACAACTGGAGGCCTCGGAGTGGCATGCATGGCCAGCCACTGAGATATATCCCTGTGCGTTTTTAAGACCGCATGTCGGAAACATGTCGAAGTTGTGTTGCATTCTTACCGCCGTTAGCGTGAAAGGATGGTTCTCAAATGACGAGACATTGGGACAGTTGAGGACAATATACTGTGAGAGGAGAGGAATGAGTTGAAATTGAGAAACTAAGAGATCAAGCTGCCTTGAGATGTAACCAAACATACATCTTACCTGCCCCGGACGAGCTTTAAAGTTCTTCTTAAGCATTCGTAACTCGATGACATCGCAGGGATGTCTGATGACGGTCACTATGGTAACCGGATCACTGCTGCGGATATAGCGGTACAGGCGCTCTGCACAGTAGAGACACAGAGGACCCGACACCCACAGCCATGTCTGTTTGGACACACACACACGCGCACACACGCACATGCGCGCGCACACACACACACACACGCGCACACACACACACACACACACACACACACACACACACACACACACACACACACACACACACGCGCGTGCTGTTACCTATTCTTATTTTTAGATGTGTACATGTTGCAGCCTAATTGTTCACAGTCCCTCTTAAGCATGAGGAGGCTTTACAGGGTATTTTATGGCGACACCTTTTCGCTTAACGACCATGTGCAAATACATTCAGGGACATACCGTGGTGTACGTACATATACACACACACACACCTGTGGGTAGTGGGGCTGGAAGTGAGCCTCTGCCTTGCATGGGATTTCCTCTTGCTCACGTTTCTCTAGTTCCTCGCCTTGTTCTTCTGCACGGCTGTGATTGTCTGGTAAGCATCCAGGAGGATGGGCCTCTATGTTGGTCTGATATTTTAAAACTCCTCTTTTCAGAAGAAAATATGCCGATCAATTTATGTTAGTTTTTTTTTTTTGCTTTAGGTCAACTAGTTTTAAACATTAAACCAAATCAAGTATTATGTTGTAGTATGAGAGACATAAAAATAGAAGATTGGTTCCAATGTGCTATTAGTGTCCATGTGCAATTGATTCGTTAAGTGGTTTTGAGAAATTAAAAACTGTCAGTGACAAAGAGATGCATGGTTTTGTTGGTGGTTATTTGTACATTCTTTTTTTGAGTAAGAAAGTAGAATAAGACACAGGTTGTGTTACGATTACTGGTCTGATATCATCTAATACCTACCCGACCATGTGCACCATCAGAATGAGATAGAAGATGATGAAGAGGTTGTGTGTATACCAGAAGATCTCATAGTTATATATTCTGAAATAATTCAAAGGGCAATGGTTAATGTTGTGTTTCCAAGAAATTATTTGAAATATAATTGGTCAATTACAGAACAGCTGTTTTCGCGCGGGGGATCAAAAAGCTGAACGAGGGACAAAGAGGAGGGAGGGGAAAAAAAAGCAAAGACAGCAAAAAGAAGAAAGCGAGATGAGTTTGTTCACGAGCAGATGCACAGACTCCCGGCTCAGAGCCTGACTAAGCAAGACATCAGAGGTCAATATTAGAGGGGTCATTAAACACAATGACCCCCACAGCCCATAAACACCACTCACAATGGCCATTTCAAACACTCCAGTCACCACTTTGAATTCAGCTTCTTTAGAAGCTCGGAGCCATGTTCTTTCATCTTCTACACGCTGCCAATAAACGTCTCAACCCAAGCCCGTATTTACTTGAGGGAGTATTTTCGATTTTCAACAACATTGATATTCAATTCGTGTCAATAATTTAAGACAAGTACAAAAACAATACGCGACAATAAAGACTGGATGACTATGAGTAATGACGTGGGGTACTCAACATTGTTTTGCGGGGCATCCTCCCATGACTCGGTTCATTTTTCACAACCCTTATCTGTGTCCTTGAGTACACTGGAGATTCCTCTTAGCCTCTGTCTTTGCTGAAGGCAGTAAAGAGAATACACTTAGACACATGGACACACATGGAGAGTGATTGACCCACTGTGACCTTTCGTCAAGACAGTGCCATGAGTGAAGCAGTTAGTCAAGATTTGCTCGGCAACAGCAGCGGCGAGTCATCAGCGACAGCGCGACAAAGTGGAGACAGACCAGTCAGCATAGACATACGGATGAGACGTAATCCTGAATTTGCAAAAAATTTAGAGCGTGGGGTGGGGTGGGGTTATGCTGTCATGATGACTTACCTCACGCAGTAGGAGGAAGATGTAAACATCAGGAAAAGGATGACAACCAATAAAACACCGGTAATGCCCGGAACTGAAATTTAATCAGAGAAGCAATCAGTGCCGATAAGTTGAAAAATATTTTTGATGTCCATGAAAAAACAAAATACATTACAGTATTATCTTACCTGTGGTCAGAATAATTCGCATTGGGTCCTAGGCAGACAACGACAATCAAAATATCAACAATTGTCTTGTCATGACAACGAGCTTTATTTGCCAACAAGTCAACTCAAAACTTATCTATTCTACTGGCCAAAACGCAACATTCTGATGAATATTGCGGAATATGAGTTAAGCCGTATTTGAGCCATGTGTAAATGTGATGTCACTTTCAGATAACAGAAAGTAGCAAAATGGCCACCCCCCATGAGATGGCTTTTAACAATATTATGGGATAGGCCCACATCCTCGTTCAAATGTGGAACTGTCGCGGCTTGGAATTGAAGCGGATTTACGTGGGACAGGAGATGTGAGATAATCTTTTTTCATCATACTACATCTTCGTGTTTGCTTTCAACATTTAGCTTGTTGTAGACGTGCACATTCCACCATGACGTCCCTGATCTACTGGTGAAAAGGACGCTTTGATCCTCACTTTCATCTAGAACTGCTTCATACAACAAAAAGGGTGGAGAAAGGTGCTTAAGATTGAATGACTGTGTGTCATTTGTGTTGTGTCACATTATTTGTTAGTTTTTTTGTTGGTTTTAAATGGTGGCAGATGTGTCTTTTGGAAATGTGACCATTGTCATTTAACTCATGAACCTTTTTGGTTTGGAGGGATGAGGATTTGGGATTATGTACATATGCAATTTGTCTCATGATCTGATCATAAAGTATGTTTTTTTCTCACCTCCCCTTTGTAGCGAGCAAAATTAAGAGCCGGAAAGTCTTCTGAGTAGCTGCCACTGAAGTTCATAACGTTTACAAGGTGGGCAGACACATGAACAACTAGAACAAGAAAATTATGCAAACATGTTTTAGAACGCTCACTCTCAAGATCAGCCGAGGCGCAAACAGACACGGAGACACCACATTTGAAGGTCCTACTAAATCAGTATTGGACAGTCAAACACAAACATCCTTGTCTAATCAGCAGAAAGTCAGCAAAAAGTCTTCCTGACTCACTCGTGTGCAATTACAAACAGACGCGCATAGTCCCCCTGACTTCATCGGCTCGCCATGCAGCCATTTAACAGCTGATGGTATTAGAGGCTATAATCGTGAGACACAAGGGTCCTTTTTCTCCAAAGCATATCCTCACACATTCCCACTCAACACACTCTGTCGTACCGCGGCTCCTCACTCATATTTCACCCCCTCACTCCTCCCCCACCACCTTTTGTGTTCTCATGATCTTTTGTCTCACAACATTGGAATTTCTCTATTAGAAGACCTTTGCCTTGAGGAAGAGTGCACGTGCATGTGTGTGTGTGTGTGTGTGTGTGTGTGTGTGTGTGTGTGTGTGTGTGTGTGTGTGTGTGTGTGTGTGTGTGTGTGTGTGTGTGTGTGTGTGTGTGTGTGTGTGTGTGTGTGTAATTGATGCAGTGTTAACTCATTCACTGCCATTTACGAATGTATTCGGGAATTGAAAATATGACAGAGCACAATTCCCGAATGTTACAGGTTTTGTATTTTCTTGTTTGGGTGCCGATAAAGCCCTGGCCAGGCCTCTGGCAATGTTTTTTTCTCTTCAAAAAAAGCATTTCCTTTTTTTCCATGTTTGCGCTTTGTTCCAGCTTCAGCTGTTGTTAAAGCGCTATATAAACCAATTGCAAATTTCCCCATTGTGGGACGATTAAATTATATATATTATAAAAATATAATTTAGGAATTAACTTTTTTTTTGATGAAAGAAGAGAGTTTCAGAAGGTGTCGGATGTTTCGCTTCTTATCCAAGACACTTCTTCAGCAAACTAAAGTCTTATTGGTAGTTTAGGCCCTATTTATATATCCCTACTGTCGAGACATGGCGGTGCCGGACTCTGCTATGATAGGTCCCTGCTGTCAGGTTGGGGGGAGCAGAGGACTACTCCCTGCCACTCCACTGATTGTTCCGATTGTCTGACTAACGACTTGCCTGAATGCCCCACTTCCACCGGTATCACCTCATCAGTATTCCTAATCCTATTGTGCTTAAGTAGGCTGTTGTACGAACGATCCAAATTGAACCTCACCCCACCAAACCGGTTTAATGAAGGATTTAGTTGTTTTATGAAAATTTCTTCTTTTACTCCCCTTTCAAACCATCTATGTTCTTTCGCTAAGATTTTAACCTCATTGTCGTCAAATGAGGGATTGCTAGCTTTTAGGTGCATATGTACTGACGATTGAGGCCCACTAGTATTATCCCTGCGATGTTGATAAAGTCTTTCTTTGAGAATTTGTTTAGTCTCCCCAATTTGTTTGGGGTCTATTGTTTCAAAATAAAAGTCTTGCTAACACCTACTAAAGATCAACCTCACATGCACACATTTCTCTAATTCGTTTGTTTTAATCTATTTTTAACATGAACCTTTTTTGCATTTTTATGAACATGGCGACATAAAAAAGGAGGGGTAATTTCTGCCTGTTATTTTTTTCACTTTTAACGTTTTCCAGAAAAGTTTTATCCAGAGCGATCGTTAGATGTTGACAAGAGAGAAGAATCGAGAAGGTACTTCACCTGGAGCAAGAGCATCTCACAGCTCCTGGCCCGTAAGAACATTCCCTCATCATCCGACTTGGATCAATGGGTTTATGTTCTCGTTCCTAAGCTCAGACGTTTCTTCAAGAGGATCATATTGAAAATGAGGAAAACATCAAAAATTTACCATGAAGACAACCCTTGGGGGGATGCTCCAATGTGGAACAATGGCGGAACATTCCCAGACTGAAACGGCGACATAAAGCCGGCAGGAGACTTTGTTCACACCTTGCTCATGGAATCCAATTTTCATTCATGAAAACAATGAAATGCACATTTAAGCCAAGACCCTTATAGAATGGGATATTATTACACCTGGTTTTTAGCTTTTTAGTATCGCAAAGAGTGAAATATCAATCTGGCAAGACAACCACAATGAACACTGACAGAGTTTCTATTTGGGGTTGCAGGAATTTGCCATTTGCCTCCTGGTTTGCCAGCTGCATCGATTCACCATACACGAGTCAAAATTATATGAGGAAGAACTGCTGTTTCACGGCTGTTCCATTTGTAACGTTTACATACATACTGCGATAGCTCAACATAACCGTGGATCTTTTTTGCCTTGGCTTGTCCTCTTTAGGGAAGTAAAATAAAAAGTGTTCTGAGAGGATTTACACAAATGAACTTGATTTGCATGCATTCTTCTTGAGTATTGGTTTTGCTTTTCTCTTAGATCACATCTACTCGAAGAATGATTGTTTTGAAGAAAAAAAAACAGCATCCAAAGTAAATTACACGATAATAAATATTTTTTAAACTACTATTCAAATTATGTCATCAGTAGCTTCTGGACATGTAAAGTCTAATTGTAAGAGCAGTATATACCCAGTTCAGCTACAAAAAAAAGCACATTTTCATTGAAGACATCGGACGGATGCACACTACCACGCACTGTAGGAATGACACTGAAGGAGCGACAATGATGCCACGGAGAAGACTCGCTTGAACACACACACCGAAAATTGAGAGCACACACCCATCAGTTGGAGTGAAAGGCAGTCGGTAGAGCAGGAATGCTAATCCGACATGGATTCAGTTATGCATTCAAGCAAATACGGCACACATAGCGAATGTGTTCTCATCGTTTTGCTGTTGTGGATTTACCAGAGAAGATGCAGATGGCAACTCCACAGGCCACGTGAAAGGTCTTGCTCTTGTACAGCAGACGTCGGGTCTTTCTGCTTGATACCTTGAGTGGGGGTAAATGAACAAACAGCAGTTATTGCAGATGAAACAATTAGTTGTCAGAGAACATCATTCAAGATCACAAAATGATCTATTATACACGACCTTGTGTAATTAATTTTACAAATAGCTTGTTGGTGATGTCAACCCATCTTCGACAGTTGTTTTAATTACTAAGTAATGTAAAAAGACATTATGTCACATTATGTCATTCTGATGTGTCTATTATCCAGTGAGCAACGACGGAAAATGTCACAAATTTAATACAGATGCATTAAAAAAAAGACGCTTGTTACCGTGTGTGTTCCTCGAACAAACGTAAGAAGAGTGCGACACATAGGCAACAGCACCAGGCTGCAATTTAGGTTCAGCACGGACGCAGAAGCCCTGCTGATGCAAAGTCCAACCTGGAGGAAAACACAGAAGTGCGCGTACACACGCACACACACACATATACACACACTGTGATGCAAGTTCCTGTGCTTTCGATAGACGCTTTTTTTAGACGTGTTTTTGTGGACATACTGGGAAGGGCTTTAATTAATGTACGACTTAACAACATTTTCAATGACCATTGAAAGCTGTTCATCCATCCATCCGATCATTTTCTAGTGCTTAGCCAGTTCAAGGTCACGGCTGAGTTGAAGTCTATAACGACGCATTTTGGTGAAAGAGCGTGGAAACACTGTGGATGGGTTGTCACTCACACAACTTTGGCCTTCATTTAACCTTAAACATCTTTGGCCAACAGTGAAAATAAAGTGAGTATCGAAGGAAAACACAGATAAGCACGGGAAGAATATCCAAAGGGCTGATACTAAAAGGTCAAAGCCTTGATTGTAACTCCAAATTTTGTGAAGCAGAATTTCTTCCCCCCAAAAAATTAACTCATTCGCTGCCATTCCCGAATTTATTTGGGAATTGAAAAGTGTGATGTGGAGCGCTATTCCTGAATTTGTTTGGGTTTTGGTTTTCCTTGCGGGGGTGCAGATAAAGCACTTGTCGGACCACTGGCAATGTTTTTCCCTTCCACGAGGGGGCAGGATTTCCCATTTTTCCATGTTAGCGCTCTGTTACAGCGTCAGTTGTTGTTAAAGCTCTATATAAATCAATGTTTGTATTGCATTTTGTACAGCCACCCACATTTCAAGCTCAGATAACCCCAGACCCATATATTTTAGGAATTAAGATTAAAAAAAATATTTTTTTCTGATAAAAGAAGAGAGTCTAAGGTTTGATGAAAGAAGAGAGTCTAAGGTTTCTTACGCTTGATTTTTATTGCCATATATGTATTTATCATAACGGGACGTCCGTTGCTGTTTGGCTGTGTTCCTGTAAATCAGGGGTGTCCAAAGTCGGTCCTCGAGGGCCGCCGTTCTGCCAGTTTTCCAGCTCTCCCAGGAGCAACGCACCTGATTCAAATCATCAGGACCATTTTGATGATGCTTCAGAGCTGGCTGATGAGCTGATCATTTGAATCAGGTGTGTTGCTCCTGGGAGAGCTGGAAAACAGGCAGGACAGCGGCCCTCAAGGACCGACTTTGGACACCCCTGCTGTAAATTGTCAGAATTGGTCATTGCATTAAAAAACAAGTTAAAAAGCAGTCGATTGTGTTTTTTTTCAGGGCAAGTCACAATGGACCCTGAGACGGTCGTCTGTCTTTCTCATAGTCAGTTATGAGATTAAACTGGTCATCAGTGGACCTCTCAAACTAAGATAGACTCCAGTGTCCCTGTGAATAATTGCTGGATAAAATAAATTTGTTTTCGTCGGATGGATTCTGGATTACCTGACCAGAGTGCAAGCTGTGCTATTTACTTCAAGTGGCACCTGAGGGTTTTCAGGTGTGTAATCTGGCCCCACACAACCAGGCGTTCATCAGTAATTAGTTTATTTTTTATGCAGTCCTTCGGTTCTGAGTCAGTCTGCGTGTTTAAAGGCATTTCCTGAGTACTCTGTTGGTGCCGTCTCTTGTTATTAGAGCTGCTTTTGATGACAATACAATTGATGTGGCTCATACAGGTACACATATCAAAGAAGTAGCAAGCAGAGGCATTTCTTTGCCATGGACATTTTGGATTAAAAGTGAAGATAATCATGATGTTATACTTCTGTAGTCTTATTTTTTTTTCATTTTAAGGATTTATGCAAACAGAAAAAAACACAACTGATGATAAAAGCATTCAGGGAAATCCAGAAAGATCTTAAATGCATGCACGAACACACACACGCACACCAACACACACACCAGGCAGGTGAATCTGAAGTCATTTTTTATTTGCGTTTCAAATCATTTCACAATGGATAGAGCATCGAATCGCAAATGTGTGTACACATTTACTTAAGACCTTTTGTCAAGTCATTCAGTGGAAAGAAGCAGCATGCCCAGACTTGCCCCCCTGCACCCCCTCCCCTTGATTCCCAACCAGTCAGGCTGCACACGAATAGCTCACGCATGTTGCTCGCTGCCATGTCTTACCCCCCCCCCTCCCCCGTCAAAAATAAATATGATAAATACATAAATCCTGCATGGATTTGGGTTAGATTTTCAATTTGTTTGTTTGTTTTTGTGTTTTTCTTCATCCACTTTTGTAAAAAAATATACCTAATCAGATAATGTCAGAGGTGATTTAGATTGTGGATAAAAAAAAAAACACAGACACAATGCCAGGAACTTGTGACAACAATTACAGTAAAGCTCACATGGCCCCGCAGGCATGAAATTCCTGCCTCAGTGTGTGTGTGTGTGTTTGTGTGTCTGTGTGTGTGTGTGCGCGCGCTTACCCCGAGCATCTTGTATAGGTAGTGATACTGCTGTCCATTGCAGTACATCAGGAAAGTTTTGACAAAGAGCCAGGAGTTCGTTCCTAACCACATCATCTACAGACACGAAGGCAAATACAGTTCAATGTTTAACTCGTCAAGACACTGAAAAAAAAGTTGACAAAGGTCCTTCTACCAGGATGAAATGTTTTCCTCCCTCGTTGGCGAGCCAGCTCCGTGCTGACACAACCATCATGTCCCCGACACGCTCGTCGAAGGGCCGATAAATGTGCGTGTCTTTGTGCGTGCGTGTGTCAGGGAACTCTCGAAAGGCTGCCAGCTCTTTGCCTCGACCGAAGCTGAAGAGCATGTATGTAAATGATGAGGGGGAGGAGGGTCAAGGAAGCGAGGACGCCGATTATTTCTATGTTTTCCCATTAAGACCACAAGGGGGAGGCATCGTCCCGCTCAAATCAAATCGCCTCAGCACAGAGGTCCCGAGTTTACATCCGCGCCTTTCTGTGTGGGGTTTTAATTTTTCTGGTGAATGAATATCCTTTTATTCTTTGAATTTACCCTAACTCCCTCACTTTCTTTAGCGAGGCCAATGAATAAGAACAGAAAGTTGGGGTTTGGGGATATTACAGAATACCTGCCAACATTCCTGTGAGGAAAGATCCCCCACCTCCTTTCACGCTCCAGTCCATGACTTGAAAGAACAACCTCCATTACTACACAGCTGGGGAGGGTCAAGTGTGGTATCTTGATCCGGGGGAAATATGTCTGCAGTATTTCTGATTAGTTCTCCAATTAATTTATGACACCCTTTTTTTCAAGTTAATCATGAACTGTTTTGATTTGAACTTACCAAAGTGTTTGGAATAGTCGTGATTGCAAACATGCATATGTGAGAGGTTAAAAAGTACCTTATTCACACCGAATCGTCCCCGAACACCGGAGTGGAGAACGCAACACATAACAAAAATGATAACTAAAAAACAGTTATGTTTACTCTGGCGTAACAAACTTTGGGGTTTTCTGCAAATCTAAACACGCCACACCTCTTCATTTGGGGCAACCTCTTCAACACTGGGGTAGGCGCTTGTTTGGATTTTTGGAAGCTGCAGGATGAGTTGAGTCAGCAAAACATGGCGATAGATAGCAGATCCATATGTCTACAGTATTTCTGATTAGTTCTCCAATTAATTTATGACACCATTTTTTCAAGTTAATCATAAACTGTTTTGATTTTAACTTGCCAAAGTGTTTGGAATAGTCGTGATTGCAAACATGCATATGTGAGACGTTAAAAAGTACCTTATTCACACCGAATCTTCCCCGAACACCGGAGTGGAGAACGCAACACATTACAAAAATGATAACTAAAAAAACAGTTATGTTTACTCTGACGTAACAAACTTTGGGTTTATTTATTTATTTATTTTTTTGCTAATCTAAACACGCCACACCTCCTCTTCATTTGGGGCAACCTCTTCAACGCTGGGGTAGGCGCTTGTTTGGATTTTTGGAAACTGCGGGATGAGTTGAGTCAGCAAAACATGGCGATAGATAGCAGATCCATTCGCTGTCTCTGGTGGATTTCGGCCGTGGCAGCTTTGTTTTGTTTGGGTTTCTTCGCTGGTGAGTCACTCGAACACAGCGGCAGCGATCACAATAATTATATATACAAAGACAGACTGTGCACGAGTAATTTAAACTTTGGTTATGCGGATTGTGTGGATGTGAAAGGGGGCGCGTTCTTTCGTAGTGATGAAACGGTACATGTTTGCATCCAGTATATCAACTACTACATGCTGAATAGATTTTGCAGGCCTGCGTGTGCGGGACTTTCACCTCTCCGATATATTTCACAATTACGGCGCGTGTTTGTGTTCAATATTTCTCAAATTTTGCTGACTTAAAGTACATACTTTAAAGGACAACCGACGTCTCCAGACAAATTGTGTACATAATTTGTAAAATGGCTTCAAATGACGTCTACTGAGCGTATTTTACAAATATTCCACCGCATATAGCTATATTTTACGTTTTAAGACTCGTTATATATTCCAGAAGTCTTGTTTTTAAATTGGTGACGAATCCGTATGTGACGTCACTGAAGGAACGCCCCTGACCGAAAAAAGGACACATTGTAGCAGTCCTTCCATCACGTCAATGCTTGTTTGGTCTGAAAACCTCATGTTGCACCAGAAAGAGCCAGAAGAGGGCGTCCAAGCTTCATGTAAGGAATTTATCAGCCTGTGGAAACGGGCTGATTCATTCCTCACAGGAGCTCGGTGGCCATTTTTGGCCTCTTTTTGGGTGAGACATTTCCCCCCAATGTTGCCTCAAAATTGGACAGAATAAATTATTTAATTGATTGCAAACATGTATGCTTTCCTCTTCAGAACTATTTGAATCATATTCATAACTGGATGTGTAACAAGAAAGTGTATTCTCCGAATCTGAAGCCATTGTTTTGATTCTCCAGCAATGCAGGACGTCGCGTGACGTCACAAACTGGGGGCGAGACTTTCTGAAAATGTCCAATTCGCAGCTCAATTTTTTGCAGATTTTGGACATTTTAAGTCATTTTTATTGGTGTTTTGCATTTGAATAAAAATATCATACTGCATGTTTTGTGTATTTTAGATGAACTAAAACGTTTTTCTGATGTCAGTTAGGAAACAAAAAAGTGACGTCGGTTGTCCTTTAAGCGAAACACTAAAACCAGTCCACTGTCAGCCAGACTGAGGGTGGCAGTTTGTTTTATCCATCAGAGTGCCTCAATTATTTGACAAATGTAACATGACATCTCACATTGGAAAATGAAAGTTTTCTTTTGTTTTTTTTTTCTTCCTGTTAACCATGTGGCCCATATCAAATAAGGCCATTTCTCATTGTTCTCTAAAAGTATCAACACTTTTGGTCTTGAGGCGACATAATGTTGAGTTTTGCCACACTTCTCAGACAGTTGAGAAGAAACAGATTTGTTCTCAAGATGTTTACAACATTTTTGAGTGATGCAGTTATCATCTGCCATCAATTGTGTACGCATCGTAGGCTGGTTTGCAAAGACCTCACACCCAAACCATACAAGCGGTGCATCCAGTCAATATTTGTGGGAGTTTCTGGATGAAATGCAGTCTAGCAAGATAAGAGAGCATCTCAGGTAAGAAGCTGTGCATTCTCTCAGGGGGTTATCCCAAAAGCAATATGATGCACTTTTTCCCCCTTTCAAGGAAATTTACACGTCTTCCCCACCTCGCCGGCACAGAGCAAAATCTGAAATATGCAGAACAGATTCAGAAAGAGTGGCAGGAATTTGGATTGGACTCAGTCGAAATGGTGCCATATGACGTCCTGCTGTCTTACCCCAACGTGTCTCGACCCAATTACATTGCAATAGTTGATGCGCAAGGCAATGAGGTAATGTCCATTCATGTAGTGTGAAGACACTTGCATTGAATCATGTGTACAGCTGAAGTGCATGATTGGATTGGATTTGCTGCTTCAATTCCAACCCGCAGCAGTTCCACATCTGCATCAGCGCTTTACGCTGACGCTCCTTTCTTCTCATTACGGGCTCCTCAATCTTTATATTTGGACAGTTAGAGATTTTTTTTCTTTTCCAATCATGGTACATACTATACAGTAGAAGGGCAAAATCATAAATATACTACAGCCAGTCTATAGTCTATATATTCTGTAAATTGTCAAAATTGATATTTTTAGTTTTCGTAGATCTGTGTTCTCAATTTACTTGTAGAGTACTAATTCTCAGACTTGTTGTTGCTTTTGACTACGTCGTGTTTCCCCGGGTTTTACTCTTTTTTTTCTCTGAAGGTTTTCAACACATCCTTGGCTGAGCCTGTTCCTGCAGGTTATGAAGACATCGCCAACATTGTGCCTCCGTACAGTGCCTACTCAGCCCAAGGACAACCTGAGGTGTACAAACAAACAAGAGGAGAATTAACATTGTCATGTTGATACAACGCAAATCAAGCACAGTCAATTAATTGGGGGTCCACGTCACTTGCTTTCGTTCTGCCCAGGGGGACTTGGTCTACGTCAATTATGGTCGCTCTGAAGACTTTTCCCTGTTGAAGCGGCAGATGGGAATTAATGTGACTGGCAAGATTGTCATTGTCAGATACGGAAAGATATTCCGAGGCAATAAGGTCAGAAATATTGTCCACTTGTAATTCTTAAACAAGCTCTTGTGCTGTACAGTTTTCAAATCGATTACTTTTTAAAAATGTTTTAAAATGCTGAGTACAGCGTAATTATGGATGCCTTTGGGGTTGTGATAAACGTATTTCACAGACATTATCAGGATAACTGAAAGGGTTTACATTGTATGTTTGGGGGCTGGGGTACATTTCCTCTAAAATTCATGAAGTGATGGTGAGAATTTTTCTCTCTTTTGCCTCCATCAGGTGAAAAATGCCATGTTGGTCGGCGCAAAGGGACTCATTTTGTTCTCTGATCCAGCTGATTACAGTGCCGAAGGAGTCAAGGTAAGTCAACACAGGACTGACTGTTTTCTAAATGCTCAATCAACCACTGCCGTATAAACATTTTCAGGGAGTATAGAAGTGCCAGAAAGGGGGATTTTATGTAGTAAAATGTACTTATTAATTGTCTATAAGTCTTTCGGTTGCACAAGTGTCTATCTACCCTTTTAGAAAAGGGCAATTTCATGGTTTGGAGATGAAGACACGCCTACATAAGTGAAAACACATCGGCTTATTTTCTACACTTCTGCTTCAAAGTGTCAGTTTGAGTGGTCTCTTCAAAAACGGGTTCATTTCGGAAAGACTGGAGAAATAGCATGAAAAGTATTTGCTTGAATGGTTAATTTTGGAGTGATAATGACATTGAAGAGGGGCCACATGCATGTTAAAAGAAACCCCGAAACAGTTTCAAAATTGTAAACAGCATATATGTATGTCCTGTACGACTGAGAGCTTACACAGACAGCATATATGTGCTTAACACATTCACTGCCAGTCCTGAATTTATTCGGAAATTGAAAATATGACATCGAGCACCATTCCCGAATTAGTCCAGGTTTTGTTTTTTCCTTGCTTGGGTGCCGATAAAGTGCTGGCCAGACCTGTGTAAATGTTTTTCCCTTCCACAAGAGGGCATCATTTCTATTTTTTCCATGTTAGCAGTTTGTTCCAGCTTCAGCTGTTGTTAAAGTGTTATATAAACCATTATGTATGTATTGCATTGTGTTTTCACAGCCACCCTCATTTCAAGCTCATATAACTCCATACCCAAATAATTTAGGAATTAAATCTTTTTTTTCTGATGAAAGAAGAGAGTCTATGGTTTCCTATGCTGCATTGAATGTGCCTCCTAAAACCCTAAAAAATATTCTGTGGGTCCTGGAATTCAAGTGACAATGACAAAAACCCTTGCACTGAAGTGGACACATTTTTCATGTCTGGCAATGAATGAGTCAAAATGGTGCGCATTTAACTTACTGAAAAATGTTGCTGTCATTGGTATGGATAGCCATATCCTGAAGGCTGGAACCTTCCGGGTGGTGGAGCTCAGAGAGGAAATGTTATGAACCTGAACGGAGCGGGAGACTCTCTCACCCCTGGCTACCCTGCTAAAGGTGTGTGGATTTATATATTTAAAGTTCCAAAAGTATGTGTGGAATACGAAATTTTTATTGCTGAAGGTACACCTACCAGGATGAAATGGTTGGAACAGTCCATACCTCAGACTGAAAATGCACTAGGAATGAGTTCGCTGATAATAATAATTATAATAATAATAATAATGTCATTCATAAGCGTCTTTCAAAACGCTCAAGGACACTTTACAATCACAGGATATGTTTTTTTTGTTGGTGAATAAAGAGTTATGTTATATCTGTTCTGTTTCAACTCGCAAATCAAATGTTAGAATGGGGGACTCCAATTAGTTTCAGTGGGCACAAAAATTCTGCCACAGCTGATGGAGCAAATTTGTATCTGTGTCTGTGTGGCTCGGTGCCAATGCAGGCTCATGGATCAGTGGTTGAGGACCTCTGCTTTACACTGTACCGTACGAACGACCGGAATCCAGATGATTGTTTCTTCTTTTCCAGAATACACGTACAGATCCCGTCCTGAGGATGGAGTGGGACTTCCCAGCATCCCTGTGCATCCGATTGGCTACCACGATGCATTTCACATTCTCAAGTACATTATTTGTACTCTTTTTCCTCTTTAACTCATTCACTGCCCTACCTGTGCAAAAATGTGTCCAATCCAGTGCCAGGGTTTTTGTCATTGTCAATCAAATTCCAGGACCCACAGAATATTGAGTGTTAGGACTACATAAACATTCAATGAAGCGTAAGAAACCTTAAACTCTCTTCTTTCATCAGACAAAAAGTTAATTCCTAAATTATATGGGTCTGGAGATATATGAGCACATGTTGGTTTATATAGCACTTTAACAACTGAAGCTGGAACAAAGCGCTAACATGTAAAAAACGGAAATGCTGCCCCCTTGTGGAAGGGAAAAACATTGCCAAAGGCCATGGCCAGCGCTTTATCGGCACCCAAACAAGAAAAAACAAAACCCGAACAAATTCGGGAATGGTGCTCTACGTCATATTTTCAATTCCCGAATACATTTGTGAATGGCAGTGAATGAGTTAAGATGACAATGCAAATGGATTAACAAAATTCATTTTTACCTGATTCAACAGGAATATGGTGGGACAAATTCCTCCAAATGACTGGATAGGAGCTTTAAATGTCTCCTATAGGATCGGTCCAGGTTTTACGGATGACTTTAAGAGCCAGTAAGTGTGTATGGCTTGTGCCCACATCCCCCCACGCACATTCATATACTGTCCCATTCCAACATCCATATTTTAGTGTTTGGGTTGTTCTTTTGTGTCTTTTTGAGGGGGCTTCTTGCTAATGAGCTAGTGGCGTCTTGCCACGATGAAACTCATTAGCGGCTTTGTATCTCTTGTTTGGGGAGAAGAAACAATTCCCACGATTGTATGAGCAATACTAGCGGCACATACATTGAATTGAGCTTAAGCCTGTGATGGTTAAAAAAAAATCATTTTGTAAATATGATCGTTCCAGGTTCGTGCGCATGAACATCCACACCAACAATCAGGTGGAAAGGATCTACAATGTCATCGGAAGGATAAGAGGAGCTCTCGAGCCAGGTACAAAGACATGAACCCTGAGCTATGGCACTATGGATTAGTTCTTGAAATAACTTGGTTATTTATACAGAGTCAATAAATTTGTTCACATGAGTGCACACTTTACATCAGAAAGTGCTAGCCAAGACCCTCTTCAGTGTGAGCCAGTTTTCATAATCACAATCTCATTGCATAACACTGAAGAAGAAATATCTGTTTAGTTAGATTTTAACTTCCAACTTAATCAGTATGCTCGAGGAGTTGTTTCTGTTGGACTAGACAGGTATGTCATTCTGGGCGGACACCGAGACGCCTGGGTTTTTGGAGCGATTGATCCCATGTCAGGAGCTGCTTTGGTCCATGAAACAGTCCGAAGTGCTGGGAGGCTTCTAAGCAAGGGTAAGTCCTGCTACCTTTGACAGGGAGCCTCAAGCACTGTGCGAGTAATCAATCACTATGAAAGTTTGTATCCGTGTGCAGGCTGGAGGCCGAGAAGAACAATAATATTTGCCAGCTGGGATGCAGAGGAATTTGGACTGCTGGGCTCGACAGAATGGGCAGAGGTAGAATATATTCAGTCTTTGCACCAATCAGTTTAGCTCATAATACAGTTTTACCCTGATGCTGTTTTCATTCTCTCCGCAACTTTTGCCAGTGGAGATGTACGTGGACTAAAGCGTATTTCAAAGTACACCATGCTTGATACAATAATGGGCTGACATTTGTTATGAAATTGTCAAGTTTACTTCGAAATACTACACGAGAGTTGCACTAGCGTGAACATGGAAATTACACCCATTTTAATGCTTAAGACAGGGGCGCTAGTCTTCCACAATGGGGCTTGAATCCTATACTCCATATCATCAACAGGATAATGCCAAAGTGCTTCAGGAGAGAGCGTTGGCCTACATCAATGCAGACTCTGGCATAGAGGGTGAGTGCAAATCATCTTCCCGGTGGATGTACTGGGCTTATGGTTTGAAGGTGATTTCTGCATTTGTCTTTTCAAGGTATGTACACACTCAGGGTTGACTGTACGCCATCTCTCCACACACTTGTGTATGACCTCACTAAGCAGGTAAACAAAATGCAACAGTTTTGGTAGCTAGATGAATTAAAGTCTCTCTCTCTATATATGTCTCTAGATAGCCAGTCCAGAGATAGAAGAGGAGGGAGTTTCGTTGTATGAAAGTTGGCATAAGAAAGACAACTGGACAAATGATCGTGATGCGCCCAGGCAGGTTACACAAAATGCAATAAGGAAACACAAAAAATTGCTAATTCATGTGTATTCACATCACGGTTGCTATTGTACTCATTAATCAAAACAATTTGGCCCACTCTCTTGCGTTTTGTAGAATCAGCAAGCTGGGCTCAGGAAGTGATTTCGAAGCCTATTTTGTCCGCTTGGGAATTGCAGCGGGGAGAGCAAGATACACCAAGAACAGGGTAAAAATTGTCAATTCGGGAGTCATTTTGATACAAATTAAACTCAGATAAATGACAATAGCGCATTTGTATCTTCGGTCGAACCACATTACAACTACTTGGATGTGTGTGTGTGTGTGCGCGTGTGTGTAGAAAATTGAGCGATACAGCAGTTACCCTGTCTATCACACTGTGTACGAAACCTTCGAGGTTGTGGAGAAGTTTTACGACCCTTCGTTCACAAGGCTTCGGGCTGTGGCTCAAGTAAGAGGCGGGCTGGTCTTCCTCCTAGCAGATTCCCAGATCGTCCCTCTGGATGCCAACCAGTATGCCATATCCCTCAACGCATACGCACGCAGCATTGCGGCAATGGCACAAACACACCAGGAGGAGATGCAGTCGAACGAGGTATCATTCGGTAAGTCGGGAACAGTACGTTGATCGAAATCATAATTGAATGACCAGATAGTCAGATTTTGTTTGCTATTTTGCAGACTCATTGTTTTCAGCTGTTGAAAATTTCACCATTGCGGCGAGGGAGTTTCACCAACGGCTAGAAAACATCAACAGAGTAGAGTAAGAAAACATTTTGCATGAGTGATAACTGACTCAAATGGCAGCCTCCCCAAATCAAAAAAGTTATTAAGCTATTAAGTGAGTGGGCGGCTAATAATTTCCCTCCGTATTGAGTGGCCTGTTCTCACATACATCAGCCCTCTGCAGGTACGTGCAATGAATGACCAGCTCATGTATCTGGAGAGGGCCTTTATAGATCCCTTGGGCTTACCTGGAAGACCATTCTACAGGTATTTCACACAAACCGAACCATATCTGTCTAGTTACATAACCCATAAACCACATAGCCATTTGAGGTTTTGGTATCAAATCACAAAATGGTCAAAGCTAGTAAAAACTACTGCATTGTTTGAAGACCAAGGTACACAAATAAGAATATTACAAAATGGATTCTCTGGGCGGGATGAATTATTTTCCTTCATTAACCGTAACATGCCGTATATGTTTGGATTGAATTGGATTTGCCTTTATTAGTCTCACAGTGGAGAAATTTACATTTCACAGCAGCAAAGTGATGAAAGGAATGAAGTTGGGAGTTCATATATTCACACGGGTCTTTTGTTTTACAGGCATATGGTATTTGCTCCGAGCAGCCGTAATAAATATGCCGGGGAATCTTTCCCCGGCATCTACGATGCATTGTTCGACATTGAGCACTCGGCGGACAGAGAGAAGGCCTGGAATGAAGTGAAACGACAAATCAGCGTAGCAGCTTTTACTGTGCATGCTGCTGCCATGACGCTGAAACCGCCTGCATGATTTTAATGAATCTTTGTTTGTTTATCTAGCCATTTAAATAAAATGAAGTGATCTATTACTGTACACATCAGGAAGTGTATAATATACCGACAGTATATCCAGTGCTTTTGATATTTGTTTGGTGATTGATTTGAGGGCTTTACGAAACAAAAACTCTTTTTTATTTCGTATTTGGAAATTGAGGCTCAATGTTCAGATAGCCCAATTTATTGTTTCAGAAGGTTTTATTTAACAAGTCAAGAAAATACAATGAAAACAGTAAAATAAGCTAAAAGTAAAACAGTGCGAAAAATGAAGCTTTAACTGGACAGTCATGTTGAATTGCTGAAAAACTCACACCATCCTCTTCTTGGTCTGCAGGGTAAAAAAAATATTAGATGGTAGAAAAATATCAGCACAATTCGATGAGACTTAAAAATAGCACTGTCACGCCTGAAACACCCAATAATTGATCGCGAGAGTATGTCAAGACTCCATCAATGTCAATGTTTGTCATTCAGTATGATGTAACCACAAGCAATTACAAACAAAAAGAACCATGCAAATCACGTTCAGAGACTTTGTCATTGTTCCAGGAAGATGTGATAGAGCACCGTTTCAGTCAAGACCATATCCGTACCTTGCGAGCACTTGCCGTCAATCGCGGAGCTTTGGAAGTCGTTTGGGGTGACTTTCTGTTTTCTTTGCTGATCACTTGAGGTGACTTGAAGCTTCCAACCGTTGCCCCACGCCCCGTTACCGCGTGGGAAATGGCGGTCTGATTATTTTCTTTTTTCATGGCATTTACGAGAGACCTCTTGGAGGTTTTGCTTGGCGACTTTCGGGTGGAGCTACGGAGTTTGTTCAGGCCTCTTTTCAGATAATTGTTGCTACTGTTCTTTGGGGTGTTGTCGATGGTGAACATCATAGACTGTCGGCGAGCAACCTGAGAAGGCAAAGAAGTTTGATTAGCTCATTCCTAATAGAAGCTGTTATTTGTTTCCATTTTCCATTCCATTTTGAACCGAGGCTTTTTTCAGCCATTTCTCCATAAACGTTTAATTTATTATAGTTTTATATTAAGATAGGAAATTATAAAGGACCTTGCCTCATGCTATTTTAGATTTATGCTCAGGTTGGAATAAAAATGAGGCTCATGTGACTCATCTATTCTTCAGTATTTCAATGTGTCATTTTCACTGACTCATTTGGAAGAGTAGATTATACATGGGTCATATTCTAATGTATGTATCCAAAGTAAGCCATTCCTCAAACTCACTGGACTGAGGACAGGGTGAAGTTGTGAGTTGGGAGGTCCACTGTCGATGTTCCTGTTTTTGGGAGTGAGAGGGCGTGGGAAGCAGCTGGCCTTCATTTTTTTCTGGAAAAAAACAATAAAAAAATCAGTGGTTGTATAAAAGTTCCGATCGAAATAATTCTTAAATATGAACGGATGGGAAATAGACTAACCTCAGGTGATGTTTGAGAAACATATAATGTCGAGGCAGATCGCTTTGTGAATCTCGGGCTTTTCAGTTGAGAGGAGCCGACCGATTTAGATGATGTGTAGTCCGCCATCAAAGACGGACGGTGAGAACGGACGCCGGCTCTGGTACTTGACTTTACCGGCGCGAGGGATTGGCGATGGGAAGATAGAGAGTCTTGCAGCTGGCCTGGCATGACGGACGCTCGGCGAATTGTCTCCGTCGGGTCACCCATACGTACATCTTCGTCTGTGAAAGGGAACACGCTCTTGCAGCCAACCTGAAGTAAAAGAAGGGGTCGAATTGATGCTATGGACTGACATTGCGATCTATGAAAACAATATACAGTAATGTCTCGTTATATCGATATTCTCGGGAGTCTGAAAAAATATCGATATAACCGGACTATCGATATATCAGATCCTGCGCGCATGTAATTTTCTCCTTGAGTTCATAGAAATAGTATCGTAATAAGCAGTACTATCGATATAACCGATATCGATATAACGAGACTTTACTGTAGTATTTAAAGGACAACCGACGTCTCTGGACAGGTAGCGTCCATAATTTGTAAAATGGCTTTAAATGACTTCTACTGAGCGTATTTTAATAAGATTCCACCGCATATAGCTATATTTTACGTTTTAAGACACACGCTGAATATTCAGGAAGTCTTGTTTTTGAGTTGGTGACGAGTACGTACGTGACGTCACCAAAGGAACGGCCCTGACCGAAAAAAAGACACATTGTAGCAGTCCTTCCATCACTTCAATGTATTTTGCTGTACTTGCTTGGTCTGACAACCTCGTGTTGCACCCAAAAGCCGCCAGAAGAGGGCGTCCAAGCTCCATATAAGGAATTTATCAGCCTGTGGAAACGGAGGTGGCCGCAGGAGGTCGCCATTTTGTGCCTCTTTTTTTGGGCCAGACATTTCCCACCAATGTTGCCTCAAGATGGCACGAAATAAATTCTTTAATCGATTGCAAACATGTATGCTTTCCTCTTCAGAACTATTTGAATCATATTCATAAGTGGATGTGTAACAAGAAAGCATATTCTCCGAATCTGAAGCCATTGTTTTGATTCTCCAGCAATGCAAGACGTCTTGGCGTGACGTCACGAACTGGGGGCGGGACTTTCTGAAAATGCCCAATTCGCAGGTCATTTTTTTTGCAGATTTTGGACACTTTAAGTCATTTTTATTGGTGTTTTGCATTTGAATAAAAATATCATACTGCGTGTTTTGGGTATTTTAGATGCTATAAAACGTTTTTTTTTATGTCAGTTAAAAAACAAAAAAGTGACGTCGGTTGTCCTTTAACTTTACATTACAATATCTGACAGTGTGCGTATCCCAGATACACACACGTGAGCACTTCTTTGGTTCAAGCAGCTTCTTTTGTTATGTTTACCTATGATTGGAACTTTGAAGCTAAAAGCATGTGCAGTTAGAAGGGTGCGACGGTGGGTTGGCAGGGGTCTTAGAGTGTTACAAAAGATGAGAACCAATCTACCAACCTGAAACTCTGCAGGATAGCTGCTTTTGAGATGAGGAAGACAAGCTTTGTTCCTGGCCTGGAGCTCAGCAATTCTCATCCAGTCATCAGGCGCACCATCTGGTTCGTTCTCTGCCCCAATGCTGAACGTACACGCAGCTGAACACATCAGCCAACAGGAAATTAAGCGCATAGTTGTTTGCTGAGATGCTATTAAAATAACAGCCATTCAGTGATCATGCAAGTTATTTTTGATACGTCACTCTAGTGCAACTAGGTTTAAACTTACTCTGAGAATGGATCGTGCTGCGTCGGTACCCAGGAAGACCACTCAGCTGATTGCTGGCAGTGGCGGCCATTCCAACGGGTGTCTTTAAAACCTCCACGGACACCGGGCGTGAGCCATGGGCACTAGAAATGTTGGGCTGGGAGTGAGCTGATGCTAGGCTGTAAAACGTTTCTTCATCTTCAACACCACCTGGAGTTTTCTGAAGAGGATTCCAATAAGAGTTGACTGCAATGCTTCAAGAACAAAGTTTGATTACTTTGTAGGAACATGTCAAAGGACACTGGATGGCCACTAGACAGTCATTTATTTGACAATACGAGAGTGTCTTCTGTTCACTAAGTTCCATTCAGACAATACAAGCAATTTGTATGCAAGCAAAATGCTCTGTAACCTAAGACTAACCAATGCAGTAGTAAATAAATTATTCCAGTAAATTTGTGCAAATAAAGTTGCTTGACCATCAATTAAAACTGACTGAGTATCACCGGCCGAAAATTTGCAGATTTTGGTGAAAGCAGGAATGCATCTGGGAAATTTAAAAAGGGGGCCAGTTGGCCACCTTGTGTCTGAAATGTGGGCCCAATTCTAAAATTGATGGGCCTGATTTAACTACATTGCTGAAGTATACAAAACTGATTGAAATAAACCAAAATACATTCATTGGAACATGATATTTTTTTTTGACTAAAATCTATTTTTCTAACTTATAAACAACTTTAATTCAAGACAAATAATGTATTCATAGATAAGGTAAACATTTTCCACTTTCCTTAGTTACTACACAATCAATCCTGTGCTATTTTGATATTCTACGGTATTACAGAGAAGACAAACAGAACAGACTTAGCACAATATTTCTCACTCGTGTCAACTTAAATTTAGTTGCTTTGAAGATTTCTAATGTGCTGCAACAGCTCTGAAATCCTTCCCATTATCCACTAAATTCGAACGATGAACAGCAGTTAATATTAATATTATTAATATTCGATTACAGTACTTGATCTCTTTTGGCAGTTTTGGCGGATCACGACGAAAGTTAAAAATACAGAAGGAAAACGACGTTTTCAATTGCTGTTTAACTAAATTTGTTTCTTGAGCTATTTTAACAGAGGTACGTCATATGTGGCGCAGATCTTGGAGCAATATGCAGCAATCGTAATAGACGTTAGCCGGTGCAGTGGAGTTACAAAAGTTGCGCCAGTGGCTGTCAAAATGCGTAAGTGGTGCAAGGACGAGGCCCAGATGCCTCACTGTGAAATTAATAAAATGCACGTTTCATTGAAGGATATAAATGTTTGTTTTCAATTGTTACAGGGTAATTTTCAAATTGTTCAAAAACCCTTTGCAAGAAGGAAAGTAGTGGTGAATGTCTGGCAAATGTTTGAGAGCCTGAACGAACCCTGACAAGCATGCAACATTCAGTGCAAACACTAAAATTTTCGCCGCTCGCTGGGATAAGGGTGGGAGTTGGCACAGTCGTAAACAGAGGACCCCTTGCTCAGGGTGAAATGCACTTTGTTGAAATATTAAAGTTGAGAAAAATGCCAACAAGTTTCCATTACCTTTGTCATGGTTATGTTTATAACTTGCGTCGTCCTCCGTTTCTTGACAGACGACAATGCATTTGGATAGCGGAAGTCCACTTCGCTTTTGCTTTCCGCGGAGGTTCTACATGAAGAAAATGTATGGACCATACCCCAATTAGAAATGTAAAGCAAGTTAAAACTCAAATGCCATTTACCTGTTGTCATGTCTGGTATTTATTGGTGTTAGATAAAGACTTTCCAGTGACTCGGCCTTCAGACCACGTCGTTTAGCTGCTAGTCTTTCAGAACTACGAACCAGCGGCGTGCTCGACTCCTCGGGTGCCGAAATGTTCCTGCAAGAATGGAGGAGAAATGATGATGTAAATTCAATTTTGGTTTAAATTATTGCTGTCATGGATTATTTTGGTACAAGTTTTCCGTCGATGAATTTCGGTTCACTTGATACTTGTATACCGTATTTTCCGCATTATAAGGCGCATCTACAAGCCTTCCTTTTTTTTTTCAAAGGCTGACATTACACTTTATAATCCTGTGCGCCTTATATATGGAAAAGGTTTTTAAATAAGTCATTCATTCAAGGTGTGCATTATCATGTGGTGTGAAGGTGCGCCTTAGAGTCCAGAAAATACAGTACTAAACACAAAATGAAACCTTTCGTTGTTGAGCAAGTCCTCAAGGGAGCTTTGGTCCAGACTGTCCGAGCTCATGAGTCTCTCAGGTTCCGCTTTTGTATGAACATTTGAGCGTGAGCCTGCAACGTTCAAGTAAAATGACTCAGAGATTCCTCCATGATGACAAGGGTTTTGGTTGTGCGCACGTAGATTCAGGTCAGCGAAGGCCACCTTCAGAAAGAAGAAATGAATCAAAAAAGGGGAAAGAGAGAAACCCGGATGATGAGCAGGCTGTGGAGTTTTTAGAGCTTTTGTCACCTTCATCTCACTCACATCTGGCTGATGAGTGGACAGCGGCAGTTTCTCCATCAGATGAGCACATTCCCGCTGTGTTTCAAGTAACTGCTGCCTGTTGTCTTTCCGTTGGACATGCTTTACGTCCAATTGTCTTTTAAGGTCATCGAGCTCGAGTTGAAGAACGTGTGTCGTTTTGGCAGCCTCTTCCTGATACTGAGCAAGCATCTTGGCATTGTCCTGAGCCTCCTGCTTGGCCTTTTGAAGCAACTTAGCTTGGATGGCAAGCTCAGCATTAAGCGTGTTGAGGCTATGGTCTTTTTCAGCTGTTTGGGTTTTGATATTGGTTAACTCAGACTTGAGCAGGTCACGTTCCTCTTCGGTCTTAATGAGGAGTTCCTGCTTCTCATCGTGACGTTCTCTAAGCTTCAGAATCTCTTTTTCAAAAGAAGAAAGCTGTTTCTGCTGGATGGCCTCTTGAAGTTGCGTGTCTTTTTCGTTCTGCTCTTGCTCAGACTTTAATTGTTTCTTTAAATGTTGGAGCTCTTGAAGAAGTAAGTCAAACCGTTTGGAGTTGTTGGCATTCAGTTGCAGGATATGTTCCTGTTGAACTTGGATCTCCGCAGTCATCTTCTTCACCTCTGCCTCCGACGCAGATAGTTGATGGTCTAGAAGCCTTTTCTGGTCAACACGTTCTTGCTCTTGTACACTCATCATAGCCAACTGGGCCTGAACCTTTTGCTCGGCTTTGGTGAGCAAACGGTTCACCGCTGCCAACTGGTCTTTGAGATGGCTGATTTCTTTTTGTGGCATAACTGTCTGTAAAGCGTTTTCTTTCTGCGTGGCAAGCTGTTGCTCTAGAGACCTTATGCGGTCCCTCAATATGGTTACCTCTTCAGAAGACGATTCCATAAGGCTTAGATATGCGTTTCTTTCCTTTGAAATGGCAATTTCCTTATTTGCCAGGAGATCAGTTTTGCTTTTGTTTTGTTCTTCTGCATTTTGAAGAGATTCAGTGACACTTTGTAGTTGCCCCTTGAGATCCTGAATGTTATTCTTCAGCAACTCAGTCTGCTTGGCGCTCTCTGTTCTCAAGGTGTCAAACTGGTTGTCTTTGGTTTGAACTTCCTCCTTGAATTGTTTAGCCTCCTGCAAAAGATCCGTGTTGTCCTTTTTGAGTGCCTCAACGTAGAAAGTGTTCTCGTTCTCCAGCTTGACAAGTAAATCTTCTTTGGCCTTCACTTGGTCCTTTGTCATCAAGAGAGAATGACTCAAACTTTCTAGTTCTTTATCCAGATCATTGATCTTCTGTTGGAGCAGTTCAGACTGCGTTGAGCTCTCATTCATGAGCAGACTGAGCTGCTCCTCTTTGACATGTAGCTTTGAAATCAGGCTGCTCACCTCTTGCTGAGAAGAATCCATCTGTGTCTGCAGTTTCTCTATTTGCTGAGTACTCCGTGAATTCTGCTCGGCAAACAGATTCTCTTTGGATTTCAGATTCTCCTCAGTATTCTTCAGCGATGAACCGAGGCTTTTCACCTGTTCCTCTAAACTGTGGATGTCTTGATGAAGAAGTTGTGACTTCTCTGAAAACTGCTCATTTAATGAAGCGATGTGTTCCTCTTTCGTCTGGATCTCTGCCTTCATGGTTCTTACGCTCTCTTCAGAAACTGTCAGTTGCTGCAGCAAAAGGTCTTTTTGACCAGCGCTTTCCTGCTCTTGCTTAGCGAGCAGATCCTGTAGAGTTTGAACATGGTCTTCGGCCTTTTTTAAAGAGTTAATCAGACATTCAACTTGGCTTTTGTGATGGTTTATCTGAACTTTAAGGATTTCAGACTGCTTCAAACTGTCTTTGTGCAAGATGACAAGCTGCTCATTCCGGGCCTCTATCTCTGTGCTATGCCTGCTAGCATCCGCCTCACTAGTTAGAATCTGTTGCTGGAGCATTTCCTGCTGCTTGATATTCTCTTGTTTGGTTCGAGCCAACAGGTCGTGCTTAAGTTGAACTTCTTGTTCAGCGTTTTGAACAGACAAGCCCAGGTTTTCCACTTCAACTGTCAAAGTCTGGATTCTATTTTGGAGAGTAACTTGCTGATTAGAACTCTCCAGTTGTAGTTGGGTCAGAAGTTGTTCGTTAGTTTCAATTTCATCTTTGCTTTTTATGGCTTCAATTCTAAAAACCTTAACTTCTTCTTTGAGAATGTTGATTTGAATATCTTTATCCACCAAAATTGCGGTTAGGTCATGAAACTTGGTTTCAAGATCTTTCACTTTTTCTTTTGATTGATGAAGGAGGTGTTCTTTCTCTCGACTTGTTTCTCTCAGGGTGTCCAATTCTTGTTGTAAAGCAGCAATAAGATTCTGGACTTCACTAACCTCCTGGGCTTTCCGCTGCTCCGCTTGCTCGAGTTGAAATTTAAGATGATCGATCTCTTTTTGAAGGGCTGCTCTCTGCTCAGAGAATTCCTTCTGCCACTCTTTTAAAATGCAATCCTTAGCTTGAGCAATATTTTCAATCTGAAGGTTTTGTTGCTCCAGGAGTTCTTTCTGTTGGGCGATTTCTTGTTCATATGCTGAAAGCTGCAGTATTTTGGCCTCCACATTGGCCTCAGCCTGCTTCAGGCTGCCAACTGTGCTGTCCAATTTGTTCTTTAGGTGGCCAATTTCACACTCCAGCTCATCTCTCTGGAAATTTAAACATATGCAAAATTACTAAAGCTAACGCTTTCAGAATGTATGAAATCCGAATAATGTGACAGTTAATTCCTTGATGTATCGGGTGCTCCACCTTTCTTATCCATCTCTCCATTTTCACATTCGTTTAAGCGAACTCCACACAGGAACGCCACAGCCAAAATTGAAAGATGCACCTCTGCACGGTGAGGCGGACACACTAACAGCAGCAATCCCTGCTCTCTGTAGTTACTTTGTATTTTCGTAGACAGACTTACTTTTCATATTCTGCGTTCAAATTTCCCTTCTCATGTGATAAATAGCCCACTATGATAGTGACTTTATTTACCTCAAATACAGTCCCCATGTTTTCACCAACATCGTGCATAGTGGCTATCCTAATTTCCTCTTCCAAAAATGAAAGCTTCCCCTGGAGGATCTGAATGTGTTCGGCCAGGAGTTCCTGTCATGGAACAAAGTATTAAACATGGGAATAGTTGCATTAGTGAATTTCTGAACAATCTTTTGGATTAATTTGGATATTAACCATTTCTTCAGTCATATGCCTATTAACACAATGCTAATACAACAAGACAATGAATTCCAAGGAAATAATATCGAATCAAACTTTACTCAGAATTGAATCCCCAGCCAATGAAAGAGTAGCATCTCTCCAAGGCAGTAGACATCCCTACCTTCTGTGCAGTGGCTTCACAGAGTTCAGACTGCAGGTGGTCCATTTTGGCTCTCCACTCCTCTTGACCAGATGCTAAGGTTTCGGTCAGCCTGCCAACTTCCGCTTCAAATGTGGACAACTGTGCATTGGCTCTACGCATCTGAGAAAACATAATACTTGGGTGCGCTACACAGACGGGTCATATGCGTGTGTTTATTTCTAGTCGTTAGCTTTGTCCTATTGAACACATCGATATGTGATTTTAACCGGCAGACTATTTTTTTTTAAACCCGTCGATACCAAGTTAAGAGAACGTCTCTAAGGTTTGACCAAGTTTTGATACCTGTGATGAGAGGACACCGTTCTCCTCTTCAAGTTCATTCACTTTTCGCTCCATCAGTGAAACGTTACTTTTGCAGTCCTTGTTGTCTTTTACAATTTCATGGAATCGCATCTGTAACCTAGAAGAAAAATGTCGGAATGTTGGTGAGGGACAACCCACTATAGTACCATACTATCATTTGTGAAAATAACCTGGCTTTGCATTAAAGTGGTTTTGCCTACAGTTCTTTTGTTAGCAAATCACCAAAACCCAGGAGTGAGAGGTCCCTCATAATAGAAAGTAACATGAAAAGACATTAGGAACCACTCCATTAGGTCATAATTAAGATGCCAATATCAGGATGAGTCATTAAATTGCCATTCTGAACAGATAATTAATTTTTAGTCATTATATTTTATGCCTATTAATTCCTTAGTTCTCAAAGGAGACCTGTGAGTTGGCTCAAATGTGCGTATAAAAAGGTTAATTCCGTTTGAAATGTCCCATTACCGTTTCAAACGGCTCAATTTCAAGAAATTATGTGATAGAGTTTTTTTTTAACGACAGGTGCGCTTACCCATTTGCTAAGCACTGTGTAAATTACAACTGTAGGACATTGGAAAGAAATGTTAAAATATCACTATGTAAAAATAATGTTTTTACAATCACATACACACAAGGTTGGTGTTATTTTAAAAATGTAAATCAGTCATTTCATTATTCTGACTCTTTATTGTGCTTAAAATGAGCTTGAGAGAGGGGAGCTGATCTTACGATATATTCTTGCTCTCAAGTTCAGTGATTTGCTCCTTCGTCGTCAGCTCTTGATGACTCTGCTCCTTTTTCATCTTGTCCAGGCGATGCTCCAACTGGTTAATATGAGATTCTGAGGAAAACAAGTGAAGAACAAAATATTAAAAGTGGAAAAGTGGGACACATGCATTATACTTTTACCATTCGAGGGTCTTGTAAATAAATGCAGAGGATATTAAAAAAAAGTAGACAAATTCAGCACCTCTTTGTGAAATGAGTCTAATTTTGTCGGCAAGGTCCCTCTCCAGTCCATCCCTATAATCTTGTTCCTTGATCATGTGTCGTTGGATCTTCCTCAATTGGAATTTGGGTGTGTTCATGACATCCTGAAGAGGAGAATTGCTGTGGAAATAAATACATAGAGCTAAATCACGCTGGGCTCATGTACATTTCTAGAACAATGATTGTTTTACAATTGGAGGGGACATGTTACAGAGGTAACTTTAAAAACAAATGCGGTGACGAGCAGGAAGTTTGACCTTAGGCTCCAGCTTGCCCTGAAACCCTTCAGCGATCAGCAAATGTATGTATGGATGGATAGGAGCCAATGATACCTGACAGAAGATGACGCCACAGTATGCATATCCACAAATTTGATTTTCGGTGTGCGATGGAATACAGGTGAGTCTTCATCTGAGAGCATGGAGGCTGTAGACACACTGGAAGTAGAGGTGCTTGGTTTTCGTGCCAAGTCAGGAGGCACAGGTAAATCTGAAAGATGAAGACAAACCAAATCAGGTTAAAAGTGCATCAAAAGCCTGAATGCAGATGAGATCAAACACAAGGCCTTAAATGGATGAGAGACTCACATTTCTTTGCCAAGTAGGCATCGAGGCCACTGCTCAGAAAAACACTGCCATGACTCTCCATCACAAAAGACAGAGTAAGATTTGCAATTTCCCTCTGACAAGAAAAACACAAATGTGTTTACTACAATGGCACAGATTCAATGGAGAAAACACATTAAGCAGAGGTTATTTTGCCGCGACAATTGCCGGTGAGACGTTTTCTGTGACGGCCAGGAATGTTATTAATGTTTCTTTTTTTAATGATGTGAAGACTGTTGTTTTACAGTTCAACAGATTTCCCCAAAACGACTGCCGATTCTAGCTGTGGCCGAGAGACCGATTTCAGTCCAGTAATTTCGTGTTTCCTAATCATAACAGTCCATAGGGGAGAATCTGAATTAAACGATTGAACTTTTCTTAATTCTATCCTGACCTCATTTTATCCAATTAATTTTGCCTCTTTTCCACACACTAATTATCCTTTCCCAAACCATTCTTTTTTAATGTGGCCCTAATAATTTTGCCAAATAGCAAATTCAGTATTAAGAAATCAGACACCTTTGTTGGTCTACTGTGGCATGTTTGAAAATGTCATTGCCGTCATGAAGAGTAAAATCCATTGATAAGACGATGCTAATTGGTAAAAATATATAAAACTGCATCCAAAAATATTTTGCCTGTTTACCTCAACTTCAAAGTCCAAGGTCTGAAGTGTGCAGCGTTCACCCATCATGTCATGGTAAATCAATAACAAAAGCACCTGAAAATATACACAGCAAGTCAGACATGCCATTATCTTTTTTTATGAGGCACAAGACTCACAATACAAACATAGCATGTTACAAAACAATATTTAGCAGCCAGTCTAAAAAGACAACACATGAAGAATAGCAATAATGCAAACTATTACATGCAATCTGATGCAGAACAGCTTTTCTACATATACCTTTGCAATTTCCACAGTCAGGTTGATTCCATTTCTTATGTTGTCCCATGATAACGATGTGCTTTCGGTCGGACGAAATCTGCAATCGTCTGGCCAACAAGAAGGTGTTATGGTAAATAATGGCTGTCAGATAACATTAATAAAACATACAGTGAGCCGGCAAATAAGTCCAACTGAAATTTAAATATTTTGCAAAAACTTCAGGGTTGGTTAATTTAATTGAAGGAGGTGGGAAGTCTGATTTTTCCGATAAAAACTGCATTTAGATCTGAGACGCCCAAGTTCCAAACTCGCAAGAGTGGAAGTGAAAGAAAACACACCCTTCAACGTGACTTTTTCACCTGGACGGGAAAATGTTCTTCATTTTTATGTTGATTTATGTTCCCTGTTCCAATGAAATAACTGACAAGATTAAATTCTCGCGGCATTTGTACGATTTCCCACCTTCCACTGATGCAGTATAATTGAATTACAGTAAAGTCTCGTTATATCGATACTATTCCTATGCACGCACGGAGAAAATTACATGCAAACAGGGTCGGATATATCGATAGTCCCGGTTATATCGATATTTTTCGGACTCCCTTGAATATCGATATAACGAGACTTTACTGTATTTCGGACAACGCATACTTTTTAAAGCACAGTGCACTAACGGTTCCGTGCCAGCTCTAGTCATGTGACACGCCTACCTGCCCCAATTGACACTACATTAATCTGAAAACGTCAATATTTTGAGAAGGGAGGGTGGGGGAGATAGAGAGAAAGAAATAAAATTCTGTGACAGATGTCAAACTCACTCTCCACAAATTCTGCAATGACTTTAAAACGTTCCTCAGTTGACTGAATTAATGTAGGGGCTTGTTCTTTTTTCCTGAAAATAAACGGAGGAAAACAAAAGTAAACAACAACTTATATGTTCAAAATGAGCAGTTGTGCTAATGTACTCACAGTTTGTAAACAACACGAAGCAGAAACTCCCCATCACGTAACTCTTCTATGTCAATTTCTCGATGGGCCAATTTTATATTATTGATCTGAAAACACAGAATGGGGGAGTTTAGCTCAAAATCTAAAACTGTAAATACTACAAAACACGTTAGCTCCAATTTACCCAGCTAAGAAGAGACTGCACGCCCCGATTAAGAAGTGCCATCTGGAAGACCCTTCCTCTCAATTCTGTCAGGAATAAGAACCATTATTTAACAGGCTGTCTTCCCCGAGAAACATACGCGAGCACGCCATCCACACCCAAAATGGTAGTCTTCTGTCAACATTGTTGACAGAAGATTCAACCATACTCACTGGACATCGTTCGTCTGGAAAAGGACTACTGTTGTCAAAGGCCAACTTACCCCAATGAAATTGTTAATTCCACGCTTAACGTGAAAACACGGTTGGTCTCGGACTTCATACACTAACGTGAGTTGAACGATTTCCTTTACGTGTATGGTTTTTAAAACAGGCAGACAAAGTTAAATCAGCCAATCGTTTATAGCTGAAGGACGCCTCTCAAGATGAACGAGTCTGATTGGATAAACGACAGGAAGTTGAATTGTGGTAGCCGTTGTTTTTCCGGCTAAAACAGCGAGTGGTTAAGAAAGTGAGGCAAAGAGATTCTGGTGGGTTGGATGGTCAACATAAACTGTCTGTCCACCAGTTTATCCTCACAAAGAACAAACAAGTTGTCTCTACTCAACCTATCGATACACTTAAGAGTATTTTTCAGAATGAGAACAAGAATGGATTTTTTTGATTGACAAGAAATACTGTGCAGAAATCAGTAGATCGAATTCACAACATTCAATCGCCACAGTTTGTGGATGACTTTAATTGGCGAGTGTGTGAGCATATACAAATTACCATGGAAACACAATGTTGACTGCAGCAGGTAAAAGTCGCGCTAATTTGACATTCTCTATTATAACGACAATCAAGGAACAGATTGCATTGGTTCTTAGCGTATACGACGTATGCAAATCAAATGCATTCGTCGTAAATAACAGTTGAGCATAGCTTTCCCCAGGGTAAAATGTTACTGACGTGTATTTGTCTTGTTGTGACTCTTTTAAAACAGATGCTAGATAGATGATGATGGATGGAGCTCCGGTGGATTTATCTTTTAAAGCCATTAGCAACTTGGCAGGTAGGATATTCAATTGTCATTTTTATTTTACTCGTGCTCTTTTCTTTCAAGATTTTTAGGACATTCCTCCTAAGTAGTTTTGTTTTTGTACATTGCAGTGTGACATTTTTATAATGTAAGTTGACACTACTGTATTTCATCTGAATTGCAATTGAAGAAAATGTGATATTGTACTGTAGACATAATTGTGTGTTATGTTTGCATGTCAGAATAAATCAGGCCCATTTATATTTTGATTAATGTTAAATGATGAAAATAAAAACTTTAAGAATTGACTGATGTCATTATCTGCTTTTATTTAGCTACAGAGTCAGAAGAACCAAGCAGAGGTCTACGACCTGTAAAGAGAAATTCAGTTGGAAAATTCCAAAGTGGCTCTCTTCGTCTGAATAACAATCACATTAAAAACCTTTATGACCTTCACAAGACTATCAACCACTTCATGGCTGAACCTTCACTGCTCTCCTGGCTAGACCTTTCGTTCAACCAAATCACAAATATAGACAAAGTGAGCTTTTTTATACATTCATACAGAACTATTGGAGGTTCTTCGAGCATATAAGTGAACTTGTATGTGTGTTCCAGGTTTTGTGTGAACTACCCCAAATGCGGGTTTTGTATCTTCATGGCAACCATATTTTTTCTCTATCAGAGGTCGACAAGCTACGGAGTCTGTCATATCTACACACCATCACCTTACATGGAAATGTTATTGAAACAAACAAGGCCTACAGGTTAGAAATAAATCAATATGTCCACATTACTTGTGGGTTTACTTTATTCCAACAAAATGTATTTTCACGTAACTACTTGATTTATCTATTTTTTTTTTGTAAGGAGTTTTGTGATATCTACTCTGCGTGGATTAAAGACGATGGATTTCAGTGTTGTGACCCCCCAGGAGCGAGCTTTGGCGCAGATATGGCACCACAGTACTACCCCAAGCAAACGAAATAAGGAAACACTTAAGTGACTGTTTGACGCTGTAGCCAGTTAAGTGTTTCACAAGATTTTTTTTTATTCAAAGGCTTATAATATGAGAGATTTGTCTTAAAACTATTCTCGTAAATACATGTTATTTTCACATTTCAATAAATATATCCGTGATTGTCACATCTTATTTAGATCTATAAATGTAAATACATATACACAATGTAGGTACACTTTTCATCTAAATTTTATAATTGTTGAGCCTGCTTTTAACATGAAGTATCATTTCTAACAATGCAATTGTGCTTGTGTATTGTCAAATGTGTTTGTGGTACTTGAGGAAAATTTCACAAGAAAAGACCTGAAATATATTTCTTTTGCTGTGCAAATAAATCGAAAATACTGTATATTAAAGTATTATTTTTATCATTACACAATGGAAAATCATGAACTTTATCACAATATGCAAATTTCTTAAAAAGGACCGGTGTTCCAGACGGCAACTGTTTTGCAAGGCCATTATTCGAACAGTGTTATCATTGCTTATCGTTTGCAAATATTGCATATATACAAAATGTCAAACACTGTAACTGTTGAAAGTTTTTAATGACTTGAAAAACAAACTTTTTTTGGTACTAGCCTAAGATATTACAAATATATTTCAGGTAGTATTACATATCATTAAAACAAAACAAAATATTTAAAAAATGTCAGGAACTCATTGCAATAAACTCAAATGTGCAGCTAGAATAATCACAGCGTTGCACAAGATCCCTTTAGAGCATCTCACTGTGAGGACTTCCTCAACAAGACTCCTTTGGAAGTGACCCACAACCTCGTCAGGAAAGAATATCTGCATTGGAATTGTCACACCACAATTCTTGTAATGGTCACAAGAATAAGAGTGTCAGAATTCCACTGTGTTTTTTTCTGATGAGGCTGCACAGCCTCTCTACTGTAGATCTCATCTCGGTAATCCTTACATCACCGTGCTACCTGCATGCTTTGTTGCGCTCTCCTCTGAAGAGCAGTATGTTTAAAAAGGACAAAATAAATAATCTCAAAAAGTTCTTGGATGCTTCCATATATTGTGGAACATTGGATTGGTAACACTCTCAGCAGAAAGCTATCATGGTTAGTTTTCTATTATACAAACAAATCACTCATATTACAATCTGCAGCACAAACTTTGCTTGAAAGCGAACAAACAGCCCTCAAAGCGTTGTTGGTTTTCATAAAAATGGTTGTTATCGGAGATCACAGCCAATTGTGAACTTTCCATGAAAAACACCTTCTACAATCATCTTCATCTTTAGAATTAGCCAGAAAATTCTGTACAAAGGCAAAAAAATAATACACATCTGTTCCAAAATCCCACATCCCAACTCCCCCTCCCGTCCCCCACAAACTGCAGGCCTCCAGTGCTATACAGGTTTAATGGGCTTTGCATGGATATCAAACTTTAAGGTAGTGAAGCCTATTGTAACTTCACCAGTGAGGAAAGGCAAAATAATGGCGAGTCATTTAGCCTCACAGAAATTCATTTGTTGTCATGTGCCCTGAAATCGAAATGGTTGGCAAAAAAGGTGTTCCTATTCGAAGTACAGTAATTATCATTTCATTCATTATCATTTCATTAGATGGACATCCAAAATGCATCACTGTAAACAAACATGAAATGAGCTACAACAAAGAACAGCTATCAGGATCAATAATACAACTTGCACATTTTATTTTGGCTTCAGCTCCGGTTCTTGGGAAGCCAATTTTGAAGACGCAAGGTGACAGAATGGCTTCTGACCGACCTTCAATATGGTACAGTGTGACGAAATTGCCTTTGTGGAGCATCTGTGTCCGTGTTGCATTTAAAGGCAGAGACGAGAAGCACAAGACAACCGCATAAATGGGTGTAGGGAAGGGTCAAGTCAAGGCGTGACAGGGACAGACTCGAATGATGGGCGGAGCGGTACGCAACCCCGTGTTGTCAGATCAAGGAATGACAAACTGGACCACGAGTTCTTCTTTAGCATCTACTTTGATTTGAGAGATTGCACTGAAGGCATATGCCGCTACCTTGGATACCTGAAAGGAAAAAAAGAATAGAACATCATGACTGAAATCCAGTGGTGGGCTGTCAGGGCCTTCAAGGCCTTCTCTGCTGGCCTAAAAATATGTGAATCACAAACTGATTACATACATGTTAAGTTTCAGAAATCATAAATCGGGTGATTTTCGGACTCGTGACTCTGTGGTGTTCATGAATTCTTATTAAATCATTCCAAATAGTCTTTCAGCTTCGTTTCATTGCTTTTCCCTGGTTGTGCTGCTTCCAGAAGTGTGGTTTCGTATTTAAGCATTTAACCAATCACATTTCAGCGATCATTTGTTATTAGGACTGGCCAGAGCTTGCACACAGTATCAGTAGTGAGCTGCATAAGCAAATCTATTGTGTCGATTTAATAGTAGTATTGTCAACCCACAATGGCTGAAGGAGGAGAAGAAATTGATTTGGTTGCAGATTTACCGTTAAAGCCATTTTCAAGACGGGCTTTTCAAGAAAAAAATGACATCTTTAAGAAACGTCGGAAATGCTTCCCAATCCAGTTGTTCAATCTTCTCTATGCTGTGAAAGAGCGACTTCTGACCCCATATCATGAATCTACACATTCATGGTAAAACCTCGAAAAGTTTAATGACAGTATTTCTTTCTTCACAAGTTATTTCCTGGCTAACGGGACCCTCTAGTAAATAACACGACACTTATTTCCAGTCGCAGCCTCAGACGTAGACAAATGAATTCAGACGTAGCACTACTGAAGGCCCAGGGGTGATATGCACGGCTCGCCACTGCTCAAATCTTTGTCCAAGGCACACGACAAGAGAATCAATGCATCTGACAGACTTGTTTTTGGATTCATACTCAATCTGGCGCAGCGTTTCGAAAGCATGACACGTCCTATCGACATTTCAATAGATGTCAAAATGTGATGCGTGTGACTACCTGCTGAACATCCGAGTACGGCACCAGGTCACTGGCGAGCACTTGGTGGGGTTGGCTAGTGAGGGAGGGGAGAACTAGGCCTTTCGTCTGGGGCATGCCGCTGCTCAAAACGGAAAGCTTTGAGCTGCAATGAAAACAATTTCATATACATGTAGTCATGGGTGATGGCAAGATTTTGGCTTACTCAATTGACTCTTCTCAGTGACTGATGATGTGCACGAGTTAAAAATACCGTTTATAATTTGTTTTTTTATTTTGGCATTCTTCCCTTTTTCATCTGCCACAATGCAAGGTTTGATCCCAAAGCATTTGATAGGGAGTTTCCTATAAAAATGTCATGAAAGTGGTTTTCAGAATCTATTAAAAAGTTTGTCTTCAGTCAACCCAGCCAAATAGCACTGGTCTGTTGAAGAATTTCCATATTGTCGAGGCAGTCTTGAATTTGTGAATTAAGAACAGAATTAAGAACAGAGTACCGGTAATTCGTTTCCTAACAGGACAACCACCATAAAAGTTTCAAGTATACCTGTATTGCCGAGCTTTGTCCATATATTCATGCTGTTCCATCATGACGGAGTCAGCCGCCGACACATCAATGATGTTCCTGGACAACAAACGAGAATGTTTATTAACTTGATTGCCTATCGGACTGAATCAGGTGGCGGGTGGACCACAATCTTACTGTGCTGTTTTGGTGAGGATGGATGTGAGCAGGGCCTGTTCGTCTGTTCGGGCCGAAGGTACAGTTGGCGTGATCCAGTCGGTGCCATTTGGGGGTTTGCTGACAGGGTTCGGGTGGGTGATCAGCGGCTTGCGTTCATTATCCTGTCGGTCACCAGGTCAAAAAAAGTATTCAATGGGATATTATATAACTCACTTCTACTCTTTGGTATTCGACTCAGCATAATTCCGACTTGATCTTGGTTTTACTCCCTGGTTTTTTCTGCTATCTTCGTGACTGCTTTATTTCCTGTATAGGATAGTTGTCCATGTTAAGCGCTTTGTTACAGCTTCAGCTGTTGTTAAAGCGCTATATCAATTAATATGTATTGTAACACAGAGGCTCAAACTGTTTTAGTGAACTCATACTAATAAGACAAAACTGATGTTTTTTTAGCTGTCAGGTATCATTTCAGTTCATTTTATTATTGGTTCATATTTTTACCTTATTTAAATGAACTTGGTCAGCCATTGTATTTTGCAAACAAGAAGCTTTCACATCGGATAAAACTAATTTTCCGTTTTTAAAGCGAGGGAGACCATAATTAACCAGCTGGACAATTTAATGCTGTCCCCGTGGTTAGTACGCGAGCAGCCAAAGGATCACGGCAGCTGCAACTATAAGTTTAGTACGCGTTTTCAGTACTTTTGCCAACTTTACTTGCAAATTCGACGACTTGAAGCTGAGAAAGAAACATCTATAATACAATTGAACACTGAAGCATGCATGTTTCCTCAAATTGAATTGAGGAAGATCTCGAGTCACGCGGCACAACACAAATTGGGAACTTAAAATTATCTTGTGATATTTTGTTAGACACTAGCCACGCATACAAAGGTTCCTTCTCGTACACGTCATAACAATGCGGTCACTTTAATATTGTTTCACATAAATGGCCAAGCAACGCGTTACATGTTTAGCTACTATCAGCTGTTCTCATTTCCGCCCAGTACAAGCAGTAAAGACTTGGCCTGAGCTAAGCCGTCGTTCATATTGCTAAATGTCTTTTCAAAGTGAAAGAGCGGAACAATCTCTTGTTGGAAACACGCATTCTTTATTAAACAACTCTCCTCCGCCTGACAACAGTGTACGGTGTCATGCAAGAACAATTGCAGAACCAAATATATGGAGCTAGTTTTAGCAACCTGGACGGCTAACTAACTACCTGGTCTGCTGACTCGTTGTCGCTGCTGTAACAACAGCCCATGGCAGCGTCCGGTCCCCTCCGGCTTCCTTGTTTTCACACAGAAAGCAGGCGTGATTGTCTGCGCCAAAAATCATCCAATTCGTTTCGGTGGTTATTTGCACTCCATCAAAAGGAGTTTGAGACTTCGCCAGCTAATGTCGGGGTGGGCACAGCAGAGTCGCTATCACATGACAGCTGCACTGCGCGTGCAACAAAATACGCCATTTCCGGAATGGCGTCACTGCGCAGTTAAAAAAACCTGACTTCAACGTAAACCTCGGTGTTTGCTGGTATGGAAGAGAATGAAAGTATTTCACAGTTAAATGTATTAAATGTTTGCTTCACCAAACTGAAGAACAAATAATGTTGAGTGCAGTCACTAAACTGTCATTATAGTCCTGTGAACGATTGAATGAATGGCGCAATGGAGATTTATTAAGCGGGATAACAATAGAAAATGCACTAAATGCAAGGGAAAGCCGAAAGGAAAAGATGACAGAACAAAAGCCATTACATGCATTTTTTCTGATAATAAATAGAGACACCTTGTATTTGTTTAGAATATACGTGCACTAACATCCTGCTCCTAATGTTTCGTGAGGGTTTACTAATACGAAAATAAAATGCTATAACTTCATGTTACCATATTTGTTTCATTTTAGATCACCTGAGTTTGAACCGTAAATGCATGTTTGGATTTCCCAAAAGCACTCATTTTCACATATAACGTATTAATATTGTTTTTGAATTCTTAGTTGAATTAATCACTGCATGACGAATAATCATCGCCGTCGCCACAACTGCTTTTCCACATCAATGTAGCGTCTTATGTTTACTTGAAACAGTAATTGTATGGATGTCGCTCTTTATGGCGTCATGTTTAGGCTTGACTTTTTACAAAGGTAAGTGACGTACATTGGTTTCGCGGATGTGTGGGAAAATGACAGATAATCCGTTCTGAGACAAAGCTAAAATTGGGTTCAAGTTGTTATTGGTGCTATGCCTTCCAAATTGGCACAATCTGGCGGCATGCAGCCGGAAAATAAGGTAAAAAGAGCTATGATATTATTACATTTACGCTTTTATTATAAATATATGTGTATGTGTGTGTGCGTGTTTATAAATGCGGTGGTTGAGGTTAAATGAAATAATCGTGCCTGATTCCATTCCAACTTCCTCATATTTTAAAAGGTTACAATTTTGGATGATGTCCTTACTTGCTATTTGTACATCGAAACTACTGTAAAATGGAGCTGTACCCTCGCTCACTGTATCCAGTGAACACTGCAAATGGTATTGAGTGAGAACATGAAGCAGTGCAATTAATTCTGTGTGTTTGTTTTCTCAGATTGTCAAAAAAGGCTCTTGGTCGACCACGTTGGTGTCAGACCCAGATTATACCTGCACATCCACACTCTTCATTCCTCAAGTCTCGAACACTGCCAGCGACCTCACGTCCACACCCTCGCTAGCCCAACCCTATTTAAACTCTCCCATCTCCTCCTCTTCCTCATCCTCACCCTCCCCTTCGCCATCACCGTCATCTTCATCTTCCTCCTCCTCCCCCTCCACAAGCTCCTCATCCTCTTCTGACAATTGGACCTGTGAAGTTGCAGATGGAGAAGATAAGGTGATATTGAGGAGGGTCCCAGTCGTGGCTCGGGATGGGCATTATGCAGTCGGGAAGAACCCTGTTTGGAAGCCCCCCTTGAGGTGCATGAGAAACACCATGAGGAAGAAGAACAAGCAACATAGACGAAAGGGAGATACTCGATATTCAGAGTATACGCTTCCACAATAGCATAATAGTGGCACAATCATTGACTGTGCCACTCCTCCACAAATTGACAATCTAACATTGTTATGGGGGACTGAGAGACAACTGAAGATGCTTTTTTGCACACATTGATTAATTATTCATTATAATTCGTGCTGACAATGTAAATAAATAAGTTATGTTTGCCTCATTGTTATCGAATGAATTGTCCCCAGGTGTGAGTTGTTTGTTTGGCCCTCTACAAGTACAGTATTATAAAACATTTCCTCTCTGTTGTATTTTTTCGGATAGCCCGCGTCAGTTCAAATGTTTTCATGGGTTTACAGGATAAAGTCTTGCTAGTGCATGCCTGGCAGCCTGTCATGACAAAGATGAAATATTTTTTTTTAACTCTCCTCAGGCTGAGTAGTCAATGACAGAGTATAACATGTTGCACCAATGCATTGATGGTCTATTAAGGGCTGCTAGACAGGCAATTGACATCATGTCCATATTTGTCATCTCCAAATGATCTGATCCACTCATCTTCACAAGGATCGTGAGCATGCTGGAGTCATTCGAAGCTGACTCCGGGCAATCACTGGGGAACATCTTGAACTAGTTTCCAGACACTGTGCAAAAATCATTGATATTGCAAGCTCTGGAATGTTCCCTTTTTTACAATAGAAAAACAAATAGGTGATATATTCTTATTTTACCCTGTATTTTGTTTGACTCTTTATTTTTGGGGTGTCTTGCTGGCAACCAGATCAAAATAAACCCCACCGCATGCCCATACTTTTGTTGTAAAATACACTCTTGCTCACCTGATCCTTGGTGATTTTTTTATTCAAATTTCCCTATGCTGATTTTTTTCCTTCATCCAATGCACAAAGACCCTTTATACACAACGAACCTCGGAAGACTATAGTAACGTCATTCCAAGTTAGATTGCAATTGCAATTTTGTATATCTTGTTATATTGTTTAATGCAGTGGCGGGCCATGCATGTCGCTCCTTGGCCTTCAATAGTGCTACGTCTGAATCACTCCACAGCTGCAAGTGTGGTGTGATTTACTGCACGTCCACTAGAGCAGGGGTCCCCAACCCCGGGCCGCGGACCGGTATCATCTTCCGTGGGTCATTTGTTACCGGGCCGCGCAGAAAGAATAATTAACAATGTCCGTTTTATTTATTATCTGAGTCTGAACTATGTTTTATGTATTTTGAAAAATAAAAAGTCACCGCTTGCGGCGTATTTCCGTGACGAGGAATACTCAATGAACTCAATCTGTCACTTCAGGGGAAAATGACAACTGTCTTCAAGTTGGCTGTTATACTATAATTGGCCAATCATGTGACTAGTCAATCATAGTTTGCAAAAACTGGGACGTTTCCAGTGCCTACCTGCAGGCCTTGGGTTGCCAACTCAACTTTGATTGGTTAAAGCAACAGTTTAATCGACATTTCTTTTTATAGTCCGGGGCCCCGCAGAACTGATTGTGAAGGTGTCCAGGTAGATTTCTGACCCTGGTAACAAATGATGGCTGAAATGTGATTGGCTAAATGCTTAAATGCGAAAACAATCATCTGAGAGTAGCACAACAATGGAAAAGCAATGAATGGAAGCTTAGAAACAATTTGGAATTATTTAATAAGAATTCATGGACAAAATATAATTCTCATTATTCTGTGATTCAGATATTTTTACTCCAGCAGAGGTCTTGCAGGCCCTGACGGCCCACCACTGACGTAATGTTTTGCAAAGCAAATCCAGTTCTCATAAATCATTAACTTCAACTCCCCGTGGAATATTCATATAACTCTTTTGGCTGCACTTGAATGCATCACGACAGTTGAGCAGCTTGCAGACACCCTGACTGCAGACAAAAAGTAGTCAGTCATCCAACCTTTTGGGGTGGGGGTGATGATTAACAGGCGTCTGTTCTCTTGTATACCCTCCACTTTTATCCACACCTTCTTTATTTACGCCTGCCGAGAGAGGGGAGGGATTATGCAGGAAAGAGCTTCCAGGGCCGTGGAACTCACCTTGACTTGTTAGGGGAACAAAAACAACCACCATGAGAGCACTCTTGTTTGTTTTGGCGTTCGGGTTTTCTCTGGCGTCTGACGGTCGAGCTCCTGCACACGTCGGTTTTAGTTCGTCGGTCCGCTCGGTGTGCAAGCCCATACCGAGCACGCTGTCTCTGTGCCACGGCATCGGCTACCGGTACATGAGGCTCCCCAATCTGCTTGGCCACGACACCCTGCGAGAAGCCCAGCAGCAGTCTGGCGCCTGGCTGCCGTTAGTCTCCAAACTGTGTCACCGGGACACCAAGAAGTTCTTGTGCTCCTTGTTCGCACCGGTATGCGTTCCAGACTACGGCGGGCCAGTCAGCCCGTGCAGGAGCCTGTGCGAGGCCGTGCGCGACCATTGCGTCCCCGTCATGAGCGCTTTCGGATTTCCCTGGCCAGAAATGTTTAACTGCAGCCGCTTTCCACGCGGGACCCTACTTTGCATCCCTCCGAGTGGGGAGGTGGATGCGCGGATTATGGAAGAAATTACCCACGAGGAGGCGCTCAAAGGTCTGTGCCTCTTCTCAAATTTTACACGGGAGGCCAAACAATGGACTTGATCTATGGAAGGCAACTCCGCATGGTCATGATCGTTTGAATCAAAAGTGTTGGCGGAGATAAACATCCCAAAAAATGCAGGAGAGCGGCCCCTGAGGACCGGAGTAGAGTTAGGATAGGATCCAACACGCCGTGAACATCGAGAGGATAAGTGGTTCAGTTAATGGATGAAACCCGCGGTGTGCTAGAGAAAAGATGAGGCCAAATTCGGAATCATGCTAAGAAAAATAAATCTAAAAAAGTTTACTTAATGACAGCACTCTCCTCTTTTATTTAGAAAAATGTCAACATTTGTTGACAACCAAAGCAATTTGCAGTATATTGTTGCACCTCTATGGATTACTGTTTACAGTTGTATTGCTATAAAGGCCGCTATAACTCTTATGAGTCTCATGCTGAAAACAATCTGACTTGATGAGATGCAATTTAGGCCCACAATGAAATGTTCATAGCTTTGCAACGACTGTATTTATTACGTTTTAACAGCAAGGCAGTCTAATGGTTTGCTTGAATTTCTCAGAGTTTGACATTTTGGTCTTAGAATATCTGCTCTCCATTCTCTCTGGGGTTTGCATGTTTTCTCTTTTGTGTAGTGCCTCGTGTATCATTAAGTGGTGGTTTAAGAGGTTTTTCTCATTATTTTCTGACTCCTCCTGCGATATGTTTAATCCCTCTTTTCAATACCCAGGAAGTATAATTTGTGATGCCTGCAGTCTTGCAGCTGAAGGAGAAAATGACATCAAGGACAACTTTTGTCCAAGTCCATATGGTGAGAAAAGAGATGATGACATCATGTGACATATCTTGAGAGCTAAGTAAAATAAAATCTTTGTTTCTCTCCCTCATGTGAGGTTTTGTGTTTTATGGCGTGCCCGGAATGACCCGTTTTTGTCTCTTTCGCAGCATTTAAGATGCGTCTGGGTAGTGTGTCTACAGTAGGAGGAGACCTTCAGCTGGTGCCTTTGGCCCGAAGCCGCATCCTGAGGTGGGCAGGGGGAGGTGCGGAGAGGGCTGGGATTGGAGGCGCAATGGCCCACGGTGCCCTGTGGCTGGAGGAAGGCGCCACCTGTGCGTGTCCAGGCTTGGACTCGACAGACAAAAACGATCCTGTTTTAGGTGGGGAGGTCATGGACAAAAAGGTGAATGGGGTCCTGGATGGATGGTATTTGGCACTAGCTCGGGCTGAAGAGGGAAGGCTGGTGTTGACTCGGCTGGTGCGCTGGACTAAAGGTGACAAAGATATGAAGAAGTTCATCAGGGGACTTTTGAAACAATCTTGTCCTGAGCTGTAGCGATTCAGTCTTTAACCAGTTATTTTTTTTTCCAGTTCACAAAATAAATAAACATTAAAATATTGCCCATGCATAGACTGCAATCTGACCACTTGCTTGATGAATGGTCGGACATTTTTTTGAAAGTTGTGAAATTGACCTTTTCTTTTTTGGTAATGGTGCAAAGGGTTAATAATTGACCTGTGTATGGTGCACGTTTACCTGAGTGTTTTACATTTCCCACAACAGCATACGTTTCAAAATGCGTCCTCAAGGGCCGCTTTGCTGCAGGTTTTCCATCTCCCCTTGCTACAACGCACCTGTTTCAAATGATCAGCTCATCAGCTAGCTCTGCAGGAGCCTGATGATGATCATAAATACGATGAAATCATAAGCAGGAAAGCGGCTCAGGAGGACCGGAGTTTGGCACCCGCGCATTAAACATTTTATCAGCCACTTTGCAAATGCATTACATGCCAATTGCCGATATAAGGACATTTAAATGTGTACATTCACTAACTAAGTTGTTGTAATTGTTTATTTTGTTTTTTTTGGTAACGGAAATGAGCTTTAAATTGGTGTTAAACAGCATCCTGTTGTTGTCGTAGTAATACAACAATCTTCTTATTCCTGTATACAGAAACATATTCCTATATACTTTATACTCTATATACTATTAAAATGCAATGATGAGGAACCACTCATAATACTGTTGTTGTTTTTAATCAAACAAATCCACAAATTAAAAATTAACTGAAATCTGTTTTATACTATGTATATCTTATTAAATTTACTGTATGTACGATAATCCCTAAATGTGTTTTGTTGTTTTCATCATATTTCCATATCGACAGCGCAAAGCGCGAAACATGACTCGAACATACTTGTCTACACACCTGTTGCGGTTAACTTGATACAGCAGATAGTCTGCCTCACTTTGTCTCCCGCGGCAAACGTGACTCTTTCTCTGTTGTGGTATCCTACAAAAATAAACATCAGGTGTGTTAGATTGAAACTGAGGAAAAATATGTGGTTGCAATGTCTTTGGTCTTACCAGTTTTTGCGTCTGTCGTAAACAATTACTGGACATACAAATTGAACATGTTGCTTAAATAATTTATAGCTTCAGGTCTCCAACCTTCAATTACCCGACACACATACAAAATACGCACTTGCATCGAGCTGTATTTTTCTCAGCTGCCAGTTATTAGTCACAGTATTTTCCAGCACCAAGGTGAGGTCAATATTTTTATCTGTGCTGCAGAATTCTGTCTTAATATTGCCTGTAACTGCATAGACAAAGCATACAAATGTTAAATTTTAATTGGCAAATTTGGTTGAGTGAGATTATAGATTAATTTATGATACTAACAAACTACATAATGTTTGTCAATTATGATCTGTTCTAGATGTGAGTGATATTCATGCAGCTTTGCAGGCAATTATTGTCTGGTGCTGTTATTAAATGCCGAAAGTAATCCCAATGAAGTGTGAAGTTTTTAATAAGTATCGTTGTTGATTTTGAATGATTAAATGGAGTTTTTGAAAGCATGCATACAATAAGGTTTGGGTTACCGTTTTTGTCATGAGCTTTTTAGAACTGGGCTGTGACTCGACAGTAACATCGCACTTGCAACCCCAGACTTGTCCTGTGCTGCATTAGTGTGAGTTTATATTGCTGTACACTACCAATGTGTCGATAAGGAAGTGTTTATTTCAACTTTTGCTGTAACTGTATAGCCTAGATGAGTTCTGTTAGTTGAGCATATTGCATCTTAAACTGGTGACATGCTTACCGTCAGTGGCACCAAAGAAACTGACATTTAACATATCAAACATCATAAAATCCTACTGTTCCTTACTGCCGCTTCATTATTTCTCTTTAGAACATAAATGATTGACTGAAACCTCTGCTTGTGTGGCGACGAAGATGGCATTCCCTGCCATTGCATTGGCTTTCCTCCCACTCCTGCTGACGTTGCTCATCCGATACCGTTTCTACTTTGCATTGTTCTACCGAGCGGTTCTGGTCCGCCTTTGGAAGGACTGTGTCACTGGTCTGAGCCGTGAGGAGCGAGTCTACCAGTATGTTCTCACCCATGCCACACCTGGGGACCCTGACAGTATTTTGGATACTTTTGACAAGTGGTGTAGCAAGGTGGAGTTCATCAGTAATATTGGACCAAAAAAGGGTGGGTAGAGAAGCTTTACAACACTCGTCACAATAATCAATAGTGCAAATTGACATCTCTCATTCAAACTTAAATCTAGCCATTATCATCATTTTCAACAAATATTATTTAAAATATATTGTTGGTTGGGGAGTTTGTAGTTCTGTTTGTACCTGCATCCTCATGTGTGCAGGGAAGATTCTGGACAGGCTGATGATGGAGCAGAGTCCTCTTACAGTCCTGGAGTTGGGAACACACTGTGGTTATAGCACCGTGCGTATGGCCCGAGCTCTACCACTGGGTGCTAGGATCTACACTGTTGAGATGGACCAGAGGAACGCTGCCATAGCCGAGAAAATCATCCGCCTGGCCGGTTTTGATGACGACACTGTGAGAGGCACAATCATCTGAATTGGATGTTTGTATGTTGACTTTCAGTACTACGAAACATATTGTTGTGTTTGGCATCAATCAGGTAGAGCTGATTGTGAATCCGTCAGATGAAGTGATCCCACGTTTGCGGTCTGACTTTGGCTTGGAGAGGCTTGATTTGGTCTTCATGGACCACTGGAAGAAATGCTACTGTGCTGATCTGCAGGTATTGCAGGAGAAAAAAAAAATCATAAATCGGACAGAATTTACCACAACAAATTGATGCAGTTTAACGATAGCATTACATTTTGACGACAGTGAGGTTAAAAGCTTAGCTAAAGAAGATGTTTTAAAAAGGGAGTAAAAGAAGCCATTTTTGTAAAACAGCAAAACCCTTCACTAAATCACCAAGGTGGCTTAAGGTTTAATTTAGACCAGGGATGTCAAAGTCATTTTTTGCCGGGGGCCACATTGTAGTTATGGTTTCCTCTCAAGGGCCGTTATGAATTTGGGGAACCCATTAGAATGTTTAAATCCCTACTCATATTACATATAGAGCACACAGCAAATTAATGAATAACTTGTTTTCAAATCTGAAGTCAAGAATAATGACTTTTATTGTGGTTGACATCCAAAAATATGAAATTTTGGCTCAGATTTTAGCAATCATCATGGAATTTAACAAGTTTGATTTGCTTTCGCGGGCCGAAAAAAATGTGGCGGGCCGGATTTGGCCCGCGGGCCTGGACTTTGACACCTGTGATTTAGACCATGCTTACACCAGACTTCTTAGATCGTTACCACGTGGGCTTAGTCATGCTAATGAGATGATACTAGGGCTAATGGGGCAATCAGCCAGGCATAGACATTAGAGGTAATCAGACAAGCTTCAGGGAGTCGTCTACTGCTCCCCCTACCTTAGAGCAGGGATCTATCAAAGCAGAGGATATGGCACCGCTCATTCTGTCCATGAGGGCTATATATTAGGCCAGAGTTACCACCACAACTTTAGTTAGCTGACAAAGCTCTTCCGATGAGGAGCAAAACGTCTGACACCTTCAAAGAAGTACAGATGACGGACGAAGAAACCTTTTCATCGATGGACCATTCCTGTACAACTGAGAGCCGACACAGAATATAGCATTACATCTTTACAAATGCAGGCAGTGTTGTGAAGACTCATTCTCCAAAGTTCAGGATTCCAATAATACTTTTTTTTTCAGTTTTGTACATTTTTTTAAGTCCAGGTCTGTAACAACATAAAACATTTTACATTATAATTCATACAGTCGCGCCACATTATAGCAGGGAATTTTTAAAAACCTTGTTTATAAAATACCAGTAACATTTTACTGTATTATACTAAATTGGAAGCATAACCAGAATCAGATCAGATACATTTATGGACATTTAGATAACATGCTTTTGAAAGACACTTCAGGTTTCAATCTGGCCTATCTGTGAATTTTATTTTTTTATTTATGACCATAATTAGCAATGTTCAACAGATGAATGAGCTGAATTGCAAGCGAATTGAAAAATAATATCGAATAATGATAGCTGCGGGTTTTAAATTTATTGAGGACTCCTGTGATATGTCCTGCCTTGAGATAATCAAATGTAGCCAAACATGATGTGTTGCAGATATTGGAAGGTTCCGGTCTGCTCGGGAAAGGATCTATAATTCTGGCTGACAACGTACTGTTTCCCGGCGCACCCAAATTTCTCAGACATATTCGCAAGAGTGGCTTGTATGAGTGGAAGATCCACCGCGCCACACTAGAGTACAGCAAGGGAATCAGGGACGGGATGGCAGAACTGGTGTATCAGGGGATTAAGTAGATCAATATAAAACAAGATAACCTCCAGAAATCACAAAGGTTAATTGAGCATGATCCTGGTGCACAAAATAAAATATATTGGACATCTCAGCTTTGGGTCATCCACAGATCTCAAATGGAAACCCAATACAAATTCTGCAACTCTAAGTGCCCCAAGAGTTCTTAGCCCATGCAGTCAAACATGCTTGCTGTTGATGATTCTTTGCCATTTTTCTCTATAGTTAATCCTTGAAGTTTCTGTTCATAACCAGTCATGTTAGCTCATTCACTGGCAGACGTGCAAAAATGTATGCAGGGGTTTTGTCATTGTCACTTGAATTCCAGGACCCACAGAATATTGAGTTTTAGGACAACATAAACATTCAATGCACCATAAGAAACCTTAGACTTTCTTATTTCATCAGAAAAAAAGAGTTAATTCCTAAATTATACAAGTCTGGAGTAAGCTTGAAATGTGTATTGGTTTATATAGCGCTTTATATAGACATTGCCAGAGGTCTTACCAGAGCTTTACCAGCACCCCTGCAAGAAAATCCAAAACCCAAACTGACAGTGTTTATGCACATTAGTAAACATATTACGTTATTTCATGTTCAGATTAGTAAACATATGTTTTTTCATGTTTAAGCTTAGTATACATTATGATTAGTGCACGTTTAATTTCAGTCTAATTTAGTTAAATAAAACTATCAGTCTTATTAGTTCAATAGTCGTTGCAAAGAAGCAACAGCTCCAACTCCAATCTAAGACCCTCCCAACACTGAGCTGTTCGTAAACGATTGGACGGGAAAGATCGACTTGTCCGCAACTGATTGGACAACAGATCGCCACTGTGTATGTTTAAAAACTTGTCAGAGCGGGAGCTCGGTCTCTTTGCTCTTTGCTCTTTCTTCTTTGTTCTATCTTTGTTCGTGTGCTCATGTCTTCGTCCCACCGAGACGAGAAGTGCTTTTTCTGTCTCATTAGAATAAAGTAGTTTTTTGTTCACCATCTATCGTCGTTGCTGATATTTTTATCAAGTGAACCTCCGACAATACCGAACCAGGAAAGACGAACAAGAATTTTAATCGAACACAAACAAATTAAAGAATGCCGCTTGGCGTCATATTTTCAATTCCCGAATACGGGGATGGCAGTAAATGAGTCAGGGGCCTGTTTATGAACCCAATGTGTGCGTCGTTGTGTAATATCCTTCCATCTGCTCTATTATCACTTACTTTTCCATCTGTTTTTGTCATGCAAAAAAGAAATTATTTCAGTAAAAATCACCTTTTTACTCAGATTAATTCTATTTTACATTAACGGCTTTGTAAACCTTACACATTATGCTCACTAATTTTTTTAAGAAAACAGTTTAATGGTGTCAAGTCATACTACGTACAGCAAAACTGAAAACATTCAGTCAAGTTTACATTTCTATTGACGATGCATGTCCACAACAGTCAAGTGTAGTAGCTGGTTGAGTTCAAGGGTGTTGTCACAGTAGCAACTCTAACAGGTTGCACATAGCAATTAATGTGACAAAGTAAAAGTTAATTAGAGATATATGATCAAACAGCATGTTCTGGAATACTTGAAAAACAAAACGTGAACTTTGCACCAGGACTAACTTTTACAGTAAGGAATGGAGGGCAATACGTCAAGGTGAGATGACTCATGAAATTCAAAAGCCTCAGTTTCTTTTTCACAAAACTGCAATTGGCTACAATTCATTTAAAAAATCTCCATATTGGTTGATGAAAAACAATACAAAAAAAGACACGTTTGAGTTTTATGTCTCATTTTACCCCCCTATTATACGCAATTTCATTTATTTAGCCATGTGTATTTGTTGTTGAAAGACACTAACAAGCCACAGCATTAAGCACAATTGTGCACTGGACCGTTATCAAAACAAAAATGTGCTTAACAAAGATATTAGAAAATAATGTGTCACTTTGCAACCACATTTTGTTGAATGAATGTCTCTCTGAAGTACGTATGTCAGTGGGAAGTCAAAACCTGAAAATCTTGTTCAAATCATCCACTGGTCTTGATCATGATCTTGCCCTTCCATGTCCACCTATCAAACAGAAACAAGGAAAAACTTAACAAAATGTTTTTTTAGAATGGGTGATTCCTGAATGAGATGAGCAACATGTACAACAAATTCCATAAACGATGGATGAAAGCACCTCATTGATCTCGCCATCGTCTGGTGACTCGTTGTAATCGTTCATCTCATCCATGTCCTGCATGTCTTCTTCATCTTCTGAATCCTCTTCACTGTCCTCCTCGTCTTCATCATCTTCCTCCTCCTCCTCCTCATAACCTCCTCCCTACACCCAGAAAAGAAATGCACATGGCTTTCATCTGCTCTTATGACAGCAACAAATGCTGACGTGCAATGACTGATTTTTTTCATGTACAAAGTACAAATCTGTCTCTTCAAAATGTTTTTGGGTGGGTGGCAGTCATGTACAGCAGTTCAAGTTAAACGTTGGACAGAAATAAAGAATTACCTCAAAAATTGTTTTCCCAATTGGTAGTTGATTGTTGTCCTTCTCAGCAATGCTCTGCAACTAAGGCAAAAGAAATTTTCAAAAAATTGAATAGTGAATTGCCATGTAGGAACGTTTTATGAGGGACAACACAAATTGACAAATGTCAAGTTGGAGTGGCCTTCTATTTGGGGACAGATGCAGTATCATTATATTTAATTATTCCTACTGACAAAATGTAAACAGGGTTTTGTTCCTTTAGTTCAACTCTGTGGAGAGATTAGTCTTGCAGGGGGGTTAAATTTTGTTGTCATGTCCCTTGACAATCGTTCAACGTGGATGTGCGTTTACCCAGGTTTGATGCTGCTGTTCCTGTTGCTGCAGCTCCGTCTCATCCACGCAAGGTCGATCCAAATTGAACCACAGGGACTCGGTTATTCGGGGAAACAAGGAAGGGAAAAGCGTGGACATGACCAAAACAAGCGCTCGATGCCACTGATGGCGCGTAAAAACGCGTTTATCCACGTATTATTTTTGATAATAGTATTAAGCAACGACAACAGTCAAAACGAGTGCAAATAAATTAATTATCATAGTTACCACCTACTGATTTTCTGATATCCCGCTATATGCGACAAAGTTCGTCAATTCAAAATAAACATGTCGGAAATTCATGTTAGTGTTCAGCAAACGACGTCCGACTATTTCCGGTTGGGTGTAGATTCCGCTGAGGTTCCGCTTTGTTTGCTGACCCAAGAGGCCAGAAAGTTTGGACGTTTACCCGTTTGCGTTCTAAATTAGGCGGAATGGATCCTTGTTTCTTCATCGCGAATAGTGATTAGTTATTTTAAAGCGCTAATCCGTCATAAAAAAAATATAATTTCATCAGGAAACACATCTTTCAATTAATACGTCTGTGTAAACAAATTAAATTGGCTATATGGTTATATTGTGTGTTACCCTCGATAGTCTACAAAATGTCATGATGTATAAGACATTGCCGTCCATCCACCTATTTTCCAGACCGCTTAATCTTCATTAGGGGTGATTATCCAATGGAAAAGCTTGGCCAAAACAAACGTGAATCAAACCTCCGAAGATGGAGGACACTGATTCGCCGTGGCGACTCCTGAAGGGAAAAACCGAAAGGGAAAGAAGAATCCTCGCAGGGGGTGCTGGAGCCTGAATTGAGCCTGAATTGTTTGCCAGCTGATCACAAGGCCACAGAGACAAACAACCATCTGTGATCACACCCACACCGAGTGACAATTTGGACTGTTCAATCAGCCAGGCATGCATGTTTTTGGAATGTGGAAGGAAATCGGAGGACCTGGAGAAAACTGAGGGGTGTCCGGGAAGAACATGCAAACTCCACACAGGGAGGCCGGACCGGGTCTTGAACTCACAACCTCTGCACTGTGAAGCCGGAGTGCGAACCATGCACTCATCTACCAGGCCACCCATCTTGGGTATTCTTCTTTTCCTTTCGGCTTTTCCCTTCAAGGGGTCGCCACAGCCAATCAGTGTCCTCCATCTTTAGAGGTTTGATCCGCATGTTTGTTTTGGCCAAGCTTTTACGTCGGATGCCCTTCCTGACACAACCCTCTGTATTTATCTGGGCTTGAGACGACGCAAAAATTTTACAAACTGTGAAACAAATCATTTACGGTTCCATTTTCACATATACTGTACAGCTACAATTAATTTACTTGGTTGTCTAATTTCACGCTTGTAACATTCCACATACCCCTAAAAACAATTAAAAATGCAAATCTCCAAATTATGTCGCATTTAATTTATCTTTACTTTAAATCTTAGGTCATTCTGCCATTTTTGTGTTTATAACGCGAACTAACCTTGAGATAAGACTAAACTACCTCAAGTGTAGACGTAATAAATCAGATGTATTGTTTTCTTCAGTCTCTTGCTTCTCTCTCTCTCCCGCTCAACCTCTCTCTCTCTCTCTCTCTCTCTCTCTCTCTCTCTCTCTCTCTCTCTCTCTCTCTCTCTCTCTCTCTCTCTCTCTCTCTCTCTCTCTCACACACACACACACACACACACACACACACACACACACACACACACACACACACACACACACACACATGCACACACACACACACACACACACACGCAAGGACAGCCACACACAATGGGAAAACTTTGGACTTTGCTGTGATAACTTTTCTTATGTGACTGCTATTTTCATCTTTGGTCACACTCACTCTTATACTTACTCAGGTGTGTATTCAGGAAGGTTTGTGGATTTCAAAACATTTTGCAGATAACTGCCATGAGGTAAAGAACAATTTTATTCTTCACTGAAAAGTTTTCATTTACCTCTGGATTTTATTCTATTTTTATTGTGCTCTATCTGTAAATATAAGTACCAAATATTAATGTTAAAATGTTGTAGAGTGATCAATAATATTTCTTAACTGTTCAAAATGTTTATTGAAAGGATTTATCACAGACTTCTTGCTGTTTGCAAGAGTGTTCTTTTAAGTTACAAACACTTGGATTTGTGAGTGATTAGGTTTGTAATTTGAAAAATTAACCAAATAGTTAATTTAAAGGCAAAATAAGAGGGAATGATATCCATGATGTGTTCTCTTACAGAAGTCCCCCCCACACACACACACACAACCTCACACGTGCCCCATAGTTCTCTGTAGGTTGTATCATTTCCTTTTGGTGATACCAGAGACTTTCTCCTGCAGAGCCATGTGGGTTGTTCTGGTCTTGCTGCTCGCTTTCTCCAGGAGCTCTCTGTCTCAAGACAAACTAAATATATGTATGGATGCCAAACACCATAAAGTAAAACCTGGCCCAGAGGGAAAACTTTACCTTCAGGTGATGGAAACGAGTGCAATTTTTGCACAATTTATTCTGTTTGTTGCTGTCATTCACAATTACTAAAAACATCGGTAAGAGCTACTTAAATGTCCTTTCTTCTATTTTAGTGTAAGCCATGGCGTGAAAATGCATGTTGCACAGCAAATACCACCGCTGAAGCCCACGAAGATAACTCCTATCTTTACAACTTTAACTGGAACCATTGTGGAGCGATGAGTGACAAGTGCAAGAGACACTTCATCCAAGACACTTGCTTCTATGAATGCTCGCCACACTTAGGCCCGTGGATACAAGCGGTGGGTGCTGTCATTTTTGTGTTAGTTCAATTCTCACTGACAGCTAAATGTAATTGTGGCACAATGACACTTTTTAGTGTTTTTGATGCTATTTTACCCAGTTATGTATTGTGGTTTGTAATGCATAATTTTGTTGATTCCCAATATGCAATCATGCTCTGCGTTATTTTTACAGTATATGTACTCTCTTTGTGTAGGTGGATCAAACTTGGCGCAAGGAGCGAATCTTGAATGTACCGTTGTGTATGGAGGACTGCCATGAGTGGTGGGAGGACTGCAAAAATGATGTGACATGTAAATCGAACTGGCACAAAGGGTGGGACTGGAGCTCAGGTGTGTTCTCATCACAAATGTGACTCCTTTTCCCTGTTATTTTAAAGTCTACATATTTTATCAGAAAATAGCATTGGGTGCATCAAGGGGTTGCATTTGTCGTGTGTTAATAATGTCAAATGAAACCTAAATAACCCTCTTTCTATATTACAGGTATTAACCAATGCCCTGAAGGCAGCAAGTGCAGCAAGTGGTCCCACATCTACCCAACGCCTAAATCCATGTGTGAAGAAATTTGGTCAAACTCCTATCTTTATACGAAGCATTCGAAAACATCAGGGAGGTGCATGCAGCTTTGGTTCACTGGACAAAATCCCAACACAAAGGTTGCTGAGTATTACATCAACAATGCTCAGCAACCTTGTAGTTTTTCATTCGCATGGTTTCTATTCCTAGCTACATCATTTATTTCTACACTGATTTAAGAAGGATAGTCAATTTTGCTTGCCTGTACCTCATGGTTCTAGATGGATCAATAAAGTTGATTTCAAATACAATGTCTGGTTTCAAATATACTCCCAATATACTCCTGAAATTCTTGTCAGCAACGGCAACTGACAGCCTCCTGCTTTTTTTGGTGAATACATATTCATAGTCTATATCAGTGGTGGGCACTCCAAGTCGTGGAGGGCCACCCTGCTGCATGTTTTCCAAGTCTCCTTGTTGCAACACACCTGATTCAAATGAGCAGGTTCAATGTAAGGCTTCCGCAGAGCTGGGTGATTATCTGATCATTTGAATCAGGTGTATTGTAACAGGGAGACTTGGAAAACAGGAGTATGCACGAGATGAATTTTTTTTTCAATGCAGTGTAATGGCAGTTCTATACAGTCCTGCACATTGTACTGTATTCTCTAGTAACTCCAGAGAATAGCTGACATTTTTGAGAGACAACCATGTAAATAAACAGGAAAAATTAACTGGGAACTGTTGTGAAAATGTCCTTGTGCTCCAAAGAACGAAGGGGCCAAACTTTGCACGACTACTCCCTTTCACTACTAGTGCAGAGATGTCAAACATACGGCCCGCGGACCGGAAGCGGCCCCGAAGGAGGTTTGATCAGGCCCGCAGGATAATTTAAAAGTGGAAAAATGCACAACCGACATGGAAGTCATATTTTTTAACGAGGAGCAACTCGAGGATTGTCCACCAGAGTGTGCTGTGTCGATCAACGTAGTAGAAAACAGCGGTGTTTTTTTCAACCACGGTGTGTGTGTGTGTGCGTAAATGTGTGTGTGAGTGTGTGCGTGTGTGCGCGCGCGTGCACCTGTGATACTTATTCCAATGTTTGAATAAATGTTATCCAGTGTAAATTGTCAATTTTTCAAAATTGACTTTGACATTTGATAATGAATTTTGTGACACGTGACTCAGTCCGATATCTAAAAGCCACACAATTCCAAACCAAAATGAACATTCAGATAAGTGTACTGCATCTTAGCACAACACACAGTCAAGGTCCTGAACGACAAATCTGATGATGTTTAAGTATGACTGAAGTTAAACTATTTGACAATTCCGGACAAAGATATTCCTGACAACCGAGTTAAAATAAGTCCACAGCCTCTGAAGCCAACCTTTATAATGGATCTAAAAAGTCGACACACTCATGTTGTTCTGTAGCCACAAAGGGACATAAGTCTTCTTGAGCCGGTCCCAAGCCCGGATAAATACAGAGGGTTGTGTCAGGAAGGGCATCCGACGTAAAAGCTTGGCCAAAACAAACATGCGTATCATACCTCTGAAGATGGAGATTACTGATTCGCTGTGGCGACCCCTTGAAGGGAAAAGCCGAAGGGAAAAGAAGAAGAAGACCCATGTTAAAAAACTTACGTTGGTCTTGATCCACTTTACACTAGACTGACTTCCAAACATCAGCATTATGTCATAATCAAATTAGTTTTATGTCTACTGTCCCTTGATTTTATACGTTGTACTGATCACAAAAGTCGCAATTTGTCCAATGCTGCCCTCTGATGTGTGTCCTAAAAAGGGAAAATGATTGCGTAACAGGAGAAGACTGCCAATTGCAGCTCGATTCCCTTGTGCGACCTGTCGTGTTGCTGATGTTCGAACAACCCATTATTTTGGTGTGCAGGTCACACTGCAAAACCTATTGGGAGAAAAAAGAACCCCATTAGACTCGAACTTAAGACCTAAGAAACTAATCAAACTTGCTTTATAAACCTGACGACAAATAGACGAAGGAAGCCCTAAATAAAATATAAGTGCAAAAAATAAAAAAATAAAAAAATACATTTTGTGGGAAAATAACGTAATCCTTGTCAGAATCAAAATGATGTGTAAGTAGTTTTCCATTTGCAGTGTGCTTCAAAATAATTGCGCGCAAAAATATGGTTAACAACTTTCAAATAAGGATTTCTAATTAGGTGATGATTATGCACTTGATAATTCCGTTGCTAAAAATAGGTCAGACCCAGCAACAAAATGTAATCTAAAAAATTCAGAGGAGCCAAGAGCACACGAAATGAGATCTAGGGTAACACGCAAAAAGCAACGCAATCTCAGTGACATGTACTTGTTTTCTTGAGCTCAATGATAGCAGTGAAAATGATCCAGTGCAAACAACATCACCACTATGTGTGGAGCAAGTAAATATTACCGGATGTACATTTGACGCTCCGTTTGTGAACACCGGACTCCTGCCTCTCGGAGAGGCTAGAAACGCCAAGCTTGTTTTTAAGGAAATGATAGGTTTGCTTAACATTTCCTTAAAAACAAGCTTGCCTAAAAATCTAAAACGTTCGTCAAGTCATCTGTCTGTCGAAGCTTTTAGTTTGAAATTCATGTCCAGGTTTTCGTGCGTGTACAGTTTGAGGCTCCAGTATGTGGACATAGGCTGTGCCACCGCTGTTCCCCCTTCCATTGTGGATTTACATAGGCAGATTTCCGTGGCAGTGGGAAGCCAAAGAGGAGGGTGGCGACTGGTGCACTTTTCAGGAACCGAGACGACACAGCAAACAACTCTTGAAAAAGTGTGTAGCTGCATATTCTTTGCGCTTACGTCTTGGCCACCTTCGTTAGTTTTCAACTCTTCGTCTTACTTGTCAACCCCTCTTCGTGAGGCAGGCTGGGAGGTTTTCGGACAAGTTGGGAAGCAGTTGACGCCGGTTAGAGGGGCTGTGGCCATGGCCGGAGGCGGCGGTGGGTTTTCTCCACTCGGGCCCGCACCGCCGATGTGGTATCACAGGGACCTCAGTCGAGCTGCTGCCGAGGAGCTGCTGGCTTGCGCCGGGAGAGACGGAAGCTTCCTGGTCCGGGACAGCGAGAGTGTCAACGGGGCGTACGCTTTGTGTGTTCTGTAAGTGCCCAACCGTAAAAAAAAACTACATTTGTTATACCTACGCTACTCGTTGTCGTCTTTGCTAGCGTTTTCTAATGCAAATTTGCGTTTTGATTTGATTCCGCACTGTAATAAACGTTAAAAATACGTTTAGGTGAATGATGTCTACACGGACAGCCTTAAAGTTTGATCGTTTTATTGTAGCCCCTGTATTTTGTCGAATGATAATGGTACATGCATTGGTACACACTTGCAACTTTAGCTTCAAGGACACAGACACCACGGGAAAAACAGGCACTTCTACTCCAGCATGGCACACTAAAGTACTTTTTGAGTTGTACGTATGTCTTCTCAAAGATGTGGTCGCCTCCAATGTAGTATTTCATTTAACCAGGCACTCACAGCCCAGTTTGTGGGTGCTGAACATTGGTGTTATACTGAATCGCAGTGGTTGAAAAAAAAATCCAAACAAGCAAATTCAGCGCTAGGTGGTCGTTAAGATGCAATTGAGTCAGAATCAGAATCAGAATACCTTTATTCGTCCCGCAATGGGGAAATTTGCAGTCCACAGCAGCAATAGAAGAGGGATGGGGTTGGGGTGGGAGTGAAAGGATAGAAAACAAGATAATCTAAGCATAAAAAAAAAAATATTTCTGCCTTCACACTGAAGGCAGAAATAAATGATAAAACCTCCCTCACATTCAAATACCAATCATCAGTTCCTCGCTTTCATTAAACTACAAACATTTTGACAACCACTTCTTAACTGCCATTGTTCATTCATTGTTCATTTCTTACAAACTGAGCGTTTCTCAAAACTGCAAGGTATGTCACATGCTTTACAGGTGATTCAAGTTACCCACAAACATTGACTACCAGACAGGCATTCAAAGGCATGTCACGTGACTTGATACAGTGTCATTGACTTGACCTACATCTCTTGCCTGATAATTTACCCCATGCCGAGTTCATGCTGAGTGTATTTTCATGCACCTCATTGTTATGATGTGCATTATTCTCCTGTTTGGCCTTTAGTGCCTCAACCCCTTGGTGGGTGTTCATCAATCTCAGAGGAAAACATTGTGCTGTCATTTTGCAGACATGACAATTTTCTACTGTGCAGTATTCAAGCTTTTAGAATATATTCAAACATTTTCATCCACACAAAAAACAGCTTGATTACAGCAGACTTTAGCTACCCTGTTTTAGGGGTTTTCCTCCTCCACCACACCTGATTTAAATGATCAGGATTGTTATTAGGTTTCTGCCCAGCTTGCTTATGAGCTGCTCATTTGAATCAGGTGTGTTGGAAGAGGGAAGCAGGTTCAAAAAAGCAAGCTCAAGGCGTTTGAGGACAGAAGGTAGACTTCAGTGATTGACATCACAGTGGTTCTCAAATGTTATCACACAAGCAAGTGCATTTTCCTATTATATCTTGGTGGCAACCAACTTAAATAGACATTAAGAGCAATTAAAATGTACTGTTAAAAATAACCTTTAAAAACCTGTATTGTGGAGACGTGTTAACATAATTAAACAATGCTGCGATTAGGCTAGAGGTTCAAAGTACCGATCAGAGAACCTTTTTCAAGAGGAAGTCAAGTCAAAAATGTTCTTTTGAGTCATGTGATGTGTGTGCGACCCACCAGTTGAGACTGAGTCACTGTTTGAGGTACTCATTCAATTGAAATATCACAAGATTTGGTGTCATCTTATTGGAAATGTTTTGACCTGAGTCAAGAGATGTCATCGTTCCTATTACCCTGGATTATTTAAAATTGCAATTGTGTATATTTTAAATAGTTATGCTGTATGTAAGGATGTGTAATTTTTTCATCATAATCACAGATGAAGAAGAGTGACTATCGGAAATATTACGTTTCAGTCAAAGCTGTCCACAGCCTGAGCTTTGGTCGTTCATAACTGGTAAAAAAACAAACAAACAAACAAACAAACAAACAAAAGGGCAACAACCTGATAAAAACGCGGGGGCCACATTAACATAAACTCTAAACCGGTACAAAATCTCACCCTGTTGAGCTGCCAATGGCCCCCGGGGCGCAAGTTAGAAACCACTCCTTTTCTACTCAGGCCCTAAAAAGCGAACCTCATGAGATTTCACGTGGGATTTTTTTTGGGGTGTGAACCTCAGTCGGTAGGATTGGAAGCTCTGTAACTGACTGATGCAAATGCGAAAAGTGCACTATAGGTAAGGGAAATTAAGAATGTCAATGCAGGCTGTCAGAAAGAATAGTCTGGAAATAGGGATGTTATATTATGTGGTTCATCAAGAGTTTGCCGTTCGTTCAATGTGAGGCATCATATGCAGGAAACTGGTGACCAATTTCGGTATGAGTCATCTTTTATCATCTCTTCAAACAAGGGGCTGAATGGCTCGCTCTCCTAAACTTTGAGGAGGGGGCTTTGTAAGATTCAGTGTCTAAACTAGCACAACCCAAAATAAAAAGTGTACACAAATGAACACATGTAACTTGCGACCAATGTACAGTAAATCTTCTCAGATCAAACACAATCTATTCCAGGATTTATTTGAATGCATTTAGATTTGGAAACAATCTTTGCAATTGAAAAATATTTACCGTCCATGAATAACTGTGGAACCCCACATAAAGTTTGTCTTCTCATTGTGAATAAGATGTAAGAATAGGATGAAGCTATTAAAGCCCGTGATTTTTTTTGGGGAGGCCGTGATTTGGTTTTTAATGTCACCATGTGTTGTTATCAACACATCCACACGACACAGACACACACACGGTAGATGTGCATTGTGTAGCCTTGGGTCGTTTCTGTGTAAATCTTGTCCTATTCTCCTTCCCCTTCCCGTTGAAACAGGAGTGTTGACTTCAACAGAGAATCTTATCAGCTTCCAACAGGAAGACAAATACACACTAAAGTTCACAATGGATCTACTCTCACTTGTACTAAATCTTTGTCTCTGTAGACTGAGCATAACTCTTTGGAGTATCTTTTTTTGTAGTGTATAATTTTCATTGAAAACCAGTTACTGGTGGACATGGTTTTGTTTTATATTGTCAGATCGCTTGTGTCATTGAGCATTTGGTTATTTTACCATGATGTTCTCGGATTTTAGATTGAGTCATGATAAGCTTGACTGCAAACTTGCACATAATGAGCAAAGTCATGCAACATGCAGTATTTTAATTTCTCCACAGTAGAATTGGGATGTACATACCAGAACAAAGTTTAAATTGCATTTTTCTTTTCAACAACTTTGAACCCATTGAAAACTACTTAGCTTACTTTTTCATTCTATTTAACTATCAACTAAAACATAACTTTACTTTCCGTGTACAGGTATGGATGTATCAAACTATTGTAAATTTCTGTGGTGGCACACATAAACAGTGCCTTACTGTGATGATGTTGATGATGAGGAGGGTTTTTTTGTTGTACAGTATGTAGGGAAAGAGATGCCCATTTCACGGTAAGAGCAGAGCATTGTCATCAAATGGTGCCGATAGTTTTGCTTTTTTGAATGTTGCTGTGCCGATGACCATTTTGTGTTTGGAAGCCTTTTACTGAGTATTCATAGAGTTGCTTGTTCTGTCGCTACGAGGGGACATAATTCAGTGTCTTCTTGTGCCGGTCCCAAGCCCAGATAAATACACAGGGTTGTGTCAGGAAGGGCATCCAACGTAAAAGCTTGGCCAAAATAAACATGCGAATCAAACCTCTAAAGATGGAGGACACGGATTCGCTGTGGCGACCCCTTCAAGGGAAAAACCGAAAGGAAAAGAAGATGTAGTATCATATTTGTGTTGATACCTTTTTGGGAGCACTGTTAATATTGATTTTCTTGTTGCTTTCGGACACTGAAAAAAGTGTATGCAGGAAAAGTGGTTAAAATTGCACGACTGACTGAGTCTTATTTGTGATGTTGTGTATATGAAATGTATTATTATATTTTATTTTACTGTATTAATTCGTAATTTTATGTTAACTGTTTTTTTTTGATGGTGGCGGGGGCACCTGCAGTGGCTCTTCTTGTTGTAGGGTTGAGAGGGAAGAAATTTAATCTGTGTTGTAGTATATTGCACGCACAGCGTATTTGATAATAAAGTTGTACTTCTGGGAAAAAAGTGGAGCGGTTGTAGCAGGAATAGTCATCCTTCTAGCAATATCCAAACACACTGTAAAAACGTACACACTGAAATGTGCAAATATGAGGTGAACTTGAATGGCAGGATATTCAAAGCATTGAACACACCCAAATAAACAGATGCACACATGCACGCACGCGCTTGCACACACACACACACATGCGCTCACACGCACACACGCACAATGTACATAAGCCACAGGTTTTGGTTGGCAAATTGACCAAATTGTATTCGGTCCACTAAGCAGACATGGAGCGCAAACCATTGATATTTAGCTCGGAGCTCCGGGCATGTCAGCCATGGTCATGCAATCCCAATGTCAAAACATTGATGAACAACTAGTTTTAAATAGTTTATTTCGACAGGCAGTTCAGCAAAATGTTCAAATGACTATAAAACGTGACTTTTAAATATTTACGCTGATGACAGTAATGATGCTGTCATGGTCCACTGTATCATGACGCTGTATGTATGAAGACCACTCACTGCTTTATCGACAGCAACAGGTTCAACTTTTCGACCCCCCACCCAACCTCTTTTCTAGAATTGACACACACACACACACACACACACACACACACACACACACACACACACACACACACACACACACACACACACACACACACACACACACACACACACACACACACACACACACACACACACACACACACACACACACACACACACACACACACACACACACACCCCTACTGGATGAGGTCTATTGAGGACAAAGTGTATGTGCAATATGTAAATATCTGACAGCAAATGATACTGGCATTCTGAAAAAAAATGTTTGTGAAAGTTTTTTTCTTTTGCTGTTTTGCATTTTCATATGCATTCCATTACTCTTGTGTGCAGGTTTCAGAAGCATGTCCACACATACAGAATTCTCCCAGATGAAGAAGGATTTTTGGCTGTGCAGGTATACAGAGAAGTCGCACACATAACCACATTCAGTGCATACATTTAGTCCACAGAGTTCGACATATAGACTCAAGAAAAAAACATATCTCCTCAGTAGCAGCTGGTAGGGAGGCAGAGAGATGCTTTGGTTGACTTTGAGGTCGTGCTTGCGTGCGCAGACACACACGCACCCACGCACGCGCGCGCGCACACACACACACACACACACTGTGCTAACAGCAGTGTCTTTGTGTGTCTTGTTCAACAGCTGTGCAGTCCCACACCATCGCCACATGCCACCCACATGCCTGACAGGCACACGCCACCGTGGCGCTCTCCCACATTGCAGACACACTTCACTGCTTAAACCGTGATCTCTCACACTTATTTTTTTTAAATATCATAGAAATTATTCATTTGGCTAGTGACACTGGAATTTGTGTGCAATATTCCCAAACACCTCATCCTGATTTCAACTTTATTTTTGACTTCTGGTCATATTTGCTTATGCAGCATTGAATTATTCGGAGTAATAGGCCATGACCAGACTGTTTGTAGAAAATTTGTTCCATATCTGCAGTGTAAAAATAACTTTTCCTCTGTCTCTTGGTATATCCTTCCTTTTGTCTTCCTCCCAGACGTCACAGGGCGTACAACCCAAGAGGTTTAAAACATTACCGGAGCTTGTGTCGTTGTACCTTCAACCCAGCCAGGGTCTGGTGACCACTCTGCTTTATGCTGTTGACCGAGAGGAAACTGCCATCCTCGATGACCGCGACTATTCAGGTAGTTCTCCAAATTGAAGCAAACTGGCCTCTGTTGTCATAATTTATAATTTAAAAAATCCTCTGTTTGTTAGATGGCGAGGATGAGAAGCCACCTCTGCCCCCTCGTTCAGCCTCCACCTCAATTCCTTCCAATTCAGACACGGCCGCTGACAGGTACAAAGTGCATCAGTAAATCACTCACACTTTCTTCATTTTTTGCGTTGTGTCACTCACCTAAATAAATGTGCAGTTCCACTCTGCAGATATACAATTAAATCCTCCACGTGCATCCCTTCCTTCCTTCCCTAATAGGCAAGCCGCGTCGAGTTGAGAAGCACCTGGATAACCGATGTCGCTGTGATTGATTGATTGAACATATAAAGTCATTAGAGGACAAGAATAAAAATTTGGAGCAGGAAACAAAAAACATCAATTGTGGATATAGTTTGAAGGGAAGTAGTAAGAAGTATGAAACCGATCTCTTTCAATGTGTTGAGTGATGAAAATCATCGCATCGTGTCCTGTATTCTTGTATAGACATTGCAGTCGTTATATTAAGTGCTTGCAGATGTGAATTGGATTGGATTGGATTTGCCTTTATTAGTCTCGCAATTAAGAAATTTACATTTCACAGCAGCAAAGGATTGAAAGTAGGAAAACAAAATACATGAGTGTTATCAAATCTTTTCGCTACAGATGGTCCGTATTTTTCAGTCACTGTATGTTTTTCCTCAAATTTGTGTTTTAGTGTCCCAACAGCGAACGGCCTGAGTACTATCTCCCATGAGTATCTGAAGGGCAGCTATGCCTTAGACCTAGAGGCTGTAAAACAGGGCGCCTGCTCACTGCCTCACCTCAACAAGACCCTTGTAGCTTCTTGCAAGCGTCTCAATGGGTGAGAGGGATATTCAACCACACTCTGACACTTTTATCATAGCAACAATGCATCTCTAAATTCTTTCATGGGCGAGTTTGCAGGTGGATAAAATGATGCACATCGAAGGGGAAATTCTTTCATACGTTTCACATTGTCACCACAAACGTTACCAACAACTTATCTGTGACCCCCCCCCCCCCCTTGCCTCACATGAAAAGGGAAGTGGATAAGGTCCTGTCTGGTCTTGAGATCCTGTCAAAAGTCTTCGATCAGCAGAGTGCCTTCATGGTCTCAAAGATGATTCAACAAGTATGTCCTTCTTCCTTTTGTATGTCAAATTGCATATTTTTCAATCACAGATTTTGCTGGAGCATAAAGAATAAAAAAAGAATTGAGACAGTGTTTTATATGAAAATGTCACTGACTTCAGTATTTTATAAACATGTTCATTAATTTCACTGTCCAATCGCAGAAACCGGTAATTATACAATTCTCTGCAGTTGTTCCTTTTCCTCTTTGGACAACGGGTAGACTGTGTCAAATAAAGTGTAACTGTCTTTAAAACAACAGATCCCAAAAAAACATTTACACAGCGTTTGGACAAAACTGTACATCTTGTGTTGCTTTCTGTAAGCGGGTTGGGTAAATGATACAATTTCTCGATAGAGTTGAGGTTTTTTTATTAGGACGGCTGTGTTGGTTGGAGGGAGAAGGCAATTGACGTGTGTCTCTCGTAGGCTCTCATCAGACTGACTTGCAGCAGCGCGCATGCTCCTTTGGTCTATAGCCAGGCATCACTAGTAGAACATGCAAATACGATTTGCTCATATCATTACACGTCTTACACCGTTAAACATTTTTGACTGCATTAAAATGTCTCCTTGTCAGTAGGTTGGTTCATCCATCGTCTTTGAAAACACATGATATCATTTGTTTCTCTCTCAGTCAGTGAATCAGGGTGGAGACCAAGAGTTAGAGAACCTAGTGACCAAGCTGGCCATTCTCAAAGACCTGCTGTCATCCATAGAGAAGAAGGTAAACCGTGCATTCATGTATTTGATGTTGTGTCGGATTTGAATCTTGACACACACTCACAAAACGCAGTTCACCCCAATCTCACTTCCCACGTTTCATTTATATCATCAGTGATTCACGTTTTTCACTGTGGAATCGTTTATGCTCGTTAATTTAATTTTTAATACCCAAGATGGCCAAAAGGCCTCACAAGAGCAAAAAAGGTTTGAATGGGCATCACTATGACTATATTTACATGAAAGCCATTTATCGAATTGAACTAGAAGGGGATGGTTGTTTTTCTTTTGGAGTAACCGTTTACATTTCTGCCTTTACTGCGGCCAAATGATTTGTGTTGGCCTTTATACGGAACAGGCGCTCTGACAGGGAAGGAAACCAACAGAGTGCAATCAACCAAGCTACATGTCTCAACGCAAGTGATGCTCCACCTTCCTGGCTGTTGTTAGGTCACATCCAGGAAATGGCTAACTGTTTCCTTGTTGACTCCAACATTGTGCCTCAGAACAATGCAAAGCTTGTGTGTGTGCGCTCTCACTTATATCTTTTTTCTTCCATGTGCTTACTGTATATAATTATTCGTTAATGCCCCCCTCAGGCTCTGAAAGCTCTGCAGGACATGAGTTTGTCCGGCATGTGCTCCTCTCCTCCTCTCTCCATGCGCAACAGCAAATCCATCCCTGTGCAAGCTTTTGAGGTAGTAATCAATTGCATCATCTCTTTTTGAAATCTCAGGAGAAAGTTATTCACTTTATTTTAGCACGAAAGTACAGTCAATGTCCTCCGAGGACACATTTTTGCTGACAGATTCCTCAGATTTGAACTCTGATCAGAGTGTGAAGTCATGGATTACTCACAGCGCAATAGGAAGTGTTTCCCAATCATGTACGACCAATGGGATGTTTGTCATGCTTTCCCTATAGTATCGTCTGTGGTTTTTACAACCCCAAATATTTACAATTTGTTCTCTCATTTACACAAAAATTATGCACAACTTTAAGTCCCTAAATGTACTCTATATCCTAAAAACACTTTCACAAATGTCCAAACAATTTATTTGTGTTAAATATGCAGAAATAAATTACAGGAGGTTCTTGTGAAAAAAGGAAATGTTATTAACAGGTATGTCTGATTTGAAATCAATCAACACTCAGCTAATTTTGCACTATCAGTGGTGAAGTCGTTTCAACAGCTTCCTGTTTGCACAGGAATCGAGATATTTTTGTCATCGAAACCTCAACATGTGGGATTTGATTCACCCTGAGGGACAGCAACAAATTTAGTCAAGGTTTTTACATCACACTAAAAATAAACATCTGTTTGAAAAAAAGACCAAAACCTGTGATTTAAAATGAAACATTTTGAGTCACTCCTGAAGTCTCAAATGAACAGGATTCCGTGAACGTTTAAAACTATTCTCTAATGGAAATGCCAAGAGACATTTTATGCGGTCTTTCATTGTATGGTTTATTTTTGCGGTTTGCTGTTCAGTGTACAGTACAAAGTAGCAGTGGAGAGTCCTGTGGTATTTTATTCCTTTGGATCTCACTGGTTATGAAATTAACAACAGTTCTTCCTTAAATTGTGAAGTTTTTTTCCGCCAATCATTGCAGGTCAAACTGGATGTCTACCTGGCAGAGCTGACCAAGATAGGGAAGAGTCAGAAGTACACTCTGTCTGTGGATGTGGAAGGAGGTAGACTGGTTGTGATGAAAAAGGTGAAGGACAGCCAGGAAGACTGGACAACTTTCACACATGACAAAAGTAAGCCGGACATATCTACAGAAGTGACCAAGAAGGCAAACAAATAGTGATTTTCCATTTGACCATTTTATGTTGCCTTTCCTCCTATCACCCTGTTGACCTCTCAGTCCGTCAGCTGATCAAGTCTCAGCGGGTACAGAATAAGCTGGGAATTGTTTTTGAGAAGGAAAAGGACAAGAGCCAAAGGAAAGACTTCATATTTGCAAGTGCCAAGGTCTCCGCACACACATATAACACACACTTCCAAGACTAAGCACCTGCATATTTGTTATGCATTTCTATAATATTGTATGTGTGCGTGTTAGAAGCGCGAGGCCTTTTGCCAACTGTTGCAGCTGATGAAAAACAAACATTCCAACCAGGATGAGCCTGACATGATATCAGTCTTCATCGGCACCTGGAACATGGGTAAGATATTTTTTTGTGATTCTATTTCCTCTTCTTCAACAGCAACACTTTATGACTAATAATACTGTATATGGAATAGTAGAATTATCAGCAATAACGAGAAAACTGCTTTTTTCACTTACAGCCTCAATTACTAATCCACTATTTGTTGTCAGGCTCCGTTCCAGCTCCCAAATCAGTTGCCTCATGGGTCTTGTGCCGAGGACTTGGAAAGACTCTGGACGAGATGACCGTCACTATTCCGCATGACCTGTATGCATTTGGCACGCAAGAAAACTCTGTGTGCGATCGAGAGTGGGTGGAGTCGTTGCGGGCCATGTTGAAAGAACAAACAGAACTGGATTATAAACCTGTGAGGAAAGATTTTTGTCATCACCCTTCCATTTTGATGTGGCTTGTTAGCCATTCGGTTACAGGGCACAAGCAATCATTCCCAATCAGATTCACAGATGGTAACACCTCAATTAGCCACACAAACATATTTTTGAAATGAGTTTATTTATTATTATTTTTTAATTAAACATGCTAAACATAAAAATGCACATCCTTTTCTTTTTCCTAACTCCCCTATGTTTTGCTTGTTTTTAGATAGCGTTACAGACATTGTGGAACATAAAGCTTGCTGTGCTGGTTAAGCCAGAACACGAGAACCGCATCAGCCATGTTGGAATGTCCAGTGTCAAGACTGGGATCGCCAATACACTCGGTAACTTCATTAATTGATACAAATTCCTACACTGCTGTTCTTGTTAGGGTCATTATAACAGTTCTTGTTCAAGGTAATAGAGACTGGTGGACCACCAGTATCCAGCCTGAGTGTTGGCAAAAAGAGGACTGTACACACTTCAGCATTTATGATGTTTTTTCACTTCCTTTAGATATATTGTCGTCTTCTCATTCATAATTGAGGCACAAAATTACTCCACACACAAGTATTCAATGTAAAAATTAAATGTTAAATGTAGTTACAATTTTGTGGTATACAATATGTGTACTTTTACCCTAAAATGAGATTGTGACTGTTTTTTTTATATTTGTTAAATGTGCTCAACAAACACGCGTTTCACAATTCAGTTTTCACTGGTTGGTTCAATTGATCTGGGTTAGTTTTTTTTTCAATCATAAAATATATAATATGACATATAATCTATTTTTTTATATTTGGCCCGTTCATTCCCAGGTAACAAAGGTGCTGTGGGTGTTTCTTTCATGTTCAACGGAACATCTTTTGGTTTTGTCAACTGTCACTTAACTTCAGGGAATGAAAAGATTGGAAGGTACCATCCCAATCCTATCATCTAAAATGTACACACACCTTTTAATTCTGTAGTCCATTTTTTTCGACAATGAAGTCTACTTGAAATGCATTCCCTAATGGTCTCATGACCCCTGCAGGAGGAACCAAAACTACCTTGACATTTTGCGCCTGCTTTCACTTGGAGACAAACAGCTGAGCTCTTTTGACATTTCACTGCGCTTCACACATCTCTTCTGGCTGGGAGACCTCAACTACAGGCTAGACATGGACATACAGGTGAAGCACAAACCACAAAGACCCACACTTATGCCAAATAACTAAAATCTCATTTATTAACTGTTAGTTTTCCTGTGTTCGCAGGAGATTCTGAACTACATTAACAGGAAGGAGTTTGATCCATTGCTGAAGGTGGACCAGCTAAATCTGGAGAGGGAGAAGAACAAAGTGTTTTTACGCTTTGGTTCGTAAACTCTTTCCATTTTTCCAACACACACCATCATTTCTGCATCACACCACTGTGTTACATATGTTTTTTTTTTGTTACATTACACTCACGCAAAATACTGGTTAAATCATTAGTCGCCTCTGCTTTAACTTGTTTTTTGCTAACTGTGGTGTTACCACATTCTGCAAGTCTTAAATATATTCTGTCATCCTCCTTGCAGCGGAGGAAGAAATTTCATTCCCACCCACCTACCGATATGAGCGTGGCTCGCGGGACACATATGTTTGGCAGAAGCAGAAAGCCACTGGGGTGTGTTCAAAAATTCATTCATAAAATATTTGTGGCAAGTGTTATTTGGTTGTGGCTTTCATTTTACGTTGTTCTAATACTTTTGTGTTGTCTTCTCTTTTCCTCTTTGGCCCAGATGAGGACTAATGTTCCATCCTGGTGTGACAGGATATTGTGGAAGTCTTACCCAGAAACACACATTGTTTGTAATTCCTATGGTAAGATCGTTCACGGTATCATTTCCAGTTTGTTGCAAAGCTCTTCAACTTTCTTTTAAATCCACCTGATGATGCCTTTTTCATTTTATACTCTTTTTAGGGTGCACTGATGACATTGTGACTAGTGACCACTCACCAGTGTTTGGTACATTTGAGGTCGGCGTGACCTCACAGTTTGTCTCCAAGAAAGGTATAACTGGAGGAAACTTTACGATTTTTATGATCAACATGTAAACATTCCTAGATCAGTATTACTTTACATAGCCCACATCTTATCTGTCAAAAATAATTATCTGTACTGTCATTTAATTTAACCATTTCACGCACCCCTATAATCTTATAACATCCTGATAACATGATAACATCCACTGTAGTAACTGCTGTCCCTAAAGGGTTAAAATATCTATTTTACCATTGGTGTTTTTCTGACAAGGGAGTCATTCTTTTGTCCTATAAATGTTTTTAAAAATGAAAGGGCAGAATATTTGGATGACTGGTTAAGTAGTTTATGTCAGAGTTAAACAAAGTAAGCACAAATACATACATTTAGATTCACAACTAAGTACTTCATTCTGGTTGTTTTGGTCTAGGGCTGCCGAAATCTTCCGAGCAGGCTTATATTGAATTTGAGAGCATTGAGGCCATTGTGAAGACTGCAAGCAGAACCAAGTTCTTCATTGAATTCTACTCCACTTGTTTGGAAGGTGACCAAAGCAATCTTTTGTGAACTAATCGTCTCCTGACCACTGAGTGAACTCCAAAACCATTTAGATCTCCTGTATCACCTCGTGGCAATAATAGAACTTCATTTCTTTCTTCTTTTTCATGTCTCTATACCTCTCCTCAACAATTCCAGGCAGTCAGTATGCCTTGACAGTTAGAATCAATTTTGCCCCACATTGCTCCCACCTCCGCCTGTCCGGTCTCATCGCACTTTTGAATAAGAATCCACCGAAACGTTCCATCCCTTTCCCTTCCCTTTATCGCCTCTCCCAACCCTTTTTGTCGTGTGTTTCTCTTACTGTCTCTCATATGTAGAGTTCAAGAAGAGCTATGAAAACGACAGTCAGAGTAGTGATAATGTCAACTTCCTCCGTGTGGGCTGGTCCAACAAGCAGCTGACGACGCTCAAACCTCTTCTGTCGGAGATCGAATACCTACAGGACCAACACCTGCTACTCACTGTGAAATCCCTGGATGGATATGAATCTTACGGTATCAGCGCAGTGTCTCTGTTTAGGCTGGGTCCATGAAGCAATTGTTACTTGTTTGTTTTGCTTATGTGGTTTGACCTGGACATTCAATGTGACAATTGGCATGTGTTTGTGTCACCCCCAGGAGAGTGTGTGTTGGCACTGAAGTCAATGATTGGCAGCACAGCCCAGCAGTTCCACACCTACCTGTCTCATCGTGGTGAGGAAACGGGAAACATCAGGGGGTCAATGAGGGTCAGAGTCCCTTCTGAAAGAATGGGAACCAGGGAAAGACTCTATGGTAAGACTCTTAAAATGCAAGATGGAGAAGGTGAAAATTCAGACACACTTTCTTATTCAGCTACAGACAACTTTTGGTCAAACTTGTTGTCAAATGAAATTTCAATCTCATTTGATTTCAGAGTGGATCAGTGTGGACAAAGATGAAACAGGCGTACCCAAAGGGAAACCAACAATATCATCGAGAGTGGGGCACGAATATGTGAAGTTAGTCGACTCTTCATTTTTTGGTCTCGTCACTTCACACATATTGCTTAATTGGATTGGATTGGATTTGCCTTTATTAGTCTTACAGTGGAGAAATTTACATTTCATCTGTAGAGACAGATGTTTTTGTGTGATTATATTTCTCATTTAATTAGTGTGTATTGAGGTGGGGGAGCCTCACCACTTTATTCACTCTGATGGTATGAATATGACACATTCTGATGGTTTTTTTTTGTAGACTATGTTTGATTTACCGAAATCTGATATTTGAGATTTTTGTCTTTATGACTTTTTGTAGTTTTGAATTGATTTTCAACAGCTCCAACGTTTATGAACTGTTCGTCTCATAAATCAACATTGTTCTCCAGGCCACCTATTGGTCGTAAACAGCATGGCGATTTGGGCAAGGTCAATGAAGAGGGTGAGAAGGCCAACAAAGCGGAAACCGCTACAAAGTACGTGCAGTGGAATCTCTGAGATTGATGAGAATCTGTTCGGTGATATACGTTGACCTCATTTCATCAACTATTAATTTAATCAATTCCAGGTTCAAACATGATCATCCTAAAACCTTTATACTATATATCTCATTGAGCTCTTCTCTTCTTGAATGTATTCAGGCCTAAGCAGGATTCGTCTGATGGTGATCAGTCTGTCAGCAAGAACAGCTACAATAACCCGGCCTATTACATTTTGGAAGGGGTTCCCAATCAATCTGCCGCTGCCATGTCATCTGAGCTTCTCCCTTCCCCCAACTCCATCACCCCCCAGGCAATGAAAGGTCCCCCTCCCATCGCTGTAGCTCGGACCAAACCCCCATGTGCCCCCGCAGGCCCGTCACATCCACGCAGGACCGTGACTGGTCACACAGTGCGTGCCATCAGTGAGGAGAGCTCCTCAGAAGATGATGGAGGGGTTTTTGTCGGAGGAGCACAAGTCGGAGCCCCAATGGGGAGTACGCTTAATCGCCCCCCTCCGGACTTCCCACCCCCTCCTCTCCCGAAGGGAGCCATGGATATGGCTGTGGAGACGCTCTTTCTCAAGCCCCGCTCACTTCACCCGGATCTCGCTGAAGTCAAGATCCCTGTGGTTGGTCCTGGTGCTGCACTGCCTCTCGGGGAAAGCTTCAGGCGAGGAGGCGGTGCTGTGGGTGGTGGGGCCATCGTTGACGGGGCGTTGGACGACCAGTCTTGTTCTGTGCTGCAGATGGCTAAGACACTGAGTGAAACTGAGTTTCCAGGGCAGCCTCCACGGGCTCCCTCTGCACCGCCTCCCCTTCGGGGGCAGGCAATTGGTTTAGGTCTGGAATCTTGCCGCACTTTCCCACCCAGAAATGCGATCACAGAAAGTATTGCTGAAGCTCTTCCCGAAGAGGTGAGGAACTTCATGATGAATTCACATACTGTATAGATTTTGCGACTCTTTTTGTCCTCACTCGGGCTGTATTCAAACTCCACGAGTCAAGTAACACAATTCCAATGTATTGATGTCAATTTGTATGTGGGTCATGTCAGCATAAATAGAAATAAAATTGGCACAGAAATAGATGTTCTCAATTCAGAATGCGGCCAAATGTTGATTTCATTATGTACTGGATATCTGCCGATACAACTCCAGCGTAAACCGACATATTGGATATAGCCCATCAATTGAGCGTGACATTATCAAAATATAATAGCCAATCCTTGCTGGCCAGGCTTACTTTGCAGAGGCCAAAATTCCTTGGGAGAGATTTGTCTGAAATCTCACATCTGTTTATAGGGAGGAAAATCATGTGCTGCTTCACACAATTTAAATTTAAGTTTAAAAAATGCTGATGACCCAAAAACAAAAAAAAAAAAACAATTGGTCATTCCTGAAGTGGAAATGATAAGCTTTTATTTTACTTTGAATAAAATTTAACCCATTTCCTTTTTCAGGCACTTTGGGGGAGCAGCAGCTCGTCTTTGTCTGTGGGGGACTCTTCAGTAGGGGAGTGGCTGCAAAGACTGGGGCTTGAGAGGTATGAGCAGGGCCTCCTGCATAACGGATGGGATGACCTGGAGTTTCTCAGGTACATGCTTTTACTCTACATACACTATCCATGCTTATTAACTGTAGTACACAATGGGTAGGAAGTGATTTAGAGGTTCATGATAATGGATGGATGGATAAAGGTCAGATTCTGATGCTCAGCTCATGCCATAGGTTAAATGATTATAAAACGCTAATAGTATTGATATTTTTAAGTTCACAATCAGTCCAGATAATTATATCTTTTGCCGCCAATCATCTGTAGTAGGACCCACCTCGACCATGAACATTAATGGTACATCAATTGGATGGAACATTATTTTTTGTTTAAACCAGTCAAATCTGCTATGTGTTTATCTGGCAGTGACATCACAGAGGAAGACCTGGAGGAAGCAGGAGTACTTGATCCCTCCCACAAGTGCATTCTGCTGGAGAGCCTCCGGGAGCAACAGAAGCTGTAGAAAAGCAGCCTGAGGACTGTCCAAAGCACTCAGACAGCATGCCTACTTCCCACAAGGCCAAACGTCAGCCAAACCAAATGGCAATCTGCCATTTCACGTCCAATGTGCCTTCTGAAAGCTCGTGCACTTCCCTTTTCACTTTGGACTTGCTGACAGCATCCTCTATCTTGCATCCTTCATCTGGTTGATGTGAACGCGGCCTCATATTAGGGTCATCGCAGTCCACATTAATACAGAATGAAACCATATTATCATGAGAAAACAAATCACATGATACCGGAGAGGAATTTTTTTGGGTCGTCGTGTCTTGACATGTGTTCTAACCTCTGACGCAAGTAATGTCAACAGGGATAATGAAAATGAAGGCCTTCTGCGCCATCGCCTTGACATTTCAAGCCACGAATGTCCTTCACCACTCGTGATGACAATGTGGCAAGTCTCAGGTATTTCCCCGTGAGCGGTCGCTACCTGGAAGTCATGTGGAAGGAAACCAGCCCAGTTTGGGTAAATGTCAAACAGAAAGACAAACTGAAAGCGGTAGCTGCATTAGGATGTTGAAGATAGGACGTCGTGGACTGACCTCACTCCTTTTGACTTTGGACTTTTAAGTTTCAGTGTTTCCGTGTATTTATATATATTTTTGTCAGGGTAAAGGGAAAATAGTGCAAATTGGTGATAAATGAGCGCTAAGTGTGCCCAACATCAGCAGTGGTGTGTGATACACACTTGAAATTGGTATTCCAGCTTCCTGGGTACATTTCAGTGCTCAGTCACCATGCACCGAAATGCTTGGAAAGGGACAACGGCGGGCAATTGTTTGGCGTTTCCATTTCTCAAGTACACTCTCTATTTTACTGTCCCAATGCAACCCATGTCTCATGGCTGTAATATCACGTTTTAATGTGAATTTGTGCCTTTGTTTATGTTGGAATTGCTTTTGAAAATCGAGTGGTTTAAGTAACATGTTCAAAAAAATCTAACACTATAGTATTGTGTTGCAGGAACCACTTGTTTCAGAATGCTTTTTCCCAAGGGGTATTTTAGAGTCAGTAAGGAGCATGATGTCATTTGCACACGTAGAAGAGGTCACCTGAAAAAAAAGTAAGTGGAAAGGAATTTCTCTGGTTATGTATCATTGTCTATATGACCACTAAATCGGGAAGGGCATCCGACGTAAAAGCTTGGCCACAACAAACATGCGGATCGAACCTCTGAAGATAGAGGACACTGATTCGCTGTGGCGACCCCTTGAAGGGAAAAGCCGAAAAGAAAAGAAGGTGATATGACCACTAGATAGTGCTGCTACACCGTTATTTCCAAACAGCTCATGACTGGCCACCTGGCGACTCATCTTTGTTTTTTGAAAGCTTTGCAGTATTCTGTCAGCCTTTAATAAAAAAGACAAGTAATGTGAGTTATGTTACCTGGTCATGTTCATTTGATTAGTTCTAGAACTATTTCTGAATCAAAAATGTATTCTCGTGTTTTAAAATGGGGGAGGTATCAGAAAGCGGGCTGAGCTGCTTAAAAATAAATCACACACCGCTCTGAATTAACCTATTGCTAAATAAGCTGGAAGAATACTTCAAATGTTATGTTGTGTGAACAGATGTACAGATTTTCCCCAATACACATTTTTGTTTAACAACTTGTCCAGCGGGCAGCCCAGTAGTCGAGTGGTTAGCACACCGGCTTCACAGTGCAGCGTCCCGGTCCGGCCTCCCTCTGTGGAGTTTGCATGTTCTCCCCGGACCTGCGTGGGTTTTCTCCGGGTCCTCCGGTTTCCTCCCACACTCCAAAAACATGCATGGCAGGCAGATTGACCACTCCAAATTGTCCCTAGGTGTGAGTGTGAGAGTGACTGTTGTATGTCTTTGTGTGCCCTGCGATTGGCTGGCAACCAATTCAGGGTGTCCCCCGCCTCGTGCCCGAAGACAGCTGAGATAGGCTCCAGCAACCCCCGCGACCCTAATGAGGAATAAGCGGTACGGAAAATGAGATGAGAACTTGTCCAGCACATTTGACTTTAGGTGCAGTTTGTGCGGGTGTGCGCCTGTGTTTTTGGATCATGTCTTGCTTAGATTCTTTGTTTCATTGTTGGTTATGGTCAATGAATGGCATTTTTAGCTGCATCATGTTTTTTCTTTTCAATTAAAACGTGACTTAAATGAATAAACATGACATAACATGAATTAAAAAAATTCTTCACTTTATGTGTAATCAGAAAAGCAGAAGAGATGCTGTGGATTTGACGCGGTAATTTACGGACGTATCTGTCATTGAAGGTTTGCATCCCTCACATGCACACACAAAAGAAAACGTCATAAATGCGGTGTCATTATTCCATAATGTGATTTATTAGAATAATCAATAGTGCTATAAGGTCTCATTCAGTGGAATTTCTATGAGACATATGCCTTGCAATGAAATAATTCTGAAAAGCAATATCGGGAAAAAATACCCACTTCTATATTCCTAATATTTTATATTACTAATTACAGGATTTACACTCACAAAAACTTGATGAGGAATTTCCATGAAGTTCAAGTTCCATAATGATACATTGAAAAAAAATAATAAATATGTTTTTTTTCAGTAGCTGAAGGGGATTGCAACCAAGTACAAAGAAATGAAGCCATTGGAGGTGATTTTTTTTTTGGTAGTGGACATGATGTATATAATGCAAACAATAGAACCCTAATCTGTCACATTATCCATCCTCTGGTTTGACACTTAAAAAAAGTAATGGACCCATTGGCTGGAGATGAGCAACAACGTGTGACACTTCCCTCCCAAGAGAGCTGCAGAATCATCCCTCAAGTCCCAAATGAGTAAAAGCTCAGCAGGTCTATAATAAGTACTTGAAAGATGAGCTTAGGCAGAAACCCGGGGGTGATGCAAAGTGGCCTCAAGTTGTTCTCCTTTCTGTTTTGTGAACAAAGTGGCTCGTGTTTGGCGAGGCAAGGCATGATGGGCCTGAAAGCACCAGGGGTCACAGAGGGAGGTCACAGCCTGGACTTGTTAAATACAGTAAGGAGGGAGGAAGGAATGAACCAAGGGTTTTTCTAATTGGATTGAGGGGGCCCCCTCTTCCTTGTGCTGGAGCTGTGTGTTAGAAAGTTACTCAATGTTTGGCCTTATGCTTAGGACTCGTACCTGACCACCATGCTCACGAGCTCTGGTGTGTGTGTGTGTGTGTGTGTGTGTGTGTGTGTGTGTGTGTGTGTGTGTGTGTGTGTGTGTGTGTGTGTGTGTGTGTGTGTGTGTGTGTGTGTGTCTCGGAAGGCAAAACCAAGTGTTCTCGGAGTGTACACAATGAAATGCACATTTTGGGGTGAGCGGTGAGGTTTGTGTCAGATTGGCGGTCGTTGGTGTCCTGGCTGTTGGGGAAGAACACATGTCTCGATCGGTCCTCTTTCTGTGCTTCAGAACAGGTTCGTCTTGATGGTGGCGTTGGGTTTTCTGTGAAAGGAGGACAGGACTCCGGCAAAAGGCCCTGTCATACTGTCTGGCTGCCAGGCCTTCAGAATCTCCTGAGTCTGGGCGGCGGGCTGGGCCACAGCCGGGTTGGACGGCCCTAGGCCAGACCAGGTGGCCGACTTAAGCCCCTGCAGAACCGGAGAGGCCGAGGCGTTGATGTATCCTCCGTTGGCCGGAGCCGGGCTAGGGCTCAGGCTGGAGGGGCTACCCAGGTTCCCGTTTGCCGAACCCGGCAGCGAGGCCGTACTATCGGGCGTGGGGCTGCAGGTGGATTCTTTGGACTCGTCGTCGTCCGATGACGATCTGGTGTCACCGCTTTTCTTCCCCCCGGAGCTGCTCGTGTTGCCCCCCGGCCCGGAGCTGTTGGCTTTGGCGTTGGCGGCTCGCTCCTGCTTGCGGAACTTTGCACGCCTGTTCTGAAACCACACCTGGGAGACACGCATGCACACACACACACAGACAGACAGACATACACACATGCAGACACACACCAGTGGTGCTGCTTCAGATAGAGTTCAAGTGTGACCACTCACACCTTTAAAAAAACGACTTCCCCGCTCACCTGTACTCTGGCTTCTGTCAGATCAATTTTCAGAGCCAGCTCCTCACGGGTATAAATGTCCGGGTAGTGGGTCTCTGCAAAGACCCTCTCCAGCTCCTTCAACTGAGAACTGGTGAAAGTGGTCCGAATGCGCCTCTGCTTCCGTTTCTCATTCAGGCCCGAAGGGTCTGAGAAGAACTTGTAAGGGACTGTGAGAGCATGGGGTGGGGATGTGGAAGGGGGCGTCCGTTACATGTGTTACTTTATAATAATAATAATACATTTAATTTCTAAGCGCCTTTCAAAACTCTTCAAAAGGACACTTTACAGTATGGGATAAGAACTTTTTTGTGCGGGTGAGCAGCGGCAGCCATTCGCGCCAGCGTTCACTCTACCAGGAAGTATTTAATCATAATTTTAGAAAATCAAGATATTTCATGCTTTAAAGAAAAATACTTGATAACTAACTTTGAAATGAAAATATGTGCAAATGGATTTTATGAATGACAAGGTTTGTTGTTACACGTTTTTGATACACGTTTTGTATATATGCAAATTATATATTCTGATTCTGATATATTATTAGATTAGCCTTTATTCGTCTCGCAGTGGAAAAATGTACACTTCAAATTACATTTCACATTTACATTTTCAATTTACATTTCACATTGTGTGTATATATATATATATATATATATATATAACCCAAATAAATAATCGTCTCCTGAAACCAAGTGAAGGCTTGTTATAAATAATAGGGCACATCCAATTGTATTATTATTCCTGTTAATGTACAATGACGTGAGTTAGTCTTATCCTCGTGTAACGTCCAAGCAAATGGAATATTCGCAGGCATCAAATGTAGATAATGTGTACCATTTTTAGACCGCATTTGTACTTTCAAAAGTGTGAACAGTTTCCTTTTCTCCCCAACCAGACACGCACTCTGCCCAGTGTCATTTTTCGGCGTGTACCTGACGAGTACGGCGTGGGCTGGTGGTCTCTGAGGGCTCCCAAAGTGCAGCTGGCCGTGCTAAGCGGGGTGCAGGCCGGGTTGGAGAAGGGACCGCTGCGGATGGGATTGTACTGGAAGGAGCTGGCCTGGCTGCACGAACTGAAGTCCGCGTAGGCCGACGCTTCCATGGCGGCCATGCACGAGTCGTAGGAGTTCAGGTAGGAGTAATCCATTTTATACATGGAGCTCTGCCGGTGGCGGCACCGGGGCGCTGGGAGTCACTTGCTTTTTGCCGTGGAGCGATTGGGGGGTCGCTTTCGCACCGGTATCCGCGAACAAGGTCTCCCAAACGTTTGCAGTAAATGGCAGTGCGTCTCGGAAAAAAAAAACAATCCCGTCGTCGGTTTCGAGTGTTCTGCCGCTACTCGCTTCCCGTCTCCGCGTTTGACAGCGTCTCGGGTCGCTTGCCCTGCTTATAATAAAGTTGGAAGAGCTGCGCACAATTGCAAGGCGGAGGTCTTGTTTCCATGACAATGATTGCCCCGCCCACGGGTTCCCGGGAACTGCGCTTGGCAGCTGCGGCGCAAATCAAATCCTGTGAATTTTGCTTTGATTCCATTGTCGGACGGCTCTTCATTGCTGTCTCAGCATCACCAATTTTGTTCTTTGAATATGATATTATAATGACCCTTTTAATGTGAATGTATTTGACGTCGATTTCTCGTCGACATTTTGAATTTTACTATGACCAGAGGAGAACACGAGCACATACACACAATTTAACAAGATGATATATTGGATGACAAATAATACGTTTAAATCATGTTGGGTTTTAACCGACACTGTTAAAAGTATTTATTCATCGTCCTTTATGACTGCAGTTGGAATTCACAGCGATGTAGCAAATGAGCCGACCAAAATATTAGACATTCCATTCCATGAATGCGAAGTGCAACAATACATTTTAAACTATCATTTTTTGTATCTTCTGTAGACACCCCGTTTTGTACATCCTCTGATGGTGTTGATCAAAACTGAACAAGAACGTCATTGGGAAAGCAGAATATTGGATGAAACGTTTGCATGGATTTCAAATTGCCGTTGCTGTTACAGTATGTGTCTAAATTTGCATTGTCAGCAAAACATAACTTTAATAAATTTTTATTCGACTTTTCTTGGGGTTAGGCGCACCTCGGCCACAGCTTGCAGCATCGTGTGGGGTGCACGTGGGCATCGAGAAACATCCACAAGTGACGGTGATTGCGCAGATTAAAAGCTTTGATTTGATTCCGATCATTTTTACGCACGCGTCATGAGATTGCTCGTCACTTTGATGGATGGAGTGACGAGGGAGAGAGAGAGAGAGTTGGGTGGGGGGCGTGGAGACATGCGAGTAGTCATCGTAAACACAGAGACGCCCCATAAATTGGTTTAAGTTTATTATTCGATATCACGAGATGTGATATGTCATATCTCACCCCCCACGCGCACACACACATATGACGAGCGAAAACGAGCAGTCACTACTACTGTACTGTATTTTTTTAAACTACTACATTTCTAATGTTGGAATGAATCCATTTTATTGATGATGAGAACGTGTAAAATTGTGACAGTTTTTATGGCCGTGGTATTTTTCTTTTTTTTAATATACAGTATTTTTTTAGTTAGAATCTTTTTTATATTGTGTATTCATGAAATTGTGAAAAAACTGCGATTCATATCACTTCTGCTCTTGAGTACTATTACTGTTAATCTTTTAGATATTTTACTAGACTTGCTCGTTTGTCTTCTTTTTCAGTCAGGTTGAATCGTTATTTAATCACTTGCAGTCCATAAACGTTTAGGAAGGAGAATTTATTGATGTTTTTTTGTCACATGATTGTAACATTTTCGCCGCAGTAAACAACAAAGGCCGCATCACACAAAATGAATTATTAGGTTAAAACGTGTTTATGCCAATCACATTTGAACATTTTGCAATTTCCACAAATATTAATGAGGTTTTAGGAATGTATTTCCCTCGACATTGGAAAGATGTCATGCTAAATGGAGTCATAGGAGCCATTTTAGGGAGCAGGAGGCCTTTTCCATTTGTTCAAATGTGAGTTTTCCAAGAAATTAAAAACTAGTTAAGCAGTTGGACGGCACCCTCCCCAAAAACAGTAGCGTAGCCCCTTAACCCCCCTCAAACTCCATTTAATCCCTTCAAAGCATGGAAGGGTCTCTTCCAGGCCCACTAATCCCCCCTTTGCTTCTCCACTTAAACGCAAGGGGGGAGCTATCCTCCGTCGAGGTTTTCACTTTGGATTTTAAGATTCATGGGCCCGTTTGAGGAAACAGTAACGTAGATCTTTTTCATTCATGATGTCTGAGTCAACACATCGGGGGGCGGGGGCTTCACAATGGGCCCTGGGTGAGGGAGCCAACGGGAATATACAGGAATTAATAGGGCCGGTGGTGTGTGTGTGAGTGTGGGGAGGGGGTGTATCCTTCACATGTTGTGCAGTCATGTACATGTCCCATTTTCTTACATTTTAATTCGACTGTATATAGTGTAATTAGACCATAAAATGGGTAACGTATGTTATTCTTGCACAAGGTATGACCGCATTTCCACTTGCTTGCGCGTGTGCGTGATGGATGTGTGGGATCTGATGGACACAAGAAGGGACGAGTAAAAGATAGCCAGGGCGGAATAAAAGGAGCCTTGCAGGAGGTCAGCTCCCATGTTGTGAGCGTTCTGCTCGGCGGAGTGAAGCTGTCACTCAACAGGCCAGGACAGCTCCATCCATCACACAACTCTAAAGAACAAAATATCACAATCTTCATTATCTCTTGAATGTGCGTATCATCTAAATGGTAACCGTTTAAAAGAAAAAAATAATATTAATCTGCTTCTCGAAGGTTTTCATTGGGCACTTCGTTATGGACACTGGCACTATCGCCATGATCACCTTGCGTTCGGCAAATAGTCTGCATTCACCGACATATTTTTAAACAAGTAAATATAATACATCATATAAATAATTAATACATCATAAATAATAAAAAATGAATATAGAAATGAATACATACATTTTAAATAAGTTTTTATAACAATCCGAGATGTATGTTAATTTTTTAGGGTTGCAGTAAAATTTTGTTTCATCACATTATGACCTCAACATTTCCTTAATTCGATAAATGAGAGTCCAAACGGCTGCAGTGTTGTGAAGTAGGTCTCCGGAATTACACGTCTCTGACTGTCGATCAAAATTTGAAAATTAAGTTGGGAAGATTTAATTAAACTTCATCGCTTCCTGGGTCTATTTATTATTATTATTATTATTATTATTATTACTATTATTATTATTGTTAGTATTATTATTACTATACTATTAGTATTACTATTATTTTCTATTATTGTTATTGTTATTATTATTACTACATACGCCGTCCAAGATCGCTGACACAAATAGATCGTAAATCATAAATATGATTTTATCAATTAAAGGGCAATATGTTATATTGAAAGAAATGTGCTGGTAGGGGACCTGAGTCTATAGGCGACAAGTCTGGCGTAAATTATTACCTTTGATTGGCTTGCAATTAGATAATATATTAAATATACCTATATTTAAAGGAGTAGCATTACGTCGCCACCTTAGGAACGAAACTCCGTCCTAAAACGAGGAGACCCTGCCTATGTTAAAGGATTAAACAGCAGTGCGCGTCGATGCTGATCCATTTTGAGCAGCTGCTTACAAGCTGCATCATGTGTCATCGGCCCTCATTGATTCAACAGCGCCTAAAATCAAATCAAAAGTGCGCCGTCACCATGTCAAAGTGTACCCGTCGCTCGGTGCACCGTTTGACGGCTTGGTTGATGAATGGGAGACTTGATTGGTGGACGGGACGAGGTCAGGGCAGAGGAAGAGGAAGAGTAGTCCCCCTTTAAGTTTCACCGTGTCCCTTGCTCCCAATCACCGCAACGCACCGTGAGCGCCGGGAGACGACGACACGCGCGTCTCAGCGGGTTAGAGACCAGTATTTGCGTTCAAGTGCTGATGTGCACCCTCAGCAATCCTCCCCAGCTGTACGTGCAGCGGCGTTTAAAACTCAAAACTCTATGGAAACGATTACAATGTATTTTATATGACTGATCTATGCAGTATATATATATATATATATAATTATATATATATATATATATATATATATATATATATATATATATATATATATATATGTGTGTGTGTGTGTGTGTGTGTGTGTGTGTGTGTGTGTGTGTGTGTGTGTGTGTGTGTATATAATGTAATATGTAATCCCTTGTTGACTTCGTAGAACCACCGCGCACACACACAAACACACGCGCACACATATGAACATCACATCTATAATGTAGCAATTTAATCTGTTCCTAATAATAATAATAATAATAATAATAATAATAATAATAATACATAACATTTACAACTAAACCAGTCCCAAGTATACAGTACTTGCAGTAGGCCGCGAATGGCGTATACCCGGGATTCGCGAAGCTAATGCAAAGAGGCATGTTACTTAAAAGAGATGCTTTTTAAGATTGAAAAAATATTTTTAAATCCCCGGATAGCACACGCGGACGCGCACCGCAGCTGGAGCGTACGGGCGTGCGTGCGCAAGGATGGGGAGGCGCATGCAGTCGTTCTCCAAACAGGCTAATTCGATCTGCAGCTCTGGCCCCTTTCGCTCTCAAAGCAGCCCAGCGGCGAGCTGTGGAAACTTAATTGAATTAAACGTCCCGCTAAACTAATTAGGCTGCAATCTGCCACGCGAGCTGTCCCTGAGCAAGGTTCAAATTAGGCGCGATGGATTCATTCCTTTTTTTCTTCTCCCCCTTTCAAAGAATGACGGACAGACTGGTGACTTCTCCTTTATTTGCCTTTTATGCTAATTTTCCCAGAGGGGACGCATCACGTGACCACCCGAAAGGTAACCAGTGCGAGCGCGCACTTTCCTAACCCAAGTCAACAACAAAGATTTCACTCAATCTGGTCCACTCGTCCGGTGACACCATTGCAGTCGGGCGAGAGGGTGGGCTCACTTGCACTATAGGTGATTTTGTGCTCTAAACCGCGACCCCGAAGAGTAGAATCGGGCGCTTGAGAAGATGGACATGGGCGCGCATCGTTCCCGCCATCTCCGAGATAATAGTGCACTCGATCGATCGCCTTTTCAGGATTTCAATGACGCGCCTGCAAATTCTGCGTTAAGAGATCGGGGACACACACGATAATGGTGCAAACGTACAAAGGCATCATTCAGTCGCCACTTGCACATGCACACACGCGCGCGCTTCCGAGCACTCTCTCTCCGTCGGTAACGGAACGCACCTTCGTATCTCTGTGTGTGTGTGTTGTAGTATTGAAAAAAATAATGAGCAGAAGAACAAATCAGCAAATATACAAACCTGTGGGTGCCGAATCATAGTACAGTAAAGTCTCGTTATATCGATATTCAAGGGAGTCCAGTGTACAATATTGGGGAAACATTAAGGAGGAACAAACTATTTTACAACAATACGTGAAATGTGATGCCAATGACACATGCAGTCTTGCATGGAAACAGTTTCAAAATGATGAGAGTGAAGGCAAAATATGAGAAATAATAAGACAATAATTTATCAAATGATTCAAACTACTGTGTGAAAAATCAACCCAATTTTATTAAAAAAAACGACCTAAATGAATCAATTTGACAAGTTCAATGTGTTCTGTACAAAACCACCATGTTTTGGGTATATAAAACCCGAAAATGAGGTTTTTATGATCTATAAAATAACCTAAAGTTGGATCAAATGCAAAGTCACCCCAATATTTGGACCAAAATTGGTTTAGCACCCGATCTGTCTCAGTCTTGCGGTAACTGTCTCCATATATCTTTGGATTGGATTAGCCTTTATTGCTCTCGCAGTAGAGAAATGTACATTTCACAGCAGCAAAATTAAGAAAGGAAGTGGAAGGGAAAGAAAGAAGTAGAAAAACAAAATACAGAAGCTGCTGTAAAGGCAGCCACTCTTGCGGCAGCATCTTGAAGTCAAAACAACAACAAAAATTAAATAAAATATAATGTGACACAACACAAAAGACACAGACAGTCATTGAATCTTAAGCACTTTTCTGCACACTCTTTATTGTATAAAGCAGATCTATATGAAAGAGGAGAGGATCAAAGCGTCCTTTTCACCAGTGGATCATGGACGTCATGGTGGGATGTGCACATCTACTACAAACTAAATATTGAAAAACCAAATATGAAGCCGTAGCATCCATTGATGAAGAGATTGTATCACATCTCCTGTCCCACGTAAATCCACTTCGATTCCAAGCCGCGACAGTTCCTCATACGCATCGGCGCTCTGCGCTGACGCTCATTTCTCCTCATCGGGGACTTCTTAAGCCATGCATCCAACAAACCGCAGACTGTCCAACAGCACCAACCTTTCCGCTGAACAAAGAAGGGCTGTGAAAATGCTGCTCATTACAGGTGCAAAAAAAGCACAATTGCCCCAGAGCTGTCCAGCAATAACAGTCAAATGGCACTGACATTCCTCCCATTCAAAAACAGTACTGGCGTGTTCGTACTGCCGAAAAGGCGCAACCCCTCAGCAGTCTCGTCCTTGATGAATGTCGGTGGCCAAACAAATGCTGAAAAACAATTGTATCCATTCCACACGATGCACAACTTCCACTGCTCACCCAAAGAAAAACTTATCCTGACTGTAAAGTGACCTTGAGAGTTTTGAAAGGCGCTTATAAATGAAAGAAAACACACACAAAAAAAGGCTCATGTTGTTGACGGCTGCCTTCTTGGGTGCCATCTTGGCCTTGGATATCACCATGACAGGCAAAGATGTACTGTGGTTGTAGTTTGTTGTACCGGACATTTGGTCCACCTTATTGACTATGTCAAATATTAGATACCCAACTCACATTGGATTGTGAGTGGCTATGTTGTTGTTGTTGTATCGGCTACGCTAATTAATCACGGCATAGTAGAATGGAAATTCTGTACCAGCAGTGTCATGTACAGCAGATGGTTCAAATTGTCGTGATATTTTTGCCATGTTGTGTTTTCTCCACCAAACACTTGGCATTGTCTCCAGTGTGTTATCAACCTCCATTTCAGTTTCCGGCATCACATGTTTTTTTGTTTTTGGTATTGAGAGGCCCATTCCGCCCAACGACCTGCATGAATCAGGAACAGTACAAACACCAAAAGCTTGACTTCTCCATCATCTTGTGTGTTTGCAGCACCTTGAATTCGCCTCCCATTTGTCTTGGCGGCAGAAGGAGGACGCAAGCGACTCTTGGGTGGTGGTGGTGGTGGGGTTTTATGGGCATGATGGAGAACCCGGTTTCTGTTTCTCGATAATCTAATCAGAGAAATGGCAGCAGTCAGAAATAGCCTGGCAAAGACACTAAGAGCTACTCCCCCCCCCACCCTCCCAACCCCCCTTGACTTGTCTTCATCCTCGGGGAGGCTTGCTCGGATGCACACGCGCCCACCTTCAGACCGAAAGTGCAAAACCTGATCCCGCAGCTACTTAAGACAATGAGAAATGTCTCTTGCTCACATGTTTGCACTACCGTGTTTTCCATATTTCGGAAAGGGTTAGTATCATTGAAGCCAATTTTCAAACGGAGTCATGCGAAGAAGCATTTGGGCAACGCCGGGCAGCAGTTCAGGATAGATGGCTGTTTTGATCACCAATTCACTATTCAGAGCCATTTTCAACTTACATTCTCAGAAATTTAGCCCACGTGAACACAGTATATATTCTCCGATTTCTGTCAACCTTCATGAAAACAGAATGATTGGACTCCTCAACAGCAAATTTGAATCACTGGTGGCTTTGTGTGTTCTATTTTTGGTCCCTATTCAAGTCTATTTTGTTTCAAAAATAATTCTGACATGTTTTTATTTTTTTTTTTCTATAAAAGCTTGCGCAATACCAATTCTACCACATGGAATTCATAGCTATGTCTTTTGCCGATGCTAAAACTTAAAGGACAACCGACGTCACTTTTTTGTTTCTTAACTGACACCAGAAAAACGTTTTATAGCATCTAAAATACCCAAAACAGGCAGTATGATATTTTAGTCAAATGCAAAACACCAATAAAAATAACTTAAAGTGTCCAAAATCAGCAAAAAAATGAGCTGCGAATTGGGCATTTTCAGAAAGTCCCGCCCCCAGTTCGTGACGTCACGCCAAGACGTCTTGCATTGCTAGTGAATCAAAACAATGGCTTCAGATTCAGAGAATATGCTTTCTTGTTACACATCCAGTTATTAATATGATTCAAATAGTTCTGAAGAGGAAAGCATACATGTTTGCAATCAATTAAAGAATTTATTTGTGCCATTTTGAGGCAACATTGTTGGAAAATCTCTCACCCAAAAAAAAGAGGCACAAAATGGCAACCTCCCGTGGCCACCTCCGTTTCCACAGGCTGATAAATTCCTTATATGGTGCTTGGACGCCCTCTTCTGGCCTTCTGGCGGCTTTTGGGTGCAACACGAGGTCCCCAGACCAAACAAGTACAGCAAAATACATTGACGTGATGGAAGGACCGCTACAATGCGTCTTTTTTACGGTCAAGGGTGGTCCTTTAGTGACGTCACGTACGGACTCGTCACCAACTCAAAAATAAGACCTCTTGAATATTCAGCGCGAGTCTTAAAACGTAAAATATAGCTATATGCGGTGGAATCTTCGTAAAATACGCTCAGTAGAAGTCATTTGAAGGCATTTTACAAATTATGGACACAACTTGTCCGTAGACGTCGATTGTCCTTTAATTCATAAATATTATGAAATTACATGACAGACGCCCCCCTACTTTCGAATATTCGAGTCACGAAGAACGGTATTACATTTTGTTAGTAACATTGTATTCTCTCCAGTTGTACATGTACATATCTTTATAGAGCATACGTTTTATTAAATGTTTATTTTTCAGTACAAACCAATACAGGTGACTTCTACAAGCCTTAAAGGATAACAGACGTCTTCGGACAAGTTGTGTCCATAATTTGTAAAATGGTTTCAAATGACTTTTACTGAGCGTATTTTACAAATATTCCACCGCATATAGCTATATTTTACCTTTTAATACTCATGCTGAATATTACGGAAGTCTTGTTTTTGAGTTGGTGACGAGTCCGTATGTGACGCCACTGAAGGAACGCCCCTGACTGAACGCCCCTGACTGAAAAAAAGGACACATTGTAGCAGTCCTTCCATCACGTCAATGCTTGTTTGGTCTGAACACCTCGTGTTGCACCAGAAAGAGCCAGAAGAGGGCGTCCAAGCGCCATGTAAGGAATTTATCAGCCTGTGGAAACTGGCTGATTCATCCCTCACAGGAGCTCGGTGGCCATTTTCTGCCTCTTTTTGGGTGAGACATTTCCCCCCAATGTTGCCTCAAAATGAAGCAACTTACAAACAAACTCGTTTGTAAGTTGGGGAGCGTCTGTACATTATTGTCATTATGAAAACTTGGTGAATTTTAGGAGAATAAAAGGCAGATTTGAAAACAGCTAAGCAAGTTTACTTACAGTGATCCCTCGCTACTTCGCGGTTCACTTATCGCGGTTTCAGTGCATTGCAGATTTTTGTTTCGGAAAAAAACGTTCAGAATAAAAAAATGCCAAACGACTCAAGAGGTTTTGCACATGACTGTAGCTTGATTGGTTCCCAGCGCTGACGTCATCACCCAATCAGCACCATAACTCATGGTTTACAGCCATGTGGATTGTGCATCTTCTTATCCTCGCCCACTACCCCCCTATGTTATTATATAACTCTATATATACTCTATATAACAGATTTTCGTGGGTGGTCCTGGTCCCCATTAACTTTGTAAAATGAGGCATTACTGTAAGTAAAAAGTAAGTTATATTTGTTTTGTTACTTGGAAAAACAATGAGGACCATTTTGCAGAGTTTCATCCAATTTATTTGACCCAAGCAGAGCCCTATTACATGAAAATAAATGTTAATTGTAAATCAGTCATGACTGTGGTGACCTATTTGCATTGTGTCATACATGAGTTGATAGTTTCACAATGTTATGTTGTTGGCGGGGGGTCTTCTCAGTGAATGAATCCCCCCACCCCTGCACGCTAATTCTTCTACACAGAGAACGACATTCCCCCTGAGTGTATGCAACATTCTCTCCACACCAGAATTCCAAAGAAATTCTTCTGTCATGTCATTTCACAAGGTGGACAAGCGTTATTGTCGTACGACTCCCACCCACCCGCACCCATCCATCAGGAGATGTCATTCAGGACACACACACACACTTACACGCTCACACACCAGAAACAGGAAGAATTTGCTTTTTGTTGTGCTGACTTTTATTCCCAGCACGGAGCTGGTGTGCACTTACATGAATGTGACAAATGTGGCTCCGTCACATGACTTGATCTGTGACAATGCATTCATTTATGTGAAAATTTTATGTTGACATAATTCCTAGAAATTAGCATGCATCATTAGGAGCAATTCACCTTTTATTATAATCACGTCACCGGATTTCATGTGAGTGGATGTTTGTGGAAGTGAATATCACGCAGTTATACCATCTTCTCGTTTGAAAAACAATCCTCCTCAGGAGATCACTCTTCATCCTCTTATTGAAATAATAATCCTTCAGTCCTTTTTTTAAACATTCTCAACTATGCCTGCAAATCAACACCCATTTGTGATAGACCAAATCTTGTCAATATCTTACATTTTAATCATCACTGTGGTCTGAGAGCCGCTAATGTGCCATCTGATGCGTCGCACGGAGATGTTAGCGATGAATGAAGCATTGCCAGATAACTGGGACAACTAGGCATTAACATGATAGGTGGTTCCTCTTAATTTGTGAGTACATACAGTGGTACCTTGACTTATAAGTCCATGTCATTCCCTGACCTAGCTTGGAATTCAGTTTTGTCATATATTAAATCAGTGTTCCTCATTGAAACGCCATTAATGTGGTGAAACTTCTCCATATTTGTATATATATTTGTAATAAATAAAATAGAGCCATATTGTTTAAAAACTTAAAATATAACATGGCCTAAAGAAATCATTATTTTATGAATTGTAATGACTGTAAATATTGTAGTATTTAAATGATGTCATACATACCTTTTGGTTTCATGTTTGAGTCTCCTGACCAATAAATGGTCAAACACTCCTTGCCCACAAGCGAGGGGCATCATCACAAAAAGAAAAAATGTGGCCACTCACACCCACCAAACAGTTTATTGGAAAGTGGAACAATTCAATGGCATTCCGATCTGATTCTATATGCGTCAGTGTGAGAGGATGTGCCGTAGACTAAAGGCAAAAAAGCCTGACCTCCTGAATTGAAGCACTTGTACGTCAAGGTACGACTGTACATGTGAAACAAAGAGGCAGTGACGTGAGTTACGACGGCTACAAGACCTTCCCGATCGTTTTAGTGTTGGGGGCTGAGGGGAGGGCGGATGTCCAGCGTTCTGGCCGAACTGTCCTCCCCGACCACTTCCAGACGCAGGCTGGAGGTGGTCTGCTCCTCGTGACCGTCTGACTGGACGCAGAGGCGCAGGGTGCAGCCTTTGGGCAGCAGCTCCTGCTCGTAGGCCGCTGCCAGCTGGTTCACCACACGCCGCTCCACCTAATACACGCACACACACAGACAGTGTGGGTGGTTTGGCATTGACATTTTGAGGAATCCTTGACTTGGCCATACAACTACAACTACAAGCCTTTTCAGAACATTCTGGTACTTATCAAGACATATTTATACATATCTGCGCACCTCATGCTTTATGGAGCGTGCTCCGTAATGCACGTTGTAACCGCCCGCCAGCAGGTCCAGTACGGGCCGATCCCACTGAAGTGTTATATCATGGCGCTGCTTGGCCTATGGACAAATGGAATAGAAAGGTCAGCTTGGGTGCAAACATGGAAGGAAGGCGAATACAGATACAAAAGATAAAATGTCCAGCAGCATTTCTGCCAGCTCTAATCGACACTTCCTGAATAGATTTTTATCCAATGCTAAAATATAAATCCAACTGACTGGACTTGCTGTTCGACGTACCTTCTTCGCCCAGAAGCTGAGCTCCTTGCTGACCAGCTGGAGCAGCTCGGAGTGACAGAATGGCAGGAAGTAGACAATTTCATTGATCCGACCGAGAAACTCATCTCTCCGGAAATGTGCCTAAGCAGGAACGCAAGAATTAAGTTGAAGGCTGATACCGAAGTCGCCTGTTCCGTGAAAGTGCAAAGTTACCTTGAGGATTGGTCGAATGACAGACTCCTTAAAATGTCTGGAAATTGTGATGTCATCACCTTTCTGTACCTCCTCTGAGGAAATCCACAACAGAAATACACACATTGATCAGTCACAACTGTCACGTTTCAGTTGCGACCAATTGGTGACACTGTAAGGACACAGCTGCGAAGGTTTTGTCGTTTTAATCAGTGGCCGTTAAAAGGACTCCGGCCCGACCATTCAGTGTCGGGTCATTGTTTGTTTCACTCTGTCAGGTTTGTTTAGTCTTGTCATGTATTATTCATGGTTTTATTTGCTACTTTAGACCTTTTTGTTATGATTACATTGTTGTTTTGAGATTTTGTTCCTGTTGACTTTATTTAATACAATTTATCAAATACACCCTGCACCTCCCTCATACCCGCATTTTTTGGGGTCCTCCACCACCCACAACCTTGCAAATCATGACAGCAACATTTTGACTACTGACAAAAATGAGGTGCAATGCAAAAGCTGCACCCAATGTTCGGTCTTTTCAAAGATAATATAATGGAATTCATGCACCCACTATAGCAAACCAAAATTCCAAAATTAAGACAAGTGACAGCTTGTCACTGGAAATTCCTAAAATGCGGCACTTGTTGAAGTACCAGTGGTTGGTGCAACAGTGCTTCATGCCATCTCACGTCGTGTGACAAACTCAAATGAGATAGATATTCTCACCAAGATTTTCAGCCAACTTCCTGCGGGTGACCTCTTCCGCCTCCTGGCGCAGCTGCAGTCCATGCTGGGCAATTTCATCACTCGCAACGTTGGATGTCATGATGAAGATTGCGTCTTTACACTCGATAGTCTTGCCCTTGCCGTCCGTAAGACGACCCTGGGGGTTGTCATCATAAACGGCCTTTGAAAACTCTAATAACATGATGGTGTGTGTGTGTGTGGGGGGGGGGGGGGTCTGCTTGTGCAAACCTCATCAAAGAGCTGCAGCATGATGGTGAGGACGTCAGGGTGAGCCTTATCCACTTCGTCAAAAAGGACGACGGCATTCGGACACGCCCTCAGCAGCTTAGTCAGCTGGCCTCCTTCCTCATGTCCAACGTATCCTGGTGGTGATCCAATGAATTTGGCCACCTGCGGACAGACATATGGGACAAGGACTTGCTGGCCGATGAACAGCATCCATTGATCATTTTTCTATAGGCTGTTCAGACCAGTCAAAAAAGGTTGATTTTTTTGTTTTTCCTTTAGGGGAAATTACTTGTTCCAAAATGTGACACCATGAATATGAGACAGCTCATCGGCCTCAGAGTCCAAGAAAGGGAGCCCAATATTGACATTATTGTACAAGAAAAATAAACGGCAATGCTCATACATTGCTGTTTATTTTCACACAGTAGGACAACAAAAATAAATAATTTTATTAGGGCTGACCATAACCCGAATCCCATGGTGAGAAAAAAAGCTCTCAGTTGAATTTATTTAAGGGAACCCATGCAAATCTTTGGACAAAAGCGGACATTAAAAAGAGTGTTTTGTATTTATACATTGAAGAAGATTGCAAAAGTAACGTACCTCGTGTTTTTCCTGGAATTCGGACATATCCATCCGGATGAACCCCTGTGATGATGGCACGATGGAGAAAATTTGACTTTGCACTACATACGTGTGGAATAGCCATGTTATATCTGCACCACGTAATGACCTCAAATGCAAGAGCTGTCAACAATCCTGCCTTGACATCAGACTGACAACTCAAGCAAATATTTTGATTACCTTACTGGAAGTGTGCGACTGCGTTGTGTGCGTGTGACTTCACCTTTTTCACATCTTTGTGCATGTAGCGTGCCACTTGTTTGGCTAACTCGGTCTTTCCTACAACACACATAAGAGAGAGTCCAATCCGTTAGTCACCAACTCACATCTAATAACTTTTATGGTCTTTTTTTAAGACCCCCCCCCGCCACTCCTCAAATACATTTTCCAACTGGTTTTCAGGAAACCTTCAAAAAAATCTGCCCAGGAGGGTGATCAATCTTAAGTGCTGCACTAAATATTGGTGGTAACCTCAAAGAGAAATTTCAATCATCTCAAGGAGGTCAATTTATGATTGTCTGCAAAATATTCAGCATATAAAAAATGCTCATATTAGATATTGATGCCTTGTGTTTGGTATGCAGATGCGCGCGCGTGTGCATCTTGTCGCTGTGCTGAATATTGATGTCTCTCGGTCACTGTCGCTGAAGGCAAAGGAGAATTATGAACAATCTCGGTCCTCATCTATCTCTCTGGCCTGCCATTTCGCCATCTTGAACTTTTCTGGCAATCACCCTGTTCTATAATGTTATACGCTGTCATTCTACCATTCACGCTGCAACACCCCTTCTTCCTCGATGTATTGGAATAACAACTGTAAAGCTAACAGCAGATTGACTGATTGACAAATGGTACATGCATATACATTTTCTGAACATTTCACCAGTTAGCGAAACAGGAATGTTTTGGATAGTGACAATGATATGTCAAGTTTTTTTTGGTCAGGACAGTTTGCAAGGAACACACTGGTCTACTTTATTATTGAACTTTATCTTCGGCTGATGAGTATTTTGTTCGGAGGTGTTGGGGTGTAATCAGAGAAGTGATTTACCAATTCCTGATGAGCCCAGGAAGAGAAACACAAGTGGGTGCTCTTCATCATACCAGCCATTCTCCTTCCTTCTGATGGCTGCAGGGTGAACGAGAGAGGCAGGGGTGGGGGTGTAGATAGATAGAGAGAGGGAGAAAGCAGCTATGATCAGAAAAATGAGCATGCGTTGACTTTTCTACCCATTCGACTTGAGTTGACCCAATGACGGCAGCCGGCGTCCCAGAAACTTTGACAAAGGGGTGCTCGGGTAGGGATGAGGAACGGGTCAGATGCATTTCGGTCCAAGACCAGAGCGAGACAGAAGGAAGACAAAAAAAGTGAGCAAGACGAGAGACCTCCAGAAAGCTACCCACAATGCCTCTCCTTCCCCCACATAGTCAGCGGGGCCATTAGCCAGCAGTAATTGCGTTAGCCTCCCTGGCGCGGCCATGGCAAAATCAGTTTAGCATGGATCGCAGCCTCACACACACACACGCTTGCTTAAAGGGGAGTGCCTACCCAACCCTGCCATCACCCCAGCAACCACACTCGCATGTACACAAAGGCAGGATGATGAGCTTCACAGCGGCCAAGTCAAGAGTGAATCTGCTGTGGTTTCCCACTCAAGAATGTAGGTGGTGTGCGCATGGCAGGTGTCCATAATTTGTAAAATGGCTTCAAATGACTTCTAATTTATTATTTTACGAAGATTCCACCACATGTAGCTATATTTTACGTTTTAAGACTTGCGCTGAATATTCAGGAAGTCTTGTTTTTGTGTTGGTGACGAGTCCATACGTGACGTCACAAAAGGAACGCCTCTGACCGAAAAAAAGACACATTGTAGCAGTCCTTCCATCACATCAATGTATTTTGCTGTACTTGTTTGGTCTGAAAACCTTGTGTTGCACCAAAAAGCCGCCAGAAGAGGGCGACCAAGCTCCATGGAAGGAATTTATCAGCCTGTGGAAACGGGCTGATTAATTCATCACAGGAGCTTGGACATCATTTTCTGCCTCTTTTTGGGTGATACATTTCCCACCAATGTTGCCTCAAAATGGCACAGAATAAATTCTTTAATCGCTTGCAAACATGTATGCTTTCCTCTTCAGAACTATTTGAATCATATTCATAACTGGATATGTAACAAGAAAGCATATTCTCTGAATCTGAAGCCATTGTTTTGATTCTCCAGCAATGCAAGACGTCTTGGCGTGACGTCACAACTGGGGGCGGGACTTTCTGAAAATGCCCAATTCGCAGCTCAATTTTTTGCAGATTTTGGACACTTTAAGTCATTTTTATTGGTGTTTTGCATTTGAATAAAAATATCATACTGCGTATTTTGGGTATTTTAGATGCTATAAAACGTTTTTCTGATGTCAGTTAGGAAACAAAAAAGTGATGTCAGTTGTCCTTTAAATCATTATTCTTGTGACTGTTCAGAGACTGCTGTCAGACTGCAGTGTGAAAATACTACGACCTCAAGTTAAGATGAGAACACTAACCGAGTAACTATAGATATGAATATCTTGTTTTTTTCTTATTTGGGTGCCGGTAAAGCACTGGCCATGTTTTTTTCCTTTCCACAAGGGCAGCATTTACCTTTTTTCCCTGTTAGTGCTTTGTTCCAGCGTCAGCGATTGTTAAAGCGGTATATAAACCAATATGTATGTATTGCATTGTATTCTGACTGACTCTCTTCTTTTATCAGAAAAAATGAGTTAATTATATATTTAACGAGTTAATTACATAATATATTAGACACATCTCAAGTGTTGAAAATGACATGCTCCCTTTGAAAATGCAATATTAACTCATTCACTGCCAGACATGTTCAAAAATGTGTCCACTCTAGTGCCACGGCTTTTGTCATTATCAATTGAATTCCAGGACCCACAGAATATTGAGTTTTAGGACTACATAAACATTCAGAAACCTTAGACTCTCTTCTTTCATCAGAAAGAAAAGAGTTAATTCCTAAATTATATGCGTCTGGAGTTATATGAGCTTGAAATGAGGGCAGCTGTACAAAATACAATGCAATACATACATATTGATTTATATAGCGCTTTACCAACAGCTGGAGCTGGAACAAAGCGCTAACATGGAAAAGGGAAATGCTGCCTTGTGGAAAAGAGAAAAAACATTGCCAGAGGCCAAGGCCAGCGCTTTATCAGCACCCAAGAATGAAAAAAAAATAAATAAATCCCGAACAAATTCGGTAATGGCGCATTACGTCATATTTTCAATTCCCGAATAAATTTGTGAATGGGAGTGAATGAGTTAATTCTAAACATGCACGGCAGGCTGATTGAACATGCCAAACTGTCCCTACGTGTGAGTCTGAGCACGAATGGTTGTTCGATTCTGTGTGCCTGGTGATTGGGTGCCCGAGGACAGCTGGGATAGGCTCCAGCATTCCCCGCAAACCTTGTGAGGATGAAGTGGACTATGTTGGCACTGTATGCAATTGGAATCATGACAAGTTTCAAAACCTGATTCAAAGTGGTAGCTGCTTGTAACTAGGCTAGTTGTTTCTGCCCGCGCTAGACTCACACACAAGGACTGGCTCTAACCACACCCAGTGGGCCTTTTCTTTTAAGTGCGGAGTGTACTGCGCTGTACTATTTTTACCACGCAGGGATGGAGAGGTAACTTACACATATACTTGAGTGAAATTACATGATGAAAACATTTCCTGCTCAATTACGAAGCATTTTAACTAGCTGTAGCGAAGGACCACTGGTTGTGCTTACATCCTGCATACGTATTAACGCAGCCAAGAACAAGCGCTCATTGTCAAGAAGTAATACGTGGCAGAGGTGGAAAGATGATGATGATGGAGGCAAAGATGGAGGGATGCGAGGAGGAACACAGATAATGGGTGGAAAGGGGGAGGGCACAGAGATAAAGAGGGCTGATGGGAGATAAGCAGACCAAGAACGAGGCTTAGAAACAAACGGGTGTGTCTGAGCTGGCCGCCGAGATGAAACGTGACAAGCTCCGCCTGCGTTATCAATGGCCACGCGAATGACAGCGTAACCTTCTGTGCGCGTTTTAGCTGATTGAGAGCGACTTTGACAGAAGGACGCATTGACATTTCTCAGAGGAGCCTGAAAAGAACACGGAAAGAAAGGAGGCACACAACAAATGAGTACTCTCCCGCTCGCAGGCGGGAGCGCGTGTCTATCGGGCAGGTCTGGTCGTCACTAACACGATTACAGTGGGATGATTCTCTTCAATAACTCTTAGCCCTGAGAGCTAAACCTGGATCGATTTAACCTGCTTCCCGTGTGTTTGTGTATTCGCACTTGGTGCTGCTGCAGGCCTGCTGTGTGATCAAAAGTTTTCCTTTGTCAGACATAAAACGATCGGCGATGCATCTAACTTTATATATCGAGTAAATCTTTCAGTTATTGCTACACCGGCACGTCATGTGAAATGTGGCGGTTGTTTATTAACTCTGCATTGACAGCATTTTAGTGGACATGCGTGATCCAATTGGCTCAACTTTATTTTTGTATTGATTTTTATATCTTAACTCATTCACTGCCAGATGAAAAATGTGTCCACTCCAGTGCGAGGGGTTTTGTTATTTTCACTCCAATTGCAGCACCTACAAAATACAGTAAAGTCTCGTTATATCGATATCGGATATATCGACAGTCCCGGTTATATCGATACTATTTCTATGCACGCACGGAGAAAATTACATGCAAACAGGGTCAGATATATCGATAGTCCCGGTTATATCGATATTTTTTCGGACTCCCTTGAATATCGATATAACGATACTTTACTGTATTCAGTTTTAACACCACATAGTAATTCAATGCAGCATAAAAAAACCTTACTCTCTTCTTTCCTCAGAAAAAAAATATGTCAAGGTTATTTGGATATTCGAGAGTTATCTGCAGGGTAAGTGGGGGCGGCTGTACACAAGGCAAATGCTGCCCCCTCGCAGGAGGGAAAAACATTGCCAGAGGTCTGACCAAAGCTTAAAACGCACATCCCTGCAAGAAAAAAAAAACCCGAACAAATGTGGGAATGGCGCTTCACATCACGCTTTTCAACTCCCACATAAATTCGGGAATGGGAATGAGTTAAAAATTAACTCATTCACAAATGTATTCGGGACGTGAAAATATGACTTAAAGCGCCATTCCCAAATTTGTTCCGGTTTTGTTTTTTCTTGTTTGGTGCCGATAAAGCGCTGCTCATGTTTTTTCCTTTCCACAAGGGGCAGCATTTCCATTTTTTCCCTGTTAGTGCTTTGGTCCAGCTTCAGCTGTTGTTAAAGCGCTATATAAACCAATATTGCATTGTATTCTGGACAGCCGCCCCCATTTCAAGCTTATATAACTCCAGACCCATATCATTTAGCAATTAACTCATATTTTTCTGATGAAACAAGAGAGTCTAAAGTTTCTTACGCAGCATTGAATGTTTATGTAGTCCTAAAACTCAATATTCTGTGGGTCCTGGAATTCGAGTGACAATGACAAAAACCCTGGCACTGGAGTGGACACATTTTTTTTGCACATGCCTGGCAGTGAATGAGTTAATATTGCATTTTCAAAGAGAGAGTCATTTTCAACACTTGAGATTTGTCAATATTTTGTCAAAATAGCGCACATGGAAATACCAAGACAGCATATATGTGAAAAAATGCTTCTGCGTGTGTGTGTGTGTGTGCGTGCGTGTGTGTGCGCGCGTCTCTGTGTGTAGTGACTTTAAAACATCTCTGGGATCAATAAACTGTTCCCTTATCAATATGGCCACGTCTTGTATGGCTTTCAGGACAATTTGCCAGGGTAACGGTGACCATTTATCACCTTCCCAAACAGCCATGACTCACTCTCGCTATAGAAAAGAAAAACTGACTAGTTGTGACATGGTGTGTGATTTTTAATGTATTTTATTTGATTTATTTTTCAACACACTTGAGGTCCTGCATTAATATTTCCCTCACCATGTGACACAAGTGACCAGACCAATTTTGGTGCCCGGTTAATTAAACAGCTACAATTCGGAAGCTTCTGGTCCTACAAAAGATATTAAACTTTAGCGTTTTCAGTTCCACCTTTGGGAGATAAGTTGATTAGCTTGCAAAACCTAAACTGAAACGGTTGCAGCATCATAAAAATAACACATAGCCTTACTTGCGCGCGCGCGGTTAGACGCACACGGATCAATACAAGGCCTCTCTGGATGCCTGGTGTAATATCAGCTCTTTACTGTCTGCTGTGTTATTGTGCTCTAACTCATCCTCCCTTCCTCTTTGCACTAATCACCGCCTCCGCTGTCAATGTTCCCATTGTCCATAAAAGCGGACCAGAATGGTGTGGAAAAACGGCACTGGAAACCAGAGCTCAAATCAAGCTTCAAACACTTTTGTAATGATCTGGAAGAGATTGGCACCTTGGCCCTCACCTTTAACATCAACTCCCACGATTCCAAAATGTTCTTGCACAAATTTCCCCAAAATTAATCAAAGAGCACTGACATCGACGACATACTTTTGTCTATCGAGCGTACTTTGCTTCGGCTCACTCCCTATCATTTATCCACGCGGGAGAACAATGATGCAAAGATTCAATAGGTAGCACGGAGGCAATGAAGCAAATGTATAAGAAAGGGAGAATGGGGATGGAGAAGGAGTGGGTGTGATGGAGATGGAAGATTGAGGAGAGAAAGCCAAATGGGAGAGGATGGGGGAGTCTGTAGTTTGTCTCCTCTCTCGGTAATCGTGTTAACTGGCGGCTCCGAGCCTGGCCTCCTTCAGCTGTCTCACACACGCATACACACACACGCGCACACGTAAACACACACACACACACACACACACACACACACACACACACACACACACACACACACACACACACACACACACACACACACACACACACACACACACACACACACACACACACACACACACACACACAGCACCTGTGTACTGCATCTGACAGACAGCACATTCATCACAATTAACCAATTACAGCATCCACCGGTCTGTCTGAACCCGCCTCTTACTTGAAGGCCGCGAGGCAGGGGAGGAAAGAGAAAAGGAAACAAAACAAAGAAAACAAATAGCGCCTAAGAGCAAGAAGCATTGAGCTACACGTAATGCTCTCGAACAATAACTGGCTATGAGTGACTTTTTGCACACACACAACACACGCACGCACGCACGCACGCACACACACACACACACACACACACACACACACACACACACACACACACACACACACACACACACACACACACACACACACACACACACACACACACACACACACACACACACACACACACACACATCTAGTCACCTGAAGCCACAGTATTGATGGCCCCTTCCTGTCCGATGATGTGCTCCTTCAGCCTCCTCTCCAGGGGGAACCTCCTTCTCTCCTCCGCCTCCCGCCGAGCCTGCGCCTCCTGAAACTAGATGGAAAAACGGACGCATTCCCGTGTTCATTGTCATGAATGTGTGTGTGGCATTCCAAGACGTAGTTATGATTCATCTTCCATATTTTAGTGTGATTTTAAGGCCTTTTCTGCGCTCCGTTATTCGTGCAGAACATATATTGGGTATTGGCAACTATGGACTATCAGGCTCTAAATGCAGTGTTGGTGTGTTGTTGGTGTGCGTCCACCACAGATGTCGACAATGACGAGCCCAATTGTAGCCATGGTGGAGTTGGTGTGGTGAAAATAACGGCAAAATAGAAATGGTCATGTTTGTCGCTTGACAAAATGGACCAAATTGAGATGTATTGGTACAGTTATGGAGATGAATCTCGATATAACGCAAGTTTATAATCAGCCGGCTAACTTGACTGCATGTTATGGTTGAGGTTCAAACACCTAATTATGAAGGTCACACCAAGGTTGTACCAAAACTCTTGCTTTCACCTCCACTTCCCTGTATGAAATACCTACATTGCACTACCTCCATTCCTATAGTGGCAATGTGACCTGAATTTGTGCGTAAATCTGCCATTAATCTACCCTTAGGAAATGTTTAAAAATAACTTTCTTGGTCATGAATAGAAAATAAAACATTAACTCATTCACTGCCGGGCAATGTGACAGAATGTGTCCACTACAGTGCCAGGGTATTTAGCATTTTTACTCAAATTGCAGGACCCACAGAACACTGACTTTTAGGTCTACATAAACATTCAATACAGCATACTGTAAGAAAACTTAGGCTCTCTTCTTTCATCAGAACAAAGACTTAATTCCCAAGTTACATGGGTCTGGATTTATCTGAGCTTGAAATGGGGGCGGCTGTAAAAAAAGCAAATGCTGCCCCTTTGTGGGAGGTAAAAACAACAGTGCTTTATCGGCAATTCGGGAATGCCATTGAATGTGTGAAGTGTATATGAGTTTGCCTTGTGCGATGTGAGAGCAGATTTTTACGCAATAGCGAAAATTGTACTTCACACATTTAAACTCTTGGAAGGGGTTCTAACCCCAGTTAACCACGACTAGCTCTCACATCTCTGGTTCTCCATAGCAGCTGCCACTCATGCAAGGGCCACCTGATGAGTGTGTATGTGTGTGTCCGTGTAATGCATGTCAATAAATCAGATTAACTGAGCAGGAAACAGACTTTGTACATATTCAAAGCATCGTTGTTCTAATGGCCTGCACATTCTGACCAGCTGCACCAAATAGTGTGTGTGTATGTATACCTTGCCCTCCCACTCCTCCAGAAGTGTGCTGACTTCGCCTTCTTTGGCATAGGATCGTGCTGTGTGTCCCAAACCATTGGTCTGAAGAGGGTTTGCACCTGCATTGTAAGGAAACACGGAATGCAGGTTGTCAATTGAAATAAAACCATCCGCTTTCAGCTACCACCTCAGCAGAAGGTTCAGAATGTCGATGGAAAAAGTCAGCAAAGGGGTCACACGGGCTCAGGGGTCAAAGAGGCTAACTGACGTGAAGCAGGCAGACCCTGCAAATTTTCAATATACTTTTAAAAACCTTATGTTGTCATTTTGGAGTGCGGAACAAGTTAACGCGTTCACTGCCAAACGTGCAAAAATGTGTCCACTCCATTGCCAGGGTTTTTGTCATTGTCACAACAATTCCAGGACCCACAGAATATTGACTTTTAGGACTACATAAAGATTCAATGAGGTGTAAGAAAGCTTAGACTCTCTTCTTTCATCAGAAAAAGAGTTATTTCCTAAATTATATGGGTCTGGAGTGAATGAGGGCGGCTGTCCAAAATACATACATATTGGTTTATATAGCACATTGTTCCAGCAAATGAAAATGCTGCCCCCTTGTGGAAGGGAAAACATTGCTAGATGTCTGGCCAGCGCTTTATCGGCACAGAAGCAAGAAAAAACAAAACCCAAATAATTGGCGCTCGACGTCATAGTTTCAATTCCCGCATAAATTTGTGAATGGCAGTGAATGAGTTAAGAAATGTGAATACTTTCTAGATGTATGTAAGTGAAAAACATTTTAATTGTATGATCACGTAAAGCAATTACAAAAAAGTTCGGTTTGCGTTCAAGTTTCTTTACCACAATGTTGTTACCGTAAGTTGATTTAAGAAAGTTGGATAATTGTGCAACTTTAAAGGCTTTGTGTGAACATAATTAGAGAAGGGGGAAATACTTTCATATCAAAAAGTAACTTTATATACCGACAAATGGACACAGGACATCAGTAGGAATAAAATGAGTAAGCAACACTCAAGCATTTTCAGTGTGTGCGATCAATACAGAAGGAGCGTGTTCCTGATTTGTCCGAGTAGCCACCACAGAGACTAATAATGACATCGATAAACCCCTAAAAATTGTGACCTGCTCATGAGGATATTGATTCTAACAATAATATACCGGCACGCCCCACAAAAAACATGAGGGAGGAAAGCAATAAGGCACCAAAAGGCACACGTGCGTGCGAACGTGCACACAACATAATAAATAGCATCATTTAGGGCTTTAATATCAGGCCAACCCTCTGGGCCAGAGCACTTTATAACTGGATCAACACTAACGACACCCACACGCAACTACAACACAGCTGAACACACACACACACACACACACACAACACACACACACACACACACACACACACAAACACACACGATCCCTTCATTAGGAGTGCTTTAGTTATGCCTATTAGGGGTCCCCTCCCATCTCCTATTTCCTCCGCCTTCTCTTTCACAGCAGCTGGCCATAGAGAGCTCCTGGTGATCTTTGTGTGTGGATGTGTGTGTCCGTCCTTGTTTCTGCATTGTGTTCGCCTCTGAGCATGTGTGCCCGTTCTGGCCTACCATCACATACAGAGAAGTCCATAACGGAGTGCCCTCTGGCTGAAGGCCTGATGTGGGGCCTTGGGGGGTGGACTCGGCAGGTAGCGAGATGGACTTGTGGTGTGGCGGAGGGACTCGAGGGTGAGGGCAGGAGACTGTGATGGATGGAGATGTGAGTGCAGGGCTAACTAAGGGCAAAAGAGCAAACCCAAGGCAACGACGGTAGGATGGACTCACATTAACACAGGGGAAATAACAATGTATGGGACAACATGTCCATACATGGCACACACATCAATATGTCCTCAAGGTGTGGCTTCATAATTTTTTGTTTGTTTGTGGGAGAGAAATTGTGTGATATACTGTAAAAAAGAAAATTATAAAAGTAAAAGAGTGAAACTCACTTTAATCCCTTCACCAACAATTTTTGGGGTGAAAAATGTTCCCTTTTCAGACTATTTATTTATTTATGTTCTACATGGTATTATTGATGCTGGCTAGGAAAACAGTTTGTAAATCCTGCCCCGTTTGTTCAGCAAAAAAAATTAGTCTCTACCAGTACAGAGTCCATAATGCTTTTATCAATAAAAAAGCCTGAAGAATTCAAATGGACACAGTTCGGCTAGGTTTTCATCAATCGTTATTCCACGATTTCCTCTGACAACTCGAGGCTTCTCCAAGCTCTCTTCTCACCCACCTTCTCCTCCTCCTCCTCACTTGTCAAGAAATAGTCATTGTCCGATGAACTAGCAGAGTTATCAGAAGTATTTACGCTTCTGAGGGAATGTTCATATTCACTGTACCTGACGTCAGTATAATCATTGGTTGCCATGACAACACAAATCATCATTTATCTGGGCTTGTTTTGTAAATATGTTTAATATTTCTATGTGAACCTTCATATTTATGTTTTTCTTAAAATCCCATTCAATACTTTATTTGGAATAATTTGTCATAATCACTTCTGGTAAGTGTTACGTGTTCAAATGTGCGAGAGAAATCGCAAAAGAGACAAAACGACATTGGCGGGGAAGGCATAGCGTGAGGCATAGCACTATTACAAGCGTGCAGGAAATCACTGAATTCTCTTAGTTTGTGTCTCTCTGTGTCTACTTTGTTCACACATTGGAAACGTGACACGGAACTGGAAGTGATCCATGACAAAACATTCTAAAAGCATTATTGGGGAGGATTTTAAGAAAAACATAAATATTAAGGTTCTTATAGAAACGTTAAACACAAAACAATACCAAATAAATTGTAATTTTTGTTGGCAATCAATGACTCAATATTACCGCCGGTTACATTCACTATCATCCGTTTAATTAGACATTTGGGGTATAACATTTGAAAATGCTACAAAAAAAAATGAAGGCGCGAACAACACCGTTATGACGACAACGGCTGTCGGAGCAAATCTCGTAACAATGTCCTTTCCTACAGCTCTACCCTATCGCCAGAATACTCGCTTTACACGTAGAATGGATCACATAGCCTTAAGTCATTCTCTGCCATTCACGAATTTACTCAGGAATTGAAAATATGACAGAGCGCCATTCCCAAATTAGTTCTGGTTTTGTTTTTTCTTGCTTGGGTGCTGATAAAGCGCTGGCCAGACATCTGCAATGTTTTTCCCTTCCACGAGGGGACAGAATTACCCTTCTTTTCCATGTTAGCGCTTTGTTCCAGCTTGAGCTGTTGTTAAAGCTCTATATAAACCAATATGAATGTATTGCATTGTATTTTGGACAGCCACCCTCATTTCAAGATCATATAACTCCAGACGCATATGATTTAGAAATTAACTCTTTTTTTTCCTGATGAAAGAATAGAGTCTAAGGTTTCTGACGCTGCATTGAATGTTCATCTCGTCCTAAAACTCAATATTCTGTGGGTCCTGGAATTCGAGTGACAATGACAAAAACCCTGGCACTGGAGTGGACACATTTTTGCACGTCTGGCAGTGAATGAGTTAAAATAGAGGAGTGTATACTAATCCACGACTGAAAAAATATTTTTGTTTTAAACATGTATACTCGTTTCTGCCATATCGGATCAAATATCAGATCAAATATGTCTATGTCTTGCATTTTTCTTATATCCAGTTGTCTCTGCTTTTAACCTGCGAAAATATATCCATGAAAAACATACACTGTCTGGAATTAACAGTTTATAAAAAATGCCAATGAACCCCCATCACCCCCATAAAGTCTTCTATAAACTCAAAATGGAAATGTGGCGTTTGTGACCACAACAATGTCCAGATTGTTATTGGGCATGATAGTGGCGCCAAACAAAGCAACAATGGGCCCAAACAGGAAACAGTCATCCTCAGCCATAATCCAATTGTGGTCCAAAACAAATGTCTCTTAAATGAAGTTCTTACCTTTTTTTAATTCAAAAATGCATCCGTGGGTATTCATCTGATTGAGTTACACTGGGTGATTTGTTTAAGTGTGCTCACCGGAGCAAGGGGTGAGATGGGACAGGCGGCTTTGAACGCACCATCCATCATGAATATAAACAAGACATTAATATTTGTTGTATGGTGCACGGATTGTGTCATTTGACAAAAAAGTGCGAAAGTCAGTCAAGGGTAAATGATGTAAATAACAAATGTCAAATGTCAAATGCTCATGAATACACACACGTTTAAATCAATGAAAAAGCAGGTTGGATGCACAAAGACATTTCACTCCTACACACAAAAAAAAGACTTCCTGTGAGTGTGATGTTACCCCAAGGGCATGTTCTGCGTAGAGGTCACAGTTCAACTAGGCCTGGCTTGTTTAAGAGCTGCTCGCCTGGAAACTGAGGGGGGAAATTCTGCCTGAGGGGTCTACGAATGTACGTGTGTGTGTGTCGATGACAGGTGTGAGTGTAGTGGGGGTGAGAAAAGACACAGTATGAGCAAGTGATCAATTTCAAATGCGCTTTGTAATACTCTGGAATTACTCAGGGACACTTCAAATGATACACACACGCACACACCACTATTGTGCATAACAAATGAACAATATGAATATGAATTAAATTGAAAGGTCAGTAAGCTTCACAATGAGCAGTTGTGCCCATTTTCAGTTACTTCCACAACTTTGTTGTTGACATACCGAATTCAAGCAGCAGGCGAACACTGCACAGGTCATCAGCCAGTGTGGCGTAGTGCAGTGCTGAACAGCCACGGAAACCGGCCCGGCTGCTGAGTCTGGTGCTGAATTCATCCTCTCTTGACACGAGTACTACAAGAATCGGATGAGAGTTGAATATTACCAATTTTTTTTGAAGTCTTGAATATATGTGATTCTATTGAGTTAATAGTACACAAAAACAACTAGATTTTGCTGAATAGATTAGTTGAAAAAATGATTTAGATCCAAATCCACTGAGAGAAGAATAAAGGTACATCCAATCAAATCCACATGATTTTATTGAATGCAAGCATAAAGGAAGACTATAGCAGACTTGGACAACTGGAGCCTTTCAAATTAAACTCCCTCCAATTTGAAAAGTCTTCTAGTCGTGCACACAGAAATTTTTAAGATTAAAGATTGTGCTTTTTTTGTGCCTGTAATGGGCAGCATTTTCACAGCCCCGCTTTGTTCAGCGGAAAGGTGCTGTTGGACAGTCTGCGGCTGGATGGATGCATGGCTTGAGGAGCACACGATGAGAAGAAAGGAGCGTCAGCGCAGAGCGCCTATCCTTATGTGGAACAGTCGCGGCTTGGAATTGAAGCAGATTTACATGGGACAGGAGATGTGAGACAATCTCTTTTCATCTATGGATGCTACAGCTTTGTGTTTACTTTCAACATTTAGCTTGTAGCAGACGTGCACATTCAACCATGATATCCCTGATCCACTGGTGGAGAGGACACTTTTATCTTCTCCTCTTTCATCGAGAACTTCTTCATACAACAAAGAGGGTGCTGAAAGTGCTGAAGATTGAATGACTGTGTTCTTATTGTTTTTTTTTGTGCTGTTTATGACTTAAAGATGGCGCCGCGAGAGTGGCTGTCTCTACAGCATGTCTTGTATTTTGTTTTTCTACTTCTTCCTTTCCTTTCCTCTTACTTTCATCACTTTGCTGCTGTGAAATGTAATTTTCTCCATTGTGAAATGTACATTTCTCCACTGTGAGACTAAAAAAGGCTAATCCAAAATTCCACAGGGTGTGGTATCGACACCAGCATTTGTAACGACAAAAGTGACTTTCCCGTTTCTTGCTTTAGAACAGGTGTTCATTTCCACATGCAGTATTTAGGCGCACTTGTCCAAAAGGACCCTGAAGACGAGAGGTGTGCTTTGCCATGCTCCTCTCCACCAACAGATAAATATTATTTTCTCCTTACTTCTATTTTCCATAAGAGCACTTATCTTTGCCACTCTATCATCCTGCTTTATTTTTTTCCACCTCATTCCTCCCCTCCCTGGCATCCATCAATTCCTTTCATCACTTGCACCCCCACGCCTCCATCCCAATAACTTTGTCTCATCCATTTCCCGGCATCCTCGCCCTCAACATTTCACCCAACTCCCATATCCCTCCCTCTATCACTGCATCTTCTCCTCCGTCTTTAACTTTGCTCCCCACTGTCTTCCTTTCCTCCTCTCATCCTTCATTAGTCTTCCACTTCCTGCATCCCTCTCAACAACAGTTCCTCTCTGCAGTGTCAGTGTGTGTGTCTAACAGTAAGAAAGGGAGATGAAAAGAGAGAGAGAGAGAGAGAGAGAGAGATACAGAGAGAGAGAGAAAGAGAGAGAGGCAGGGCAGGATAATCATAGCTAACCCAATAAAGCGTCGCAAAGGCCCCCGTAGCCCATCCATCAGCGTGCATCTGGGAAACGCTTCCCCACGCTGTGCCGGCCCCACATGGACTCAAACCTGACAGCCATATAAATGTCTGCAATATACATATCCCATATAAATATGTCTGCAGAAAGCCAACACAGGTTGGGGGTGGGGGGACTAAGCGCCCGTCAGTGCCACCCTGCTTGTGTATGTGTGACTGTACGGAAAACAAATAACATGTGCACGACTTACTGGAGAGCTTTTACAATGAATATGACGCTGGAAATAAAATGTGCTTGTATGCTAATCTTTATGCAAACCCTAATGTTGCATACTTATTATTTATACACCAGCGAGTCATATATATGTAATATCACAGCCACAGAAAACAAATCCACACTTTTGTTTTTTTTTTACCTTCCAGAGAGTGGATGCCTCTCTCCCTTGAGGTGTCATAAACATTGTTGAAGTGATCTCCAGCATTTGGGTCAGCACCAGCCTCAAGCAGAGCCTTCACAACCCTGGGAAACAGCAAAAAGTAAGAAATGAAAGCCACCGCTAACAAATTATTATGTTTAGTAACAAATTCACTGCCCTCCCCGAATTTATTCGTGAATTGAAAATATGACGTGGAGCGCCATTCCCGAATTTTGTTTTTTCTTGTGTGGTGTGCCGATAAAGCGCTGGTTAGACCTCTGGCCATGTTTTTTTCCCTTCCACGAGGGGGCAGCATTTGCCTTTTGTACAGCTGCCCCAATTTCAAGCTCAGATAACTCCAGACCCATGTAATTTAGGAATTAACTCTTTTTTTGGGGATGAAAGAAGAGAGTCTGCATTGAATGTTTATGCAGTCCTAAAATTTAATATTCTATGGGTCCTGGAATTTTAAAAAAATGACAAAAAACCTGGCACTCGAGTGGACACTTTTTTGCACAGTGAATAAGTTAAAAGACTTCAATTGAAATTTGTGAAAGAGCCATGTCTATGCATTTAATCGAGTTTGAGAGAGAGAGACTTTGGGCCAAATGTGGCGGGATTTTGAGATAATCCGTGGACCTCCAGCCCCAAAGTGGAAGTCATGACAGGAGAGCTACTTGAGCCCAGTGTGTGTTAGACTTGATTGGATTGACTCAAAATCCACATTTATGTTGAAGATTTGTTCTTATAGTACATTTGCTCTTATAGTATATCGCAATACAATGAATGATTTTATTCTTTCAATTTCACTACAATTGTGCTCAAAGGAGATCACATTTGGCAGGCACTGATGTAAAAAAAAAACAAACAAACAGTGTTTTAAATTACAGCCAATGACATTGACTTTACCACGATAGGGAGAGCAAGTATTGAATATGCTGCTGATTTTGGAAGTTTTATCTCTACATGCTTTGTAAGTGGGAAAACTTTCAAAATCAGCAGCATATCCAATACTTGTTCTCCCCACTGTATTTTCATCATTTCAGTCATGCTTATTTCTTTTATCAATGTCATTTTAAAGAGCGCTTGCCAAATATTCAGGTGTAAATTGTCCAACAGCATGCAGTGAAACAATCAAAAACGTACTGCATATGAACCACAAAACGCAGACACAATCGCTGAGATTTGAGATGCTGTGATGTTTTTTTTAAGTGCATGAAAGAAATCTCTTTTGTATGTGGTCTGATGGGTTTTCATAATCCCACCCATGCTGTGCTAATGATGCGGATCGAGTGAGTGGACCACGCATATGGAAAAAGGCCTGCAACACTCATTCAAGGCAGACATAAAGACAAGAACGTTGGCCTTGACTCTTTGCTTGGTTTGCCTCTTGTCTGTCTCGTTATGGTGGATACAGCCCAGTGACCACTAGACACTAGTCTGCCTCGTCATATGTACATAGGAGTATGTAGTAGGGGGCAAAAGGTCATCCCAGTTTCCGGCCACATATAGGGTGCGGATGTGTTATTCTTCATTGGTGCGTACCGGGTTTTAGGTCAAACACACACTACCGTGGCAACAGCATTCACTGTGACATAACGAACATTGCAGGTACGGCCGTTCTGTCTCCACTCGGACATGGTGGTGGCTTTGACTTTGAGACACAACCATGACTATCCACAAATACAACCCACAAATATATACAAATTGTCCAATCGAAAGAAAAAGGAGGCGAACAACCATGCCAGAACGCTACTGACCAGTATTAAACCTCCAAGTTTGTAATGTAGCCTGAGAGGCCTTAATGGATCGTTTTCAGCTAAATGGTTACAGCGAGAGGCCAGAAACGGCTTAAATCGAGTAAAGTGATCATTCACTGAAAAGGCAAGGTCCACCGCAATGTAATGACCTGACAGTTATGCTACAGAAGAGGACCAGAACGATGATTCTTGCCACTCACGATTTGAAGATGTGAGCTGCAACAATTGATTCACCTGTCAGGGGATACTTCCATATCCAAAGCATAGATATTCACTTAAGCAATAAAAAGTACAATTGGGAAGCAATTTAGGAGAACCTAGGAAACATTCTAAGCACAATCGTGCCTTGACATAAACTTCATTCATTCCGTGATTCAAGTTCATAGCGCATTTTTCTATCAATGTCCCAAATTGAAATCACTTGTGTGTCTGTGTGTTTCAGTTTCTGGGTACTCTCACATTCCAAAAACCCACACGACAGGTCGATTGAACACTCTCCTGTGGTTCTAGTGTGAGTGTTGATAGTTGTTTATCTCTGAGTGCCCTGAGATTGGCTGGCAACCGGTTCAGGGTCTTCCTGCTTATTGCCCAAAGTCAGCTGGGATAAGGTCCAGCACCCCCTGCGGTTTGGATAATGGTTCGATAATCTAAGCCAAAAAGATAAAGCTGTTGACTTCTTAACTTAAACGTTACTTGCTGGCAAATATAATAATTATTATTATTATCATCACAAGTATTATTTTATTTACCGTATTTTCCGGTGTATGAGGCGCACCGGAGTATAAGGCACACCCCAATGAAGGGTGATTTTTCAAACGTTTTAAATACAGTAAAGTCTCGTTATATCGATATCGGATATATCGATAGTCCCGGTTATATCGATACTATTTCTATGCACGCACGGAGAAAATTACGTGCAAACAGGGTCGGATATATCGATAGTCCCGGTTATATCGATATTTTTTCGGACTCCCTTGAATATCGATATAACGAGACTTTACTGTATATAAGGCGCCCCTTAAATGAATGAAAAAAGTTTTCCAAATATATAAATATATAAAAGTTTTCCAAATATAAGGTACACCACATTATAAGGTTACATTATAAGGTAGAAGCTGGGGTTATGCATGACTTCTTCTACAGGGGAAATGGAGTTGGCGGCTGCTGACAGTAATTGGGAGAACTGATGTTGCTCAATTTTACTTCACATATAAGGCGCATGAAGAAAATCAATGCTTTTGGGTGCACCTTATACACAACATGCTATATGTATGTATGTATGTATGTATGTATGTATGTATGTATGTATGTATGTATGTATTTATTTATTCATTGATTGATTTATTTAATTATTTACTTATTTCAACATTTAAAAACATATTCATTTATCCATTTATGTATTTATTTATGTATTTATTTATGCATTTATTTATGGATGTATGTATTTATTTATTTAGAGAATGCCGGAAATCCCATTTTGCTTCTGTACAATTCAATCAGGTGGGCATCCTGGCACAGATTGTGTTCAACCTTCGGGGTTCCACTGTGAACCACTTTCAACATGCTTCTAAAGGGAAAAACCCGAGTGGTCCTTTGAACATGTGTGGGAGGGAGCAAAAAGACTGAGAACCGGCTGGTTACGTCTTTGTGTCTGACCTTGCTTCGGGGTCTAAAGGACTATCGGGGTCCCCCTTTTGTTACTGTATCCTTGTAACAGGGCCGGCTAGGGGGGCCGTGACCCACGTAGGGCTGCGCTTTCACCCTTGCAAGCACTTCTACAAACACGCAGACGATGCAGCCTCAGAGACAACAACTTATGAGGGCTGGTCACACGAGGCTAGGCAGGCCTGTGCAAAGAAATGAGGTGGCGTGAAAAGGTTTAATAGCATCAGCAAGGTAAACAGGCGAGGATAAAGAATGGAAAGCTGTGGAGGAGGAAAAGGAGGAGCAATGGATGAAAGGATGGACGTGCAGCTAAAAAGATGAAAGCGGGTGATTTCATTATCGGAAGGATGCTGCCAAACCTAACGAGCTTTTGAACAGGGTTTGTGTAGTTTTATTAATTAACTGCTAATCAAGTGACTAACTTTATTTGGGAGAATTTCCAGCACTACTTTGAGGCCAAACTGAAAGAGGTTAATTACGTTTAACAAGGAATTGTTCCAAATTACTGACACCCAGTTAGCATATTAACAGGTCAATGACAAGACAACACACAAAATGAAGAAAGGCGAGAAAAATAGTACACTAAGACACAATTACATAGTTTTCAACTTTAAAAGCAATGATTTTATTTTGCTGCATACCTAATATTGTTGCTTTATTGCAATACTTGGTACTGACCGACAGATGTAGACTGACAAAACTGCAACATGATGATTTTGGCTGTATTAAATACTTTACGTTAGGGTTACTTCAAATTTCCCCATTTTGGGGTGATTAAAACTTTTCTGATTCTGATTCTGACATTTGAAACTACTCTTGACTCATTCACTTCCTTTCCCGGATTTATTCATGAATTGAAAAGCAAGATGTAGAGCGCCATTCCCGAATTTGTTCGGGTTTTGTTTTTTCTTGCGGGAGGTGCCGATAAATTGCTGGTCAGACCTCTAACACTGTTGCAGCATTTGCCCTTAGTCCATGTTAGCGCTTTGTTACAGCTACAGCTGTTGTGAAAGCGCGATATAAATCAATAGGTATGTCTTGTATTGTATTTTGGACACCCACCCTTGTTTCAAGCACAGATAACTCCAGACCCATCTAGCAATCTAGCAATTAACTCTTTTTTTTGATTAAAGAAGAGAGTGTAAGATTTCTTATGCTGAATTGAATATTTATGTAGTCCTAAAACTCAATATTCTGTGGGTTCTGGAATTTGTGTGAAAATGACAAAAACCCTGGCACTGTAGTGGACACATTTTTGCACGTCTGGCAGTGAATGAGTTAAAAATAGAGTATCGTTATACATATTGTGCAAGTGGTCAAACTGTTGTGACTGGCTGGTGAACACGCCGCGATTGGAGTTGGTCTACTCAAACATTGGGCTCTAAGTGCCAAAAAACAACTGTGGTCTTTGTTTCCCCTGACCCGGAGGGAAGACAGGAAGCAGACATTTCCTTCTCACCCGCAACATAATAGACACCCGAGTCGAACTGACCATGCATGTCTCTGACCACCTGGCCCGGGACGCTGGACCTCACTTGACCTTGCCTCACCTGCTGCATGCATGAGGTCAACTTAGGTGCCAGGAGGAGAGACTTCAAAGTTGGGAAGAAAAGCGGCTTGGTTTAAAAATATGAGTTTTGCCACGTGGTTGCAGTGAGCGGCCAGAAACGGCCTCTTATTTGCCTTCCATTGCTCATCAGTCATACAAAATACAGAGGAGAGGGCATGCACACCCTGCCAAAACTGTGACCTTTCACCTCGAGGAGACCTACACTTAACCAGGCGCTAAAATCATAGGACCAGGATGACGTGGAGCGCCATTCCCAAATTTGTTTGGGTTTTGTTTTTTCTTCCCCAGGTGTCAATAAAGCGCTGGTCAGACCTCTGGCAATGTTTTTTCCCTTCCACGAGGGGGGCTGCATTTGCCTTTTGTACAGCTGCCCCCATTTCAAGCTCAGATAACTCCAGCCCATATAACTTAGGAATTAACATTTTTTTTCTGATGAAAGAAGAGAGTCGAAGGTTTCTTAGGCTGCATTAAATGTTTATATAGTCCTAAAACTCTATGTTCTGTGGGTCCTACAATTTGAGTGAAAATGACAAAAACCCTGGCACTGGAGTGGACACATTTTTGCACATCGTCTGGCAGTGAATGAGTTAAAAGCACCGTCTCTAATTATGATCGTGAGCGATCACTTTCCCTCCAGAACAGAATTCTTTGTTCGCTTAAGACTTCCACCGAGCCACTCTGTCGACAGCTCGGGATGATCAGCAGGCGTTCCACCCGGCTAAGCGCTCATTGTGCACGTGAATACGGCAAAGGAACCATGGAGGTAGAGAAATAGAGATCGAGATGGCTATTGTGTGTTAAAGAGTGCAAACAGTGGGCCAGGCCCTGTGCCTCCCTCATTTAGCCTCACATCAAAGTTAAGTCAAGAAGTCATGCCCACCCACCGAATGTCTGACCTTTCATTCACAAATACACACACACGCACGCACACACAACACACACACATTTGTTGCTTCACTTGACTAATATGGCATCTCAACACCCTAAAGCAGCTAAGTGCAAATTCCTAGTTTATGATACACAACTGATGGCTCTAAAGAATTGACATTAATGTCCAATGTTAATTCACTTTAGGACTTGTGGTCCAGGCAAATATAAACAAGATGTGAAAGAGGGCGAGAATCATTTTGTCGCTAGTCCGTTTTGACACCTGCTACAGGCAAGACCCTGGTCATGAGTAATGTTCCCTGGCTTTTCACTTAACCGCTGCAAATAAAGTTGTGTGTGTGACTGAGTAATAGGCAGTTGGCCTATAAGATATTGTGTAAAAACTCTTCATGGCTTTGCGCGCATTAACACGCACACTGGCACTAATGGAGACTTGTAGTATGTTTGCGCCATGAGCACAAGAGATGCATGAGGGATGCGAGGCAAGCAAAGCTCCGTCTTCCCCGCAGCACTGACGGCTCACTGGAGGGTTGAGGGACGGGATTAAAAACAGACGAGTGTCATCTCTTGGCTGAGTTATAGCGCTCATAACGCACACTGTGACACACATCCAACCCAAGTATGGACATAAACATCAAATTTGTGACCAAAAAAAAACAGTTGACACACCGCGTCATTAACATGTCACCCAAACTAGCCATCGCTCATCACGTGTGCCGTTTACATGCTGGAACATGAAAGTAATACGATGCAATTGTCACTTTGAAAATCACGTGTATGCAAAAATAAGACTTGATGAATATTTAAACACAGTAAATGGAAATGGAAAAAAAGCAGTAATCTAACAAAGAGACAAATATACAGTACAATAAGGCAACTGTGCGGCACCATTTGTTACTCCGCCACATATGCGCTCCTCTCATGTTATGCTCACATTTGAATTGCACACTATGTTTCTCACAAGCAGGTGGGGTCTTCTGAACACAAAATAAAAAATGACCACAGATTCCTGATGGCGAAGGGGGGGTGTGGTAGGGGGGGGTCTTCTGAAATTGGATTTGGCCTGGTCTTAACCTCGGCCTTTCTCTGTGTTGTGTGTGTTCTGGGGGCCAGCAGGCTAATTTAATTTGTAGGACCAAGAGACGGGGGGACCGGGTAAAGACCTTCTGTTACTCTCAAAGTTGCACTTCTGTAACAACGCGAGCAGGGACATGACATACACAATAAGTCAAGCAGACAGCTGGATGATTCGGAGATGGGACACCAAGACATGAGCAGCATTATTTTCCTTGTACTTCTTTATAAGGGTTGCTTTGTTTCATGCCCTCTTACGTTTGATTTGAATTTAAAGGACAACCGACATCACTTTTTTGTTTCCTGACATCAGAAAAACGTTTTATAGCATCTAAAATACCCAAAACACGCAGTATGATATTTTTTATGCAAATGCAAAACACCAATAAAAATGACTTAATGTGTCCAAAATCTGCAAAAAATTGAGTTGCGAATTGGGCATTTTCAGAAAGTCCCGCCCCAGTTCGTGACGTCACGCCAAGACGTCTTGCATTGCTGGAGAATCAAAACAATGGCTTCAGATTCGGAGAATATGCTTTCTTGTGACACATCCAGTTATGAATATGATTCAAATAGTTCTGAAGAGGAAAACATACATGTTTGCAATTGTTTAAAGAATATATTCCGTGCCGTTTTGAGGCAACATTGGGGGGAAATGGATCACCAATAAAGAGGCAGAAAATGGCGTCCAAGCTCCTGTGAGAAATTAATCAGCCCGTTTCCAAAGGCTGATAAATTCCTTCCATGGAGCTTGGTTGCCCTCTTCTGTCGGCTTTTTGGTGCAACACGAGGTTTTCAGACCAAACAAGTACAGCAAAATACATTGACGTGATGTAAGGACTGCTACAATGCGTCTTTTTTTTTTGTCATGGGCGTTCCTTCAGTGACGTCACGTACGGATTTGTCACCAACTCAAAAACAAAACTTCCTGAATATTCAGCGCGAGTCTTAAAACGTAAAATATAGCTATATGCGGTGGAATCTTTGTAAAATACGCTCAGTAGAAGTCATTTGAAGTATTTTACAAATTATGGACATAACTTGTCCGGAGACATCGGTTGTCCTTTAAGACATTGTTTTACACACACACGCACACACGCACGCACGCACGCATGCACACACACGCACACACACACACACACACACACACACACACACACACACACACACACACACACACACACACACACACACACACACACACACACACACACACACACACACACACACACACACACACACACACAATGAAAATAGGGATTGACATTGAATGTACTTGCTGTAGCCACAAAACCAAAATGCGAATGAATACATGTTCACTCCTAAATGAAAATTAATATCATAAATGAGGGAGGGCAACATTTTTTGTAATTTAGCCCAGATTCAGTGTGGGAGAGAAAAACATTTGAGCATAAAGTATCTGATAAAATAGCAAAACAGTATTTGGCATAGAAAATGCTATAGACATATTGGCTCAATTGAATCTCAAACATTTTGTCTCAGAGGCCAAAAAATTTCTTGGGTTATTTTCTGGGGGGCAGAGGGGTTAAACGTCCGCAAAATATTGGATCTTTTTTCTGCCCCTGTGTATGACGCTGTCATACATCAGTCATGTCAGCATATCAATCGAGACTGCGTTTGCTTTATCTTTGGAAATGTTTTGTTTGGACCGTCAGCCATCATCTCAAGAAACCTCGGCATGTTTAATGCATTCACTGCCATTCACGAATTTATTCGGGAATTGAAAATATGACATAGCGCAAAATTGACGAATTTGTTCTTGTTTTGTTTTTTTTTTTTTTCTGGTGCCGATAAAGCGCTGGTCATGGCCTCAGGCAATGATTTCCCTTCCACAAGGGGGCAGCAGTTGCCTTTTTTCCCATGTTTGCACTTTTTTACAGCTCACGCTGTTGTTAAAGCGCAATATAAACCTATATGTATGTATTGCATTCTATTTTGGACAGCCGCCCTCATTTCAAGCTCATATAACTCCAGACACACACAATTTAGGAATTAATGTTTTTTTCTGATGACAGAAGAAAGTCTAATGTTTCTTACACTGCATTGAATGTTTATGTAGTCCTAAAACTCAACATCCTGTGGGTCCGGGAATTTGAGTGACAATGACAACTCTGGCACTGGAGTGGGCACATTTTTGCACATCTGCCAGTGAATGAGTTAATTGTCGAATTTTACAGCGGTTAATCTACAATATAACAAGTACTAGTCATAAACAGGTCGAAGAAGTGAAATGTGTGGAAGGCGACGCCTTTGTCATTGTCGTTCAGATTGAGTGATTGATTTCATATCCAAATTTGAGCAGTAGTATTAAAGTGGTCGTAAGACTTACATGCCATGACATATTACATACTATGACGATTAAACGTTGCTTTAAAATGACAGCAGAGATACTTTAAGTTTTTCTATTTAGGATGTTGATACTTTGGTCGTAAAAAAAAATATTATTTTACACGGGAAGAACTGATTCCCGACGAATCGACCTTGGATAAGTGGAAGAATTAGAATGACTGGGCAAATAATTTTGATATGCAACATTTGGATCCTATCTGGTGCTCCAAAGGTTGATTTGTCATTCAATCACATCCATCAGCTACGATCATTTACTGTCAATTTTGTGGCTGGCAACGCTATTCAGTCAAATATACAAACGCACACCTGTGCTGACGGTTAATGGCAGCCACCATAAGTGAGGTCCAGCCGAGACGGTGTCGATGATTTGGGTCCACCCCTTCCTGCAACAATCTGGTGGGAGATGAACCAGAAAGAAGAGGTTAACAACGCTGTTCTTTTATTCTTATTTTTACAAAATGTCATACACTGCAGTCAGTGTGTGCAGTCGACGAGCACATTCTGTCTCAATTTACAACCCCACTGTCACGTTTTGGTTTGCGACCAACGGATGGCAATGTCGGTCAGGCCCCGCCTGCAACTGCACAAGTGTTGGTCATTTTAATCATTGGCAGTTAAAATGACTCCCGCTATGACCATTCAGTGTCGGGTCATTGTTTGTCTCACCATGTCAGTTTTTTTTCATCTTGTCATGTTTTACTCCTGGTTTTGTTTGTTATTTTGGACCTTTTTGTTCTGATGACTTTGTTGTTTGAAATTTCGTTCTATTGACCTTATTTAATACATTTTGTCAAATACACCCTGCTCCTCCCTCCTACCTGCATTTTTGGGGTCCACCACAACCTTGCAAAGCCTGACGCCGACTACCAAAAAGTGTGTAACCCAAATGTGTTAGGTTCTGTGCCTTAGGGTCTGCCATCAAATACTTTGCGATACCGTACTAAATGAGCTTGTGGGCCCCGCGCGTGCGTGCGTGTATCCATCTGGTGTCTCTAACGTCATACAGGCAGACAGTGGTTGTTTACAGTAAACATTAATGGCCTCTGTCTAATCTGCACTCCATTCACTGGATCTGCTTCCCACCCTTGGCAGTATTTATGCCGGAACAAATGATTGACTATCATGTTCTGCTCTGCGATGGAAAGCTGTCACCCAACATCACACCACCTTGATTCGTTTTTCTCAAGACGTTATGCTTGAATAGTCAAAAAAAAAATCTAACACTTCACCACAGCACTATAGGTTTACTAAACGGTGTGAGCACCACACCGTTTTCTTACATTTTTTTGTTTCTGTAGCTGTAAATGGCTTTGTATTTAGTCCATATAGAAGTATAGTTTGACCAGACATGCGCTTGACATTCTTGGACAAACCGTAACGCACTTAACACATCTGTCTACTTGCACTCTCACCTAAACCATCTGTCACATGTGCACAGGTAATCCAAGCTCGCAAATACACAAACTTGGATAAGCACACAGACGGGCTGAAACGTGAAGTGCTGAATTTCGCCAGTTTACCAACAGGACATATGTATTGTACTCCTATTTGGCTGTTTTGAAGTGATGTCGCAAATGTTCCCTTTTCTTGACTATGCATTTATTGTGACACACTATAATGTAAACTTGACATTGCTTAAGGTGTGTGATGTTATAATAGCAACCAGACAGAAGAAGAATGAAGAATAATGCTTGAGTCCTGTTAATTTTGGCTGGATAACTGTGAGGGAAGAAGACACAACAGGAGGAAAAGTTATAGAATGTAGATCAATGAAAAGTATATTCACAAACATTTGAGGCAGCTAATCTTTCATTTTCGGCACTCAGTTTGTATAGTACCTCATGTAGCGTAATTGCCTGTGGCCCCAAACAAATGTCTTTGATAATTTCCCACAATTGTTGAGGCATGCAATTTATATATATAATTAAAATTAGACGTACACTGTATGTGCAAAATAAATGCACAATAGCTGTATTAGCCTTGGACAATTTTTGTATTACCTTTTTCCAAATAGGCATTTTTGGATATATTAGTGATTTATGCATTAGATTTTTTTTTTTTTTACAAATGGCAAGATTTAATTATTACTAGGTTTTATTTTGCAGAAAAGACATATCGTAAGGTCCCGCGATCCTTGTGGGGATAAATGGATTGGAAATTGGAAGGATGAAAAATGTAAAAACCCACGGATGTACGCCAACATCTGCAACCCTCTACTGCCATCTACTGCTTTAGCGGTGGGACTGAATCCTATATATCACAGACGCTTTGATAATTATGTGCCCTAACTAGCAGTCTTTATATTTATTTTTATTTATTTGAAAGTAATAATACACTCAATGGTACCGTACCTGTGCAAATTATTTGAATTTAGCATACAGTTAATTTACATTTATAGTAATTTTGACAGGTGGTATGAAACAGACAAGATACATTAAGTGCAAGTAGGAAATGCTTGGATTATTGTTGAAGTGTTCAGTTATTTAGAATTGTTTATATAAGAAAATGAGGATCATAATTTTCAAGAAAGTCTGAATACTTTGTGCTATCTATGATCGCTCATGGTACTATGATGAACTGGTTTCAGGAGATTACTTGGCACAAACATATGAGGACGTTATATTTGTCAGCTGGAGTGCACCACAGCTGGGACATAGCAACATTTTCCTCATCATGTGTGGATACATGATGTACATTACAAAAATATGTTAAGATGTAAAATTTGTGAGCATATGCGGTCAACAAGTACATTACCTGGCCACATCTTCAGGGCTATTGGTCCTTGCTGCCTCCAAGAGGGCATCACCTTTTAAAGTGAAATATGAAAAACATACAAAACTGTTCAGATTAGCAATGTGGGAGTTTGACAAAAAGACTACTGTATAAAGCTGGTTGAATATCCATCACAAACTGTAAACATCTAAAATAAAATATTGTTTTAGGGAATTAAAACCAATGGTCACATTTTGAAAAATAATCACACATCGCTAGACGCAGTGCAAAGGTGCAAATTTACTTACTCTGATTTTGGAACATAAACTTGATTGTTGGTGTTGGAGACAACTTGTTCATACAATCAATTTAACACGCCTAAAGAACATTCATAGAAAAATAATAAAAACATCTCTGCAACAAGTATGAAGATCAATTGACTTTTTCAGTTTTTTTCTGTGTGTCCGAAAAGCTTATTTGTACTCAAACTGACAAAAAAATGATGCATTTTGGGTTGCTTTGGACACACAAATACAAAAAAAAATATTCTCAACTTCCGTAGAAAATAATCTACATGCTTCCAAAGGAAGCTTTGAACCAGGATGATAAATAGACTGGATGTTATCATGAGATTTCCGCATAGAGGTGGACTTGCCCCATTTAAACCATATGACATGGAAACAAAACGTTTCCATCATGTGGTTTGTGGAAGGCGATTTATCACATCTTTCTGCTTTTGTCAAATGACAGAGTGGTGATAGCACCTCTCTTTCTTACTTGCAGTATGTGTGCATCACATATGCTACAAAAAGTTTTACTCGTTTATTGTTTCATCAGGGTGCATTTTAAGTCCGAGTTACCTTTGTCATCAGAGTCTTTCTTCAGGCAGAAGGCGACGGCAGCAGCAGATAAGAGGCCAGCCGAGGCCACTCTCAAGGTGCTACCGGCTCCACCGGTATCCCCATCCTCACCTCCAGCACCACAACCTTCATCCTCCCAGAACAAGTTATTGTTGCGCCCTCTGCTGGCCAGCGCGGCCCATGAGCTGCGGCGGTTCTCCAGACTTGACAGCCATCTCGGGGCGAGGTGGTGGTACTGCACCAACTGCTGAACGCTCTTCGCAGCCATGTCATCAGCCAAAATCCCCCGTCTTGACACCCGTGAAGTGGACACTATGGGGGTCCGGTTGCTATCCGCCGGTGGCTCTCTTATTATGGTGTGACAGGCATGAGTGGCTGAACTAGTCTGGAGAACGCGCCTGCATGGGGACAGGCTACGCGACCTTCGTGCGAAAAACCAAGTGGGAATAGACGATAACATGGCGAATAACTCACGCGCAAAAAGATCTGGGAAGAAAGTTTAGCGTGTGCCAGTAGCAATAAGTTAAATGACGAGAAGGCGATGTCGTGTTATTCCAATTGTGACGCCGGAGTGCCTTTTTGTGTTGCTATTTACAATAGCCACACGCATTCAATGATGGTGCTCGAATGCGAGGTGCATTCTGGGAAATGTAGTTTATCTGACAGTTTTGCTTCGTTTTCGCACTGTGTGCGCGCGCGTGTGTGTGTGTGAGAGAGAGAGAGAGAGAGAGAGAGAGAGAGAGAGAGAGAGAGAGAGAGAGAGAGAGAGAGAGAGAGAGAGAGAGAGAGAGAGAGAGAGAGAGAGAGAGAGAGAGAGAGAGAGAGAGAGAGAGAGAGAGAGAGAGAGAGAGAGAGAGAGAGAGAGATTAAAGGGGGGCGGTTTCCTCCAATTTATGAAGTGGCTATTTTATTTCCCTGTGGCAGCTTGGTGTGACACACAATAAATCATTGTGGACGTCTTGTTTGATGTACTTCTTCGGGTGCCCCACATTCTGAGATCTCTGTGAAAGCGTCACTGGTGAGCGAGTCAATGAATTGAGTCTGGGGTAGGGTGGTGGTGCCTGGGGGAGAGCTGCGCGCTTTACGAGGTACTTTAAATGCATCACCCGGAGGCGTTCTTATTGAAGCCATCCCTGCGTCGCCTGTCTGACGTCGATCAAGCCCAGCTACTGTCTCCGTACGTACCCTCCCACTCATTTCGTTATCTCCGCATCTTCCCGACAAGTACCGACCGGAGGGATGGAGAACTGCTATAAACTAGCACGGGACCATTGAAGAACAGCGGAAGTGAAAAAAGAAAGCCATAGAGTAGGTGAGTATCAGGCGAAAATGTAACAATATGGGGGTTGTCAGAGCGGCTGCTTGTGAAGACAGATACAAATACCTGTACCCGAGCAAAACATATCCAATAACGGTTTCGATTGAACTGTCTGAGCAGTTTTGTCGACGCAGAGCTTCGTCACCTGTACCCGGCGGCTGCGTCGTCGTCCACACCTCTATTTGACTAGTTCATTGTACCTCCCTGAATGAGCATGCGCATACATCACCAGACCTCGCTGCAGGTTTCTCGCTAAATTGAATTAAGCTGTTAACTTGTTCAAACACAAGAGGAGGGAGACTCCCCGGCAACAGACTGTCTTACTCGAAGCCCCGCTCGTATCCCAACCTCTTCCCCCCCCCCCCCCCCCCCCCCCCCCACCGGGATAGAGAAATGTCTGGACCGAGCGTCACCATCCCGGACGACCGGGCGTTCGCCAGTTTCAAGTCGGAGTGTTTGAGTGATGAAGGTTGGAGTGTGACTTACAACAAAGGGGGAATCTCCGTGTGGAGCCAGCCGCTGGAGGAGGGCAAATCAGTTCACAAAATTAAGGCGAGTACCCCTGACATGCAAGAATAACGTGTACAATATGCAAGTATACTGTATATCATTTCTCTCAGTGATCTTTTCTATTTTATTACACTTTTAGCTCACGTTTCTATGAACATGCCAATCGACGCTCCCTCGGCTTCACTCACTCATTTATTTATAAATGACTCCCAACTATGTGCATGTGATACATTTACCTATTCGACCGTGAAGAGAAGTGAGCAGAGGAACAGATGGTATTTTTTTTAATATACTATCCCAATCCCAATAGCCACACCAACTCTCAAGGCCATAGCAGTTTTGATTTCACATGACACATTGTAGCAAGAGCATCAAAAGGTTCTATGGATGGAGATGTGAATGAATCCAGTACATGAGCACATTTTGCAAGCTCAACACACAAGCTACAAAATTTAAAATGGACTAGTTCAGATCATAGTTCATAATTGACTCTTTTTTTTCAAAGTTCATCGTTCCAAATTTGAAGTCGTTTGTAGTTCTTTTTGGTTGTTGTTTTTCTATTCAGTGTGTTTCTGTGAGCTGTTACCTGATCTACTGGAATGTCCTCATTGTTTCCACCCATTTCATCCACGCTACTACCCAGGTGGAATAAAGATGGACATCAAAGTGCTCTATTCAATGTGCAGGGTGTTTCAATGTGGCTGTTACAGTAGATGACATCACATTCACGGATGTGCGGTCAGGGCAGGGTAAAAAATGTGAAATGGGCAACTGCTGTATGCTGTAGGCCAATGGCGCATCATCTTTATTTGAATTCTGACAATATTGTATGGTTTTAGTTTGATTCAAGTTTAGCTCAGCATGGCATTTCTTGTGGTTATATCCGGGTCAGGGTTGTGTGAGCGAGCCAATGGTTATTTACTTTGTTAAAGTTTGTGTGTGCGCAGTGGTGTACGTCTGTGTGCTTTAGGGTGTTATCGTTGTGTACAAGAGCACCAACAGCAGGCTTTTCCCAGCTCCCTCCCAGTGTTTGCAATGCAAGAGTCAATCACTATTGCGTGGCATTTTCATTAACCAGTATGATTCCACCAGGTACATTCTGGTGCTACTCTCGGGCAGGTGTGTTATGTTTGCAGTAGCACTACGTTTGTACGTTTGTATGTGCACAGAGCAGGGTTCTATTTATTTCTTTTGAAATATCTAGCAAAGAAAGAGAAGCAAAAATTTTAAACACCCACACATGGGCAGTGCTTCGATCGTGTGCTGGCGTGTTAATGTAAATGTGAGTGTAACGGCAGCCTGAATGTTTCATGGTCATTTTATCTGCTGTTTGCTTTGCTCTCTGAACTCTCACATCACCCCTTTTAGCACAGTCATCGAATGTATGTTTACCTTGACGCTACTCATCGCACCCTATCATCATGACCATCAAACGAAAACACCCAATACAAATACGTACTATACAAATAATTTATACTGTCACGCCAAAAGGAGAACGAATGATTGTCAAGTTTTAATCCTGTCTGTCATTTTCCAACTCCCCGCGACTCATAAGCGATATAGAAAATAGATAGTTGGATGAGCAGGGCTTGGAGAGAGACTGACAAACCTAAAAAACAAGTCGCACATTGGATGACCCATCTTGGGTTCATCTCTCTTGAAATCACCATCTCCTTGTTTTGTCTGTTGAGTTAAACGAATTAAAACGTAAACGAATTAAGCTCATGTGTACATGCTGAACTGTTTTTTTTCCTCTCTTCCACTCCAACTTGGATGTTTCTTTCAGTCCGTTTTAACATTCTCCAAAGCTCCTCCTGCGCTCTTGCCGGTCCTGTATTCAACCAATGAAATCAATAATACAAATCAAGTCACGCTTTGTTCCAAGTAACTAAATTGATTGCAAATGATCACTCGAGATATAACCATTGTATGCCGTGATTTTGGTGATAGAATGCCATCCCAATTGTTACGTGAGATTCGTCAGTCAATTGACTTGATTAAATCACTGGTTGCGCTGAATGAGTCGCTGTAATGGATTGAACAAGATGATGGACTGCCAACCTTTTCTTGACATCATCGTTGTAAGGCATCTGCAACATGGCTGGCCAAGACAAATGACCTCAGAACAATATCAATTCATTAGCGAATATGTCATCCTGCGAACTCCCCAGATGCAGAGAATTGGTGGTGGTGGGGGGGGGGGTTGTCTTAATGTGATATTTTTTTTCCCTGACATGGAGATGGACCAGGTGGATTTCTGTATGTTTATGAAAAAAAATCTTTGTACAACCCCTTTTGTGTGGCAATTTTAATGTCTGAGAAATTCTGTAGCAATGACGTATAATTTGACGAGATTTTCAGCACCAACCTGGTCCCGCCAAACATTATCAGGGGGCAAATCCTCATCATCCCGCACCGTTTAAGAAGAATGTTGACATATTGCAAAAATTTAAACTAATACTAGAGAGGTTAGAAAAGTCACAAATATAGCAACAAAGCTGGTAATTTGGCAATGCTGAAGACAGTGTTGCACTCGCTTATACTAGCCACCCACTGCCAGATCGGATCACTTTTAAGTGTCTGCAGCACTTTGTAGGATGCATGCTCTATTTCAGTTGCTGATTAATAATGTCAATTTTATTTCTCCCATGACAATGAAAGAGCTATTTTATCTTTCGGTGATCCCCCAGGGAGAAAAAGAGCAGAATGTTCTTCAAACCCCCTTGGGCCGACTTGTGATAAGGGAGGGAACAAAAACTACACCTTTTAATATTTTTCCTTGTCATTGATTCCATTTTACCATTGTTTCAATTACCTCCCGTTAGTACTGCTTTCATGTTCCATACACATCCTTGTCTTCAGTGTATCTATTCTTTTGTTTTGCTTTATTATTAACACTAATCCCCCCGAAATTGTTACTGTCAGACAGGTAAAAGTTCCAGTAGTTTTTAGGCATAGCCACATCTAATAGGTTGAGAATACGTATGGGTACAACAGTACCCCAAGATATAACGGAAAGTACTACATAATGTAATATAAATGTGAAAAAGGAAATGTTCTACTATATATTGCATGATATACAATATTGCATGTTAATGTATTCCTTTGCCTGACATTGTCTTTCTCTCTCTTTCTGATATAGTGTCGGATGGTCAGTAAGGACGTGTCAGCTGAGACTATGTATGATGTTCTCCATGACATTGAATACAGAAAAAAATGGGACACAAATGTCATTGACACCTTCGATATCGGAAAACTTACAGTCAATGCAGATGTTGGTTACTATTCATGTATGTTTCACAGACGATTTATCCAAAACGTGCGATATCATGGATGAAAAGTCATATCATTTTTGACTGTGTTTTGTGCATGTTCTTCTCTAACTTTGACAATAGGGAAATGTCCAAATCCGCTCCGTAACAGAGATGTCGTCACACTTCGCTCCTGGTTGCCAATGGGGAAAGACTACATCATCATGAATTACTCTGTTAAACATGCAGTAAGTTCCTGCACGTACTGTATATGGTCAGTTTCATTCCTGCAACCCTTGTACCCCCCGTCCACACACACATATACATACCTTTTTACTCTTCCACGCTAGTATTATTCTCTGATATTTCCATTAAACGACAACCGACGTCTCCAGACAGGTTGTGTCCATAATTTGTAAAAATATCTTCAAATGACTTCTACTGAGCGTATTTTACAAAGATTCCACGGCATATAGCTATATTTTACGATTTAAGACTCGCGCTGAATATTCCGAAAGTCTTGTTTTTGAGTTGGTGACGAGTCCTCACCCTACGTCACTGAAGGAACGCCCCTGACCGAAAAAAGGACACATTGTAGCAGTCCTTCCATCACGTCAATGCATTTTGCTGTACTTGTTTGTTCTGAAAACCTCATTTTGCACCAAAAAGCCGCCAGAAGAGGGCGACCAAGCTCCATGGAAGGAATTTATCAGCCTGTGGAAACGGGCTGATTAATTCCTCACAGAAATGTAGCACTAAAAAAGGGGCAGCTTTTTTAGTGCTACATTTCCCCCCCTATTGCCTGAAAATGGCACTAAATAAATTCTTTAATCAATTGCAAACATGTATGTACATACATATATGTATATGTATATGTATATGTATATGTATATGTATATGTATGTACATTTAGCTTGTAGTCGACGTGCACATTCCACCACGATGTCCCTGATCCACTGGTGAAGAGACACTTTGATCCTCTCCTGTTTCATCTGGAACTGCTTTATGTAACAAAGAGGGTACTTCAGAACTATTTGAATAATATTCATAACTGGATGAGTAACAAGAAAGCATATTCTCCAAATCTGAAGTCATTGTTTTGATTCTCCAGCAAGGCAAGACGTCTTGGGGTGACGCCACGAACAAGGGGGCGGGACCTTCTGAAACTGGCCACTTCCGGGTTCATTTTTTTTTGCAGATTTTGGACACTTTAAGTCATTTTTATTGGTGTTTTGCATTTGACTAAAAATATCATACTGCGTGTTTTGGGTATTTTAGATGCTATACAACGTTTTTTTGATGTCAGGAAACAAAAAAGTGATGTCGGTTGTCCTTTAAATCTTAGTCCCGAATGGAATGTTTACAGAAGGATAAAACCTCTCATGTGACGATTAGTTGTTGACTTCCTCCTTTTCTTCTGCATTCCTGCATGGAAAACCCCAGAGGACTGAATATGTGTTAGATTAATGTTTGAGATTTACTATTAATGTCTTCAATCTACTGATTTGGTGAAGATGTAATCAATTTACTCCATTAACTCAATTAATGTGTTGTTCACGAGCCATTTACACAGCACACAAACTCGTGTAGACTGACGATTAGATTCGATTAGATTAGATGAGCCTTTATTTGTCTCACAGTGGAGAAATTTCACAGCAGCAAAAACAAAATACAGGAGCTGCTGTAAAGGCAGCCACTCTCGCAGCGCCATCTTGAAGTCAAAAACAAACAAAAAAATAATGTGATACAGCACAAAAGACAAAGACAGTCTTCAATCTTTAGCACTTTCTGCACCCTTTCTGTTGCATGAAACAGTTCTAGATGAAAGTGGAAAGGATCAAAGCGACCTTTTCACCAGTGGATCAGGGCATCAAGGTGAAATGTGCATGTCTGCTACAAGCTAAATTTTGAAAGCAAACACAAAGCTGTAGCATCCATTGACGAAAAGAGATTGTCTCACATCTCCTGTCCCATGTAAATCCGCTTCAATTCCAAGCCGCGACAGTTTCACATATCCACGGTCAAATAAATAACTCATATGAATAAAACGTACATGCTGTACCGACAAAACATTAGTATGTTGAATTCCATATTTCTGACACAAACTGAACATGAACAGTAATGCTACTGGCAAGGTCTGACTCACCAATAAGTAGGAAACGCCACAAATGGACACTGATGCTAAACCATCCGCGTTGGTCAGTGGTTTCAGATGCATCTGTGCTTTCATAGGACTGAGATGTACATCTTTGTCCATGCAGAAGCTTGACAATAACGTGTTTGCTTGAGTTAGGCCCTACGTTGTTCATTTAATCATTGGTTGTGGTCATCAAAAAAAAATAAATGTTGACTGATAATTACCGGTATCTTGAGCTTCATGTACTTTGCTGTGTGTGGCCCTGTAAATGCAGGTTTCCCATACTTAGCACTCTACAGAGAACTCTAGGCAGCATATACATCTTTGAAAACATTTAAATGAGAATTCGCTGTGTTTGTGTCGTCCCTACAGAAATATCCTCCTAAAAAGGGCATGGTTAGAGCCGTGTCCATACACACTGGCTACATGGTCCAGAGCCAGGGGCCCAACCACAGTGTCCTCACATACATGGCACAGTTAGATCCACGAGGTAACTATTATTTCACACTGACAACCAACAGCCAGATTCGTGAGACACTCACATAAAGACCAACTAACATTCACACTCATCCAGACAACTGAACGTACCCACGCCGTCAGACGAATGAGCCATGACATCATCAGTGACCTGTTTGCTCACTGTCTTTCTCTTTCTAGGTTCCTTACCCAAATGGGTTGTCAAAAAGTTTTCCCACTTCCTTGCACCCGGCGTAAGTCATCGACAGTTCAACACAAATGCTGGAAAAATGTATTTTTTGGACTAGCACTTTCAGGCAGATGTAGAAGAAATAATCTCAAAAGCCGCCCACCTTCACCGCCTCCCTTTTTTAAAAGCCTGTTCACTGAGCAAATATTGCAACAGTCATGCTGTGTAAACGACTTGGCGACAGAATGGCAGATACTATACGTGGCAGGTAGATTTTTAGAGGCACTGACAAAGGTTGCAGGGCCAGATCATTCTATATGCTAATGTGTTGCTTCTGTGGCAGATAACTATTGGCTGTAGCACTTCTAATATTGAAGTCCACTGTGTTCATGCGATTCATGCTAATGCTAAAGTCATTTTATATCATTAATCGCTGTATCTGCCAAACAAAATCCTGCCACACTGTAAATTCCAGCAAATAACATACCAATGTGAGGATTTATAAGGCATGTTTAATAATTTACTGCCAAACATGTGCAAAAATGTGTCCACTCCAGTGCCAAGGTTTTTGTCATTGTCACTTAAATTCTAGGAATATTGTGTTTTAGGACTACATAAACATTCAATGCAGCGTAAGAAATTGTAGACTCTTCTTTCATCTGAAAAAAAGAATTGTTTCCTAAATTATATGAGTCTGGATTTATATGAGCTTGAAATGAGGGCGGCTGTCCAAGAGACATACATATTAATTTATATAGCGCTGAAGCTGGAACAAAGCGCTATTGTCATGATTCCAAATAAGTCTTCTTGGCTGTTATCATTATTTCTGCTCATTCAAATAGCTATATGGCTGGCTTTCTATATCATGATTCCAAATAAGTTTTCTTGTTATTATTTCTGCTCATTCAAAATGTACGCCCCCACCCCATACCATTGGCTGTCTGGCTAGATAGCTATCTGGCTGGCTATCTATTTGCTGTCTATTGGCTGTCTATCTGGCTGGCTGTCTAGTTAGCTGTCTGTTAGCTGTCTAGTCAGCTATCTATTAGCTATATAGCAATCTAGCTGGCTAGCTATTGGCTGGCTGGCCAGCTTTCTAAGAATGAATGACTCCATGTGTCTTTGTCACATTTGTCATATTATTTGTTGTTTAGTTTTTTGTTTTACTTTGTTACTTCCGGGTTGAGTGAACGCTGGCGTGTGTGGCTGCCGCCGCTCACCCGCAGAAAGAATATCCTGTGACTGTAAAATGTCCTTGAGAGTTTTGAAAGGCGCTTAGAAATTACATGTATTATTATTTATAGTAATATGAAAACAAGGGAAATGCTGCCTCTTGTGGTAGGGAAAACCATTGCCAGAGGTCTGGCCAGTGATTTATCGGCAACCAAGCAAGAAAAAAATCCAGAACTAATTTGAGAATGGCGCTCTACGTCATTTTCATTTAATATGTTTCATGTGTTTTTGAGTGGACATGATTAGTTTGTGTTAATGCTCTAAAGTAGGAATGTCAAACTCATTTTTTTGTCTCGGGCCACTTCGATGTAAAACGTTATTTCTTGCAATTTGACATTTCAATACAGAACTCAGCAAGGAACATGACAGTTGACACACATAATTTGCTTCTGTGGGCCACATAAAATGATATGGCGGGCCGGATGTGGCTCACGGGTCTTCACTTTGACACCAGTGCTTTAAAGTCCAGTAATCCCTCATCATCGTGGTAAATGCAGACCGGGACCACCTGCAATAGACAAAAACCGCAATGTAGCAAACCCTACATGTATTGGTAAATTTGCACGTGTATGAGTACAAAAAATATTTATAATGCCACATTTCGTGGGACACAGCACAGTAAATGTTTGTAATACAGTACAAAAATCATAATGCAATAAAGTAAACAGTCCACTATCAACATACAATATGTACAGTATAATATTTACAGGTACACTACTTTTCTTTCTTGATGTAACACACTTTCGCCTTCCCTCAGTTTGTCAAGTAATTTTAATGTACTACACTTTGTGATTGTGGGCAGTTGAAAACCCCATCAAATTACAGTAATTGGTCTTGATTCTGGCTACTTTTTTTCTTCGTAGGGAATGAAGTCGATCCACAAAGCATGTTTGAAGTATTTCGATTGGAAGCAGAGACATAACCCTGGATTCAAGCCGTGGCTCTATCCGGAACAGACTACATTACCCAGCATCCCTCTTTCTGAGCTCACCATTCAACATGCCGAGAGCCTGGAAAATATTGATGAAAGCTCCCTGGCTGAGACCCATGACAGAGATGACAGCTACTAATTCATGCATACGCTAGTTAGGCCCGGGCCGTGTATTCATCCGTACAGACACACACACACACGCACACACCAGCGCAGGGATACTTGCAGGCCAGATACACCAACACACTCCCGACTAGTATATCTATATATGCTCACAACTCATTTTGTGACCTCATTCAGATGCAAATGTTCATTTTTTGTAATTCAATTCCTACATCAAGCATGCATGCATATTGGCATATGACTGCACATCCACTTGCAATGTATCGTGTTTTTTTACGACTTGGCAATATTGGTCAAATGTCTGTAAATCGCCTCTTAATCTTTTCAAAATAGATTGGTATGGAAAAGCATCTATCCACTCAAATTTCATTGAAACTGAAACAAAACCAACATATTTCAAAAAGCAGTTTGCAAAAATATAGTTCATACATAGTACAATCTGCTTCCGATGTTGTTCTGCAATTCGACTTAAGTCGTTTTGTAAGCACACAAATATGCAGGTGTACAGGAGGCAGTTGAACCTCACAACGAAACTTAAAAGAACATCATTTCTGTCATTGTGAAGACTCACTTTGTTGCATTGTCCCAAATTAATCCAAACCTAGCCAATATTTCCAAAAATGAACTGTCGGAAAGTGATGAGTCTTCCACTGAACTGACATCAATGTGCAAGTGCCTTATACCTGCAGTCTTTCAAATGTCCGTTATATGGCGTCTTCATGGTTTCCAAAAGAGTACAGTACTATAATGTTGACAACTCAAAATGACAATTTGAAGGTTCAACATGATTGTCTCTCTCCAGTGGAGTGCCGTCGGCTTTGTTCATGCGCACTCACACTCAATTAGTGAAGTCCAAAATGTCCTAAAAAGTTAGAAATCAAATTTTAAGCAGATTCTTTACTTACACTCTGACGAAGGCGGAAGTAGTCACCGAAACATGTCAGATATTTGAACACCTACACTGTCTGTAAGTAAAGAATCTGCTTAAAATTAGATATCAAGTAGACAGGATGAACTTAGTACAACGAAGTTAGAAATCAGAGTCCCCACAAAGATAGAAAAGTAAAAATGTACTAACACATTTTCTTTCTCTTACTCTACTCAAAAGCTGTATGAATGTATCTTTACAAATTTAATACAGAATCCTACAGAGATTTTCAAACTTCGGAGATCTGAGGTTCTTTTTTTGCGCTTGTCTGCCCACACGTATCCTGTACTCTGAATCGTTGCATGTAGTTCTTATGGCTCCTCTGGCCCATTAACTGTATGATGACGGTGACAGAATGGGGGGCTTGTTCAGTCACCCATCCATTTTCACACCGTTTAACCTTATATGCTACTTTATGGTCTTTCATGTTTTTTTCTGAGAAACTTGCATGTCCTTTCCATCCCTGCGGTTTTTTTTTCACACAATCAAAAGCATGCATTGAATTAATTGGAGAATCAAAATTCAATATATGTGAAAATTATTGTTGAATTACTTTGAATACATCGGCTTTACAATAGGCTGGTGTCCAATTCAGAGTGAGCCCCATCTTTACTCCAAATACAGATGAAATGGAAATGTTTTTCCAAAATACATTTTGCATATCCATTGGAAGCTTTTTTAAAGTGTGTATTTTAAGTTTATTTCAAATATCGTTTAAAAGTATCCAACGGAGAGAACAAACCACTGAGTATGATTGCACGAGTTTGCATGAGTAGCTGTGCACAGTTGTGTAAATTCTAAATTTGGTATGCCCCCCATGTGTTGGCATGGTAACCCAGCTGCGATAGGACTCTTTGGTGAAGATATGGCACATTGATGTTGCTGAGAAAGTGGTTTGTGAAAAATGCCTATGGCTTACCTATTTTTTTTACCCACATCAATCTTCCCTTATTTTTTTCACATCACCACCATATTCGCCGCACAAAAAGTAAGAATGTGTATACTTCTCGACTCTGTGCTGCAATGATCCATTCCCAGTCTAAATGAGACCCCCCAGTCGGGCCAACAACCTGTGTTTGTGCCTGTTTGTGTCATACTGCCACCCCAGCAGTATTCCCGCCCACCAGGAGTGGTGACTCATCACAACCCCACCCCTTCCTCTCCTTGATCTATTCTACCCTTTCTCTTCCTTAGTTTTCTTTTCTTTCAATTTACCTCATATCTTAAATATTTGGCTCTCCCCATTTTCCTCAATCTTGTCTATTTTTAATTGCCACTAATATGTTGTGTCTCTCGTCACCAACAAATTTCACTTGGTGCTTTCCCTTGGTCGCTTTCGTTTTATCAAAACAAATATTGTACTGAAGTAACTTCCAAAGCGTATATTGTAGCAGTTGAGGAAGGAGAACACACGATTGACTGGATTATGTCTTTATTCCAACTGCTAACAAGCGGATCTAACTTGAACATGGGAAAATGCAGTAAAATATTTTATCCTAACCACGCCCCTTGCTGTACACCTGCTGGGTGAGATACATGGCCTTCGTGCCTGCGACACAATCACTTTATATTGTGTCTAGTTGGGTTGCATGTAAAAAGTAAAAAGTATTTCTTCTTTTCCTTTCGACTTTTCCCTTCAAGGGGTCGCCACAGCAAATCAGTGTCCTCCATCTTTAGAGGTTTGATCCGCATGTTTGTTTTGGCCAAGCTTTTACGTCGGATGCCCTTCCTGACACAACCCTCTGTATTTATCCGGGCTTGGGACCGGCACAAGAAGACTTATGTCCCTTTGTGGCTACAGAACAAGCAACTCGCTCAGTAAAAGGCTCCCTAACACAAAATGGTCATCGGCACAGCAACATTCAAAAAAGCAAAAAGTATTTAAACCATAAAAAATCATCTGTGGAGCTACACTCCACCCGCCATGTGTAATCTGAAAAAAGAACGTTAATCATGAGTTATCTGCATATTTTATAACTTGTGTTTGTGAGTGAACCATTGTGCACTTTGGCAGAACACGGTGGGTCAGGGTATATAATAAAAGTCAAGTCACTTTCAAGCTTATGACCCAAGGGTGCAACACACTCCTGCTATGGTGGCAAAACCCACAAGAGCTACATTGACCTGCTGCATGCAGATGAGTGTTGACTTCTGGTGAGTAGTAGAACTGCTTCGCTGTTAAGACGGTAGAAGGCGTTCGCGATTGAAGAATACATGTCCATGTGCCACATACGCAGTTGTATATGAAGTGCAGCCTCCGTGTGTTAAGTGCTGCCTCCATTCGTGACAATGATTTGATTGTCTTCATTTAGTTTTGTTGTCTTTTATGTCATGCATTTATTGCGTTAACGGGAGACAACCAAAGTCGTAACTCGAGCGGTTCGTACTCCATGGTTTCCCACCATGGCACGTGATCCCCTTTTGACAACGAACTTGCACTGCACTTACAGTAAACAAAGTATTTAGGCGGAAATTCGCTTTCTGTGTCGTTCAAAAATAAAACAATGCATCATTATAGGTACATCAACGGTTTTATTTTGAAATAATGCACCGGAACCCAAAATCCACCTTTATTCGTTTGATTAGCATCTGGTTGCACACCGTTGCCTTTTCCTAGTGAGAAAATATTAACCGTTATTTGACGTCGCTATTTTTGAGAATGTTTGGCTGATTTGATGTCAAGCCTGGGGTATGAGCCACTTCACTCAGGCGGTGGCTAAAAAGGTAAGACGTTTAACGAATAACTTTTCTTCTAGCCATTAAAAACAACTTTACCATGGCAGCTTCTTTTAAAGTTACAGGCGATGATGAACGTGGTGATTCACAGAGCGCAGTGTTCGTCAGTGTTGGTGTAATGGTGAAAACACCGTCTTCAAATGTCAATGACAGGACCGCTGGAGCGGTCAGTTTAAACGGAGAGGTCAGGATAATACTCGATTCTGTAGGTTGCATGTGAACCGCTGAATGTTTTGTCACTTGGCGACCAAAGTGGACATGTAACGAGCATCACGTTGATCTCCGGTGGAATTCATTCGATTTAAGGCTCTTGCAACAATTCATTCTTTTCGTTCAAAATCGTCGCGTTCGGACTTTGCTGCGCCACAGCATTTATTTTTGCTTTAATTGTGTCGATCTCGTCGAAACGGTGACGTGTGATCAAGCGCAATTTGTTTGAGAGGGTGTGAGTTTTCGTCCACATCGTCATACCAGGACATTTTTTGGGTCCGCAACACGAAAGGCACAGTGGTTGACCATAAAGGCAACATCGCCATTTGAGAATGCCTGTTTTTCCCTATTCGTCTTAATTTTGTCACCCGTTAATTCCCTCAACTCCTTTGAGCCACAAATACACTCGCTGGATTACTCAGGATTGAGTGAAACATTGAGTGGGGTTTGTTACAGGAATCAAAGTGCCGGTCAGGCCGAATGAAAAATTATGCAAGTTAAATTAAGAACATTTGAAAAAACATGTGGTCCACAAAGGATGGGATTTATTGGTGTCAAAGTTGAACTTAATGTTTTCAAGGAAATACAATGGGTGTGGTTCTGAAACTTTTTTTCTGCTTAAATATCATCCTCAAGCGATGCATCTGTTGCATGCAAGCGTATGCGGATGAGCAGTCAAAAACTGTACTGCAGTTGAATGATAAACAGTCCAAGCTTTTGTCTGGCCATGTATCTATAGAAATGTGCAGACATTATCAAGTGATTGCATAATTTTAGTTTGGATCATTGTGAAATGTTGAAGAGTGACAAATGTGCCATTTCTCGCACACACGGTTGCTTCTCCACTAAAATGAGGACATTGTTGGACGGATGCATTTCTTGACCAGCAGCACTGAGTCATCATTGGGATGTAGTTGAAAGTAGGCAAAAAGCAAGCCGCAAGGCCAGTGGTGAGTGGATGAGTCATTTTCAGTCACATGTGTCTTTTGTATTTGATCTGGCCTGTTCTCAACATTGAAACACTGGAATCAGTTGGGATGGCAAACCAGCCGGCGAGCTTCCTACATCCAGCATCTCAAATAGCACAATGAGCAAATATCTTTACATTGCCTTTGGATAATAATGTACACTATATTATTTCTTTTTTTTATTTCAGTATTCTATTTATTCTCCATTATTAGCCTAATATGTATCTCACATAAATAACAAGATAAAATCAACCCTAAAATATAGATTGTAGCTTGTTATTCCATACTTTATAACTCATTGATTCGTTCCATGGTAGGTAATGTGCCATTGTGTAGCTAGGCTGTTGTGAGCCACTTCTACTCTCGTAACAAGCAAGAACAGCAAGGTGGAAATAGCCAAGTACAGTGATTAAATTATGTTCCTCATGGGTTGCAGAATTATACGATGCTGAATGCGTAATACTCGATCAGAATAGTCATTGATCTCATTAACTGATGATCTGCTCTCCTTCGCACATCAGTGACCCTCCATCCCGAGCATTAGTCTAATATGAAAACAACACCATTGCTGCTGTAATATGCCACCACAATACTCAATTGCAGAATTCTGAAGCAAAGTACCATCTATTATCTAAATTGTGCTAAAAAGTTTTGAGCCTTCCGTGGCCGTGCCATGACTGTTTGCAAAGAATAGTGTTTCATTCCAGGTAAATTTTCTTTAAAAATTTCTCTTGAACTGAATTATTTGTAAACCGTGTCATTTGTTAACTGAAGTTTGCATCACAACTGCTGAAAATATTAACACGTTTTTTTCCTGCAGCATAAACATAATAAAAATCTGTACACAATTTGGAATGTGCTGTTGTTCAGCACGGATGACCCAAATGCAATAATAAAGTCATCATTACTTCATGTATGAAAAAACATCTCGCTAATTAGTATGAAAAATGGATTGATTTTGATTGATTAAAAATAAACAAAAGTCTTATTATTAATTAATATTGCTGAAAGTATCAGTCAAACGTAACATCATCATCTTTGGAAAAGAGTTGAATCAGTCCCACAATGGGCAAATTTAAAACGTGTTCAAAAGTATTTTTTTTCCAACAGTGCAACAGGCTGTGAATTTTATAACCTTGTCATTTTCGATGATTCATGGGCGTGTGAGTGTATATATCTTGGCTCAGATTGTCAAAAAGAGGATATGAAAGCTTGAAACATTGCCTCAGCCACCCCATCACCTATTCACGCACATTATTAAGTGCCTACTTGTTTAGAATATGTGTCCAAAGGAGAAAAGTGCACGCTCCCAATGTACGTGCGCGCGCATGCAACAGACTGCTCCATTGTGAATGTTGAACAGAGAGCCTGTTATTGGCTGCTTTGTGTCTGGAAGGGATGCAGTGGGAGGTGAGTATAAAGACAATAGGAGAGAGTGGGGACACAAATTAATTGAAATGTGCAGAGAGTAAATGGAGGAAACAATCGTGGACTGTTAACACGGTGAAGTAAAACACGTTGGAAAAATGACATCTGAAGTTGCACAACTGACAAACACTAATGTCGACATCAGCATTTTCAAGAAGTATGTTAACATTTTTTTATGATACGTTTGCTCAGTCAAGATCTGATTCGGTCTGATTCACAGCTTCAGTGTAGCCTAACTCGGCACAGAAACAGGAGGTGCTACCAAGGTGCCTGAAACATGCTTCAGTCAGATCATCGGATCGGATTGGATTGGATTAGCTGTTATTAGTCTCGCAGTGGAGAAATGTACATTTCACATCAGCAAAGTGATGAAAGGAAAGGAAGTAGAAAAACAAAGTTCAGGACCTTCCTTCTGTAAAGGCAGCCACTCTCGCTGCACCATCTTAAAGTCAAAAAAAAAAAAAAACCTAAATAACAAATAATGTAACACATCACAAAAGACACAGTCATTCATTCAATCCTAAACACTATCTGCATCGTCTTTGCTGTATGAAGCACTTCTAGATGAAAGCGGAGAGGATCAAAGCATCCTTTTCACCAGTGGATCAGGGATGTCATGGTGAAATGTGCACGTCTGCTACAAGTTAAATGTTGAAAGTAAACACAAAGCTGTAGCATCCATTGACAAAAAGAGACTGTCCCACGTAAATCCGCTTCAATTGCAAGCCGCGACAGTTCAACATACGTGCTAACACTCCTTTCTTTTCATCGCGGGCTCTTAAAGCCATTGCAAATTTCCCCATTGTGGGACTATTAAATGTTTTCTGATTCTGATCCAGCCAGCTGCAGACTGTCCAATAGCACCGGCCTTTCCGCTGAACAAAGCGGAACTGTGAAAATGCTCCCCATTACAGGCGCAAAAAAAGCACAATCGCCCCAGAGCTGTCTAGTGATGACAGTTACATTCGAGCAAGCCTCAGGTCTTTCACTGGCAATGTATTCCTTACCTCTACATCACAACTCTTTATCAAACAGACACCAAACCGAAGCTCTTTGTAGCTATGTGGGATTTTATTTTGTCTGCATGCATGCATTCGGACTGTTTTCATGCTACCACTGAGTTCATTTTTTTAAAGGAAGGAAGTGCTTTTCTCTTCAGAGGACAATCTTGCTCTCGTTAGTGCAAACAGGAAATTGCAGTTGTTTCAAAATTAGCTCACCACTGTAGCATTTCTTCAATTTTAAAGGCACATTTTACTTGACCCTTTACCTCACCCGGCCATGTATGTTGTCATTGTCACGGAATGGTATTTCAATGTGACACTAGCTTGTAATTAGTTGAGTAGTGTTCAGTCATGGTCATGGCATCCACAAATCACCTGGTTTGTTGGTCAAGCTGTTGTTTTCTTGTTGTCTGCAACCTTGTTGTTCCGTACATCAATAATGTGTAAGTCGTGTTTGTGAATGTCAAAACATTGAAGCGTTCACGATAACATTGTCTTGGAAAACGGATTTGCACGGCAGAGGTTGTTGCAGATGCTGCGATATGGGTAGGTATGCGGAGGGGGGGCAAGGTTTATGATAGCTTTAAATGTATAAAGAATCATTTTAAAGTTGATTCTATATTTGACCGGAAGCCAGTGGAGCTCTTGGAGGATGGGGGTGATGTGGTGAAAGGATTAGGTGCCAATGTTTGTCCTGTAATTTTGTACTTCCTCTCCATGACCTCCGTTATGTTCTGCAACTGTGTGTCTTTGCAGGCTAAAAGGTTCAGATTACATGGAACATGATCTGAGGTGTGAAAACTCGCATTGCCATGTCTCAGCCTGAGTCTGAAATCTCCATTTGGGACTGGTTAAGTGGCCTTCGTCTCGAGCAGTATTCCAAAGCATTTCAGACTGCGGGCCTGTTGTCCGTAGCGGAATGTCACAACCTCACACTACATCATCTGGAGCAGATGGGAATATCACTTCCGGGCCACCGGAGACGCATTCTGGCCAGCCTGACCAAAACTCGACATGTCACCTCTCTGCAACTGGAAGGCCAGTCAGTCTTTGTACTGGCAGCGAGCGCAGAACATGAGCAAGTTATGGAGGGGAATAACCCCTTGGCTGGGGACGCGATATCAGTCATAGGGGAAAAACATTTTCGGAACGAAACTGAGAGCGTAAATCCACATACCCCTGAACCTGCACCCAGATTAAGAGGGAAGCCAGTTCCAACGGACCGACAAGCATCTAGAATAAAAAAGGAAACTGGACAGACAGAAGTGATGGTAGCTCTTGAATATAATGAAGATGATGTAGAGGCAGAGAAAAATAGGCCCGTTCCAAAAGAGAGGACAAGGTTCACCTCCAGTGCTCCAGTCCTATTGGAGTCGCATGCCAGCTCGCTAATTTCCTCATTTTGTAACACCCCTTTGCCACCAGTGCCCCCAAGGATCTCCTTGAACTGCCCGCCACAACGCTTCACAATGGCCCTGACACCCTCATCGCCGGTACAAAGCCCCACCAAGTTCATCAAAGAGTCACAGGAACAGGTTGGACCTTTGTCCGACACCTCAACCCAGAACCCCTCACAAGAAACTCTTCACCCACCTTGGGACACCATCTCCCAAACGCTGCCTCAAAGCCCTTGCGGTCACCTGCCGACTTGCCATTCAAAAGGCGATAGAATGGCAGCTATATCGCCCATGGCCCTCACCTTCTTCCCCAGCCAAGAGAGAAATGCTCCCCCTCTCCCTCCAAAAGTTGGAACAGCACCACCAAAAATTCCAAGCCGGAATCCTGTACGTCCTTCCAGAATTGAAAGGTACGTGCTTCACTCAACTAAGAAGACATTCTGTGCACAATTAACTTGCCATTCCCGAATTTATTCGGTAATTGAAAAGTGTGACTTGCATACCATTCCCAAATTCGTTCGGGTTTTGGTTTTTCTTGCGGGGGTTGCTGATGAAGCGCTGGTCAGACCTCTGGCAATGTTTTTCCCTTCCATGAGGAGGCAGCATGTGCCATGTGCCAACTGTTGTTAAAGCACTGTATAAATAAAGATGTATGTATTGTGTTTTGTTCAGCCGCCCCCATTTCAAGCTCAAACAACTCCAGACCCATATAACTTAGAAATGAACATTTTTTTTCCAATGAAAGAAGATAGTCTAAGGTTTCTTACACAGAATTGAATATTTATGTAATCCTAAAACTCAATATTCTGTGGGTCCTGGAATTCAAGTGGCAATGATAAAAACCATGACACTGGAGTGGACACATTTTTGCACGTCATCAGGCAGTGAACGAGTTAAACAAAAAAAGCTTCAAACCACTCGAATATTCCATGCAGTTTCAACATTCACACAAAGTAAAAAAACAAACCACCCCAAAAATGCACAGAATGAACCGGCATTGCTGGAAAATCAAATTTGATTAAAAAAAGTGTCGGATGAGATACATAAGATGTATTCATTGCTAAGAACGTGACCGCAAAATTTAATGTTTCCCAAAGCCCAAAGTGTGTATGGCATATGCCTTTTGTATAGCCTCCCCCATTTCAAGCTCAGATAACTCAAAACCGATATGAATTAGGAATTAACTCTTTTTTTTCTGATGAAAGTTTAAGACGCTGTATTGAATGTTTATGTAGTCTAAAACTCAATATTCTGTGGTTTCTGGAATTCGAGTGACAATGACAAAATCCCTGGCACTGGAGTGCACTTATTTTTGCACATTGTCTGGCAGTGAATGAGTTCAGTGACAGATTATAAAGATATTTATAGACACAGTGTTCATGCTATACATCGCCAAATCAAATTATTCAGTATAAACTAATGAATCCCACAGTCGTCAAAGTGCTCATAGTTGTCAAGATTTATGAATTACAGTTTAAATTGGTCAAAGAAGAGAACACTGCCACCTCCTGGACATAATGACATAATGCAGTTCAATTTCACAATGAATGTGAGAAAATAGTTTTCTGTTGAACAATGCTTTTGTTGACATTTCAGTGACTTGTAATGGTTGTATGAAATACGGTTGGGTAGCATACGTGATATGTGTGCTCCGCTTTGTCTTAAAAAGGAAGTAGTTGCAGTGAGAGGGAGGAAGTCACAGTAGACAACACAAATAGTTGTTCCAAACTACAGTACCCTGTGAGTGGCACGGAGAAATTGAGAGTGAGAAATGGATGGAGAAGTCATTTTCCTTTTCAGTTTTGATTCTTGATAATTTTGCCTGTGATGGGTCATATTCACATGCTGTTTTGTGTCATTGTTCGCGTGTTTCATTGCCACCCCCCCTTTTTTTTGTTAAGTGGTCATTTCCTCTCCCTCTCGCTTTCTACCTTCCATAATCATAATCAGCAAAAGCGTGTTTTTTTTGAATGATTTTATGATCATAGAAGAGGACTTCTTTTTCCCATGACAGCAGGTAACCTGATACGAACAAGTCCCTTCATTGTTTCCTGCCAGTCTTTTCTCCGCTCTGTATCGCTAAACAAAGATGACTTTTCTTCTCTGTTATCTGTTTCCATCTAGTGTTTGTTAGCTGGTCCTTTTTGCCTGTCAACATTTTAAGCTATGTAAATGCTTGTGTGTTTCTTTTTCCCTCCGCCCTCTTGGGGTTGTGCACATAAATAAAACATTCTAATGTTTGAACACGTTTACAGTAATTGTGATTTCTGTTGGAACTGGAAACAGTTCTCCAAGCTGCATTTGTGCATTATGTTGTTGGGCACACATTATGTCGTATGTCATAGCAAAGTTTAATTTGGTGCTCAGTTTTTGTGGTTGTGCTGTTTTGTAGAAAAATACCCTAAATTCCCCATAATCAATGACCACTCAATGATGTATCGTGCCCTGCCTAGATTAGCATTTTAAAGAAAAAGAGCTCCAAATAAATATATGTGGTTTTATTGAAATATGTATGCCCCTTCTTTTGGTAGTCTTCCTCAGGGAAAATAGGAGGAACTGTGTTAAAAGGCCAGTTTCCCGTCATTGTGCATCTATTTTTGGGAGCTATATTGAGAGGACTCTTATACTGAAGACACGATGGAGGTTTTGACGTCGAGGTCATGTTGTTCCTTCACAGTGGTCGGAATACTTGATGATGGGTGTGAAGAGAGGGTGACCTAGCAACAGCCTTTTGTGGAATTGGATTGGACGGGATTAGCCTTTAATAGTGTCGCAGTGTAGAAATGTATATTTCACAGCAGCATAGTTATGAAAGGAAGAGGAAAGGAAAGAAATAAGTTGAAAGACAAAATACAGAGTTGCTGTAAAGGCAGCCACTCTCACGTCATGGTGAAATGTGCATGTCTGCTACAAGCTGATGCTCCTGTCTATATGTATATAATTAGTTTATTTTGTATTTTTTTATTTTGTATTTATAAGTGCCTTTGTATTCAATTGCACAGTAGGTTAATGGTGATGAAATCAATAAACAGTTAAAACCGCTTGTTCAACCTATGGTACGCATGGAATTACTTCCATTGATTGACACTTGATAGATGGTTATTTGGATGTGAATTTCAGACATGAACCACAAGAGGGTGACTGTAAAATCCCCGAAATGACAACCGAATGCATGATTCATCCTCATATCTTGAAATGGGAGTAATTTTTTAAGAATGGGATGAGTAATACTCTTGTCAAACAAATCATATTGTATTATTTAATACCCCCCCCCCCCCCAAACATTGAGACATTTCAAGTTCATTGGATTCAGTGGCATGTTGTTTTTGCATAGTATCTTATGCAAGGATGCAGGTTGGGACTTGTTCTCAAAATGTGAGGGAGGGAGAGAAAATGTGACAGATTGGAAGAGCCCTATCATTTTTTTCAAAACTATGGCGAACTCAAGAGCTGCTATCAGAACTGTAGAAGAAATTGGTCTGACTAGAAGTTGCCATTCTATAGACGCATTTTTTTACTGCCTGTAAATTGAATGAGGTCCCCAAACCTGCGTTGACTGCTCCTTTACCGCTTTGTCCCTCAGCCCTCCTTCGAGCAAGACTCTTGAGCACCTTCAAGACCAAACTCTGAAGGTTGTGCCTCACATCATGACTTCTCAAACTCAAGAAGTCACACAACAATCAAGCCAAACTACCCCTCAAGTAGTCCTGCCTGCTGAAGGAGACCCCCACCTTCCTCTTCAGACAAGTTAGTAGAATGCTATCAATTGTATTTATTGGACATTTCTGAACCGGATGAGTTTTTGCATGAAATTTAAAAACAACAATTTGTTTTGAGGGAGAAGTTAATGCTAGCAACATTGATGCTGCAATTACCTCAGTGGAATTAATCTTTATTTACTATTCCGTCCACTAGATACACATTCTGATGAGTATGAAGAGACCGACACATCTTACGCCAGTGTTCATCCAGTGAACCCATTAGACATCGTATGACAGTTTCTAATTATTGGAGTAATTTCAGCTATTGATCAACTTTATGAATGACAACAATGTCGTCATCCTTTAGGAAATGTCTTTGAAAGTCCCTCTGAAAGCAAAGGAGCGCTACAGTTCTTTGTGCAGTGATGACGAGCTATTAGAGGATGATGAGTAAGTCGGACGCGACGCACAACATAATACACACACTTGAAAAGAGTCACGTTAGTAATGAATACCTACTGGCCACATCTGTGAGGTGGTGTTTTTATGGTCTGCATTCACCCGAATTACCTGCCTGAATGTTTGTGCTAAGTATGTTTTTAATGTTCCGCCTTCGTCAGAGTGTGGACACTCTGACGAAGGCGGAAGTAGTCGCCGAAACATGTCAGGTATTTGAACACCGACAATACACTGTCTGTAAGTAAGGAATCTGCTTAACATTAGTTATCAAGTAGACAGGATGAATTTAGTACAACGAAAAGTATGTTTTTGTTTGTGTGTTTGTCTGAGCATACATACAGTCAGTGAAATGAAAGTGAATTTGATTCCTGTCAATGCGACGTTAGCTGTCATTTCTGGCATAAGCAGACTGGAAACACTGTAGTGGGAAGTATCTCTGCACCCAACAAGATAGCCCATGTTTCATTTTAGGAATCAGCGTTAACTGCCATTCTTGTTTACGTTACTGTTGCGTTACGGTTGTTCACATTTGTTCATCCGTAGTCCGAGTGTATGGGAAGAACCAGGCCTTAGCAGCCTGCAAGGCATCTTTCTGCCAAACACTGGCAGACTGGCGTCACCGCCTAAAGAAGACAGCTCACAGCTCGCTGCTGTCATCAAGATGGGCTGGCTTGACAAGAATCCACCTCAGGGGTATGTATTACACATACAACTGCAGTATTCACATTCCTTGAACGTACAACATTGAATTGTCATTTCGTTGAGCACTTGTATTTCTTTATAATCTCAAAGAGGTCAGAGGTCACTAAACATGGACCTGAGAGAAAACCATCACCGTTGTAGTTCAAAGGTGATTGACAGGGTGGTGTATGTGCCCCTTCTGAAATTGGAAGGAAGAAAAACACCCCAAGTGCACCTCCCCCTAAAATACATATTTCAGTATAAAATGAGTACAGTACAGTACCGGTGTATAAGGTGCACCGGAGTATAAGGCACACCTCCAACAAATGGTGTGTTTTCAAACTTATTCCATGTACACCGGACTATCAGGCGCACCTTCAATTAATGACAAAGGCTTTATATATATATATATATATATATATATATATATATATATATATATATATATATATATATATATATATATATATATATATATATATATATACACACATATATATATACACACACATATATGTGTGTGTGTGTACATATATATATGTGTGTGTGTGTGTGTATATATATATATATATATATATATATATATATATATATATACAGTAAAGTCTCGTTATATCGATATTCAAGGGAGTACGAAAAAATATCGATATAACCGGGACTATCGATATATCCGATCCTGCGCCGAACTGCATTAAACAAAAGCCGCCAAAAGAGGGCAGCCATGGAAGAGCCCTATCATTTTTTTCAAAACTATGGCGAACTCAAGAGCTGCTATCAGAACTGTAGAAGAAATTGGTCTGACTAGAAGTTGCCATTCTATAGACGCATTTTTTTACTGCCTGTAAATTGAATGAGGTCCCCAAACCTGCGTTGACTGCTCCTTTACCGCTTTGTCCCTCAGCCCTCCTTCGAGCAAGACTCTTGAGCACCTTCAAGACCAAACTCTGAAGGTTGTGCCTCACATCATGACTTCTCAAACTCAAGAAGTCACACAACAATCAAGCCAAACTACCCCTCAAGTAGTCCTGCCTGCTGAAGGAGACCCCCACCTTCCTCTTCAGACAAGTTAGTAGAATGCTATCAATTGTATTTATTGGACATTTCTGAACCGGATGAGTTTTTGCATGAAATTTAAAAACAACAATTTGTTTTGAGGGAGAAGTTAATGCTAGCAACATTGATGCTGCAATTACCTCAGTGGAATTAATCTTTATTTACTATTCCGTCCACTAGATACACATTCTGATGAGTATGAAGAGACCGACACATCTTACGCCAGTGTTCATCCAGTGAACCCATTAGACATCGTATGACAGTTTTTAATTATTGGAGTAATTTCAGCTATTGATCAACTTTATGAATGACAACAATGTCGTCATCCTTTAGGAAATGTCTTTGAAAGTCCCTCTGAAAGCAAAGGAGCGCTACAGTTCTTTGTGCAGTGATGACGAGCTATTAGAGGATGATGAGTAAGTCGGACGCGATCCACAACATAATACACACACTTGAAAAGAGTCACGTTAGTAATGAATACCTACTGGCCACATCTGTGAGGTGGTGTTTTTATGGTCTGCATTCACCCGAATTACCTGCCTGAATGTTTGTGCTAAGTATGTTTTTAATGTTAAGCAGATTCCTTACTTACAGACAGTGTATTGTCGGTGTTCAAATACCTGACATGTTTCGGCGACTACTTCCGCCTTCGTCAGAGTGTCCACACTCTGACGAAGGCGGAAGTAGTCGCCGAAACATGTCAGGTATTTGAACACCGACAATACACTGTCTGTAAGTAAGGAATCTGCTTAACATTAGTTATCAAGTAGACAGGATGAATTTAGTACAACGAAAAGTATGTTTTTGTTTGTGTGTTTGTCTGAGCATACATACAGTCAGTGAAATGAAAGTGAATTTGATTCCTGTCAATGCGACGTTAGCTGTCATTTCTGGCATAAGCAGACTGGAAACACTGTAGTGGGAAGTATCTCTGCACCCAACAAGATAGCCCATGTTTCATTTTAGGAATCAGCGTTAACTGCCATTCTTGTTTACGTTACTGTTGCGTTACGGTTGTTCACATTTGTTCATCCGTAGTCCGAGTGTATGGGAAGAACCAGGCCTTAGCAGCCTGCAAGGCATCTTTCTGCCAAACACTGGCAGACTGGCGTCACCGCCTAAAGAAGACAGCTCACAGCTCGCTGCTGTCATCAAGATGGGCTGGCTTGACAAGAATCCACCTCAGGGGTATGTATTACACATACAACTGCAGTATTCACATTCCTTGAACGTACAACATTGAATTGTCATTTCGTTGAGCACTTGTATTTCTTTATAATCTCAAAGAGGTCAGAGGTCACTAAACATGGACCTGAGAGAAAACCATCACCGTTGTAGTTCAAAGGTGATTGACAGGGTGGTGTATGTGCCCCTTCTGAAATTGGAAGGAAGAAAAACACCCCAAGTGCACCTCCCCCTAAAATACATATTTCAGTATAAAATGAGTACAGTACAGTACCGGTGTATAAGGTGCACCGGAGTATAAGGCACACCTCCAACAAATGGTGTGTTTTCAAACTTATTCCATATACACCGGACTATCAGGCGCACCTTCAATTAATGACAAAGGCTTTATATATATATATATATATATATATATATATATATATATATATATATATATACCCACACACATATATATATACACACACATATATGTGTATGTGTGTGTGTGTACATATATATGTGTGTGTGTGTGTGTGTGTATATATATATATATATATATATATATATATATATATATATACAGTAAAGTCTCGTTATATCGATATTCAAGGGAGTACGAAAAAATATCGATATAACCGGGACTATCGATATATCCGATCCTGCGCCGAACTGCATTAAACAAAAGCCGCCAAAAGAGGGCAGCCAAGCGCCATATAAGAAACGGAGCTGGCCATTAGCTCCCTTTTTTTGGGTCAGAGATGTTCCCCCAATGTTGCCTCAAAATGGCACATATAATTCTTTAATGATTGTAAACATGTATGCTTTAATCTTCAGAACTACAGTGTATTTGAAACATATTCATAACTGGATGTGTAACAAGAAAGCATATTATCCGAATCTGAAGCCATTGTTTGGATTCACAAGCAATGCAAGACGTCTTGGCGTGAAGTCATTTTTATTTGCATTTGAATAAAAAGTGACATCGGCTGTCCTTTAATACACAGTATGGAAGGTTAATAATTTTCAAAATCATCGCGCTTCAGCAGACAAAACAAGAAACATTGTTGCAAAAAACGATTGCATTCATATACAGTACAGTGGGCATGTACATAACACAACAGGGAAACTGCAACGCTTACATCTTACTGTATTATGTATACAATTTAAAAAAAGTCATCAATCTTCTTCTGCTTCCCATTTTTACCTTTTAACACAAACACTTCAATCTCGTCTGCTACACACGAGCTAGCGTCTGAAAATGAAAATGGCTCTGCTACACGGGTGCTGGGCACGTAACCAAGTCACCTGACCAAGTCGACCAATGGCGCGACTGATGGCGTGACACTTAACCAAGACACGTGACCAAGTTGACCAATGGCGCGACCGATGACGTGTCACGTGACAAAGTCACACGGCCAAGTCGACCAATAGGGGCGACCGATGGCGGCTCATGTGACCAAGTCGACCAATGGCGCGACCGATGGCAGCTCACGTAACAAGACACGTGACCAAGTTGACCAATGGCGCGACGGATATATCGATATAAACAACAAAAATGGCCGGCGGGGGATGAAAAGGAGCACCGTAATAACCGGATTATCATAATAACCGGGTATCGTACTAAACGGTACTAATTATACATAAAAAGACTAGAAATGTGCAAGGGAAATGAAAATAGTATCGTAATAAGCGGTACTATTGATATAACCGATATTGATATAACGAGACTTTACTGTATATGTGTGTGTATGAAAGTCCAAAATATAAGGCATAACTAACACATTATAAGGCGCTACAGCAGAGGCTAACACTTCTTTCTCTACAGGGGGTCCGTGGCTGCTGATAGTCGTTGCGAGACCTGTTGTGACTCAATATTACTTCACCTATAAGGCGCACATTTGCAAGGTCATCTTTTGAAGGAATCAGGGCTTTTAGATGCGCCTTACACCAGTGTCTGAAACTTAACAAAAAGTTAAGTTTCCACTCTTTTCCAAGAAACTTAACAAAAAGTCCGCTAACAAAAAGTTAGCGGACACCAGGGCAGACAACTTGCCAACAAGTTGCCTGCCCGGCCATAAAGTTGCCTGCCCATTTTTCACAACTTGAAACAGAATAAGACGACGAAAAAAATAATGTTGTGAAGTATAAATGATTTTTTTTAATTAAGGAGGTACCAACCACAAATGCTCCCTTGCTTAATTTATGGTAAATATCCCCTGCTGAAGATTTTGCTCCAGTTGTCGGTTTGTCGTCATGGTGCACAATGCAATGTTTGCGTTGCGTCGCCTGCTAAAAGCCACGTGGACTCCAAAACTCTCAAGTTTTGGAGCAAATTCCCAAACGAACGTTTGTTTGCCAATGCAAATTGCCAAACAAACGTTCGTTTGGCAATTTGCGTACTCGGCACGACAGCCAATCAGAAGCCTGTTTCGTGCTTCAGACTATAAAGTGACTGTAAAGTGTACTTGAGAGTTTTGAAAGGCACTTAGAAAGAGGAGTCCACGTGGCTTGTAGCTTTTGCTTTATTGAATAAAACAAACGTTTGATTTGAAAAAAATATTTTCTTTTTTTTTTTTTCTTGAAGAAGTTGTCGGCCTCCTGGGCCGAGACGTTTTGAAAGTTGTGCGCCCAACGTAAAACGTCTACGCTCCGGGCCTCCGGGCAGGCGTTATTTCAAACACTGCTTATACGCCGGAATCAGAATCAGAAAGCCTTAAATAGTCCTACAATGGGGACATTTGCAGTCCACAGCAGCAATTTGGAATAGGGTGGGTGGAAAGATAGAAGTATTCTAAGCATCACATAAATGTCAGAGGACTGAAATGTATACTGTAACTGTGCAAAAATGTTTCATAAAGAACTGTACATAGTGCAAGTATAAAAAAGCATATTTGATATACTGTATTGTATTGATATTCTGTCTTGAGTCAACATAAGGTGGTTGTGCTATTTACAATGCAAGAGTCCAAGTTTTTTTTAATACGGTACACATCATTCATCATCCTTTTGGTTATCACATGAGTCCACTTTCATTGTGTCTGTGTGCAACAGGGCCCTTTATTATCAGAGGCGGTGGGTAAAGTTGGATGTTGACTTCCTGAGATATTTTGACAATGACAAGGTAATGGTGCAAACAAGCGGTTTCTCCATCATTTCTTCATTCTGCTTGTTTTGAGATGTTTCAACTTAGTTAAGTTTATGTGGCTGGTCTCTGTTACAGCAAATGTATTCAAAGGGAATCATCTCGACCGCGTCAATCACGAATGTGACAAGTGTGGGAGAGCTGAAGTTTGAGGTCATCACACATAATCGCACTTTTATCTTCAAGGCTGAAAGTGACGGTTCGTCTGATTATTGATCGGTGTGATTTTGCATGATGCAATTGTAACTTATTTAAGTGTTTGCATGCCTTTGTCACCCCCCACACTGCTTGTGCAACCAGTTGAGAGAAATGAATGGGTGACTCTGCTGCAGGACTGCACTAGGGGGCGCCACCGACGCAGTACATTAAACCCTGGCTCGCCTTTGACATCAGACTTTAAAGGCTATTTGGAGCTTAAAGGTCTACGCTCCAAACTTTATACAGTTGTGTCTTTGGAAAAGGTCTTTCTCTATAAAAATATGGAGGTGCGTGATTGTGATGTTCTTTTTTTTTAGGGTGGGGTCAAATAATTATCAATTATTAAAATATAAAATAGTGAACCTGTACTACATTATTTTTTAAATGTAAATAACATGCATGTCTGTGTTTTAACGGTGTTTTAATACTGATTGATTTGCAACTATCAGTATTTTTTTCTCTCTTCTTTTAGGACTACCGTATTGGAGTAGGCATCACATCAATTGAAATGAATGTAGGAAATGTTAAGGTCACAGACCGCCGCAGTTTTGATCTGACTACCCCTTACCGTATTTTCAGGTACTGTAAATACACCTAACATCTAATACCTGCATTCCCCCTGCTCAACCCCAACTTTTGTTTGTATTTTGAACCAGCTTGATTTGTTTTATTTAGTGGATTCTTTTGAATGTTATTGATCACATTTCTTAGTGCAAAGATTAGGTCATGAGAATTCACACTGTGTTCCTTCAACGAGCCATTTGTGTGGATTATAAGGGAGGAAGGAGATCCTGTGTGTGCGTATATGTCTTGAGTTGGTGTGGGGGTGACATCTTCAAGCTGACACTTCGCTCCCTGCTGTGCAAAGACTCAGCTTGACAGGATGTGCAAACTGTGCCTGGTTATGTGCACACTATATTTTTCATTGGCTGTTGAATCTTAAATCAAATATTTTTTTACTTTCAGTTTCATGATTTTATCCCTAACACAGTCCCTCAGACATGTCGTTTTGACGTTCACAATACAATACATATTGATTGGATCAGCCTTTATTAGTCTCTTGCAGAAATGTACATTTCACATCATAACAGTTATTGCAGGTTGAGGAAAGGAAAGGAAGAAGTAGAAAAACAAAATACAGGAGCTGCTGGAAAGGACTCCACTCTCGTGGTGCCATCTTGAAGTCAAAAGAACAAAAAAAAAAACTATTGACGAAAGAGATTGTCTCACATCTCCTGTCCTACGTAAATCCGTTTCAAGTCAAATCCGCGACAGTTCCACATATGCATCGGCGATTTATATAGCGCTTTAACAACAGCGGAAGCTGTAACAAAGTGCTTAACGTGGACAACTATCAGAGGAAAATAAATCAGTCACAAAGACAGTAGAAAGCACTAGGGAGTAAAACTTAAATCCAGTCTGAATAATGCGGAGTCAAATAAGAAAAAAAATCCTGTTATGGCACCACAAAATGAAGAATATGTGACTGAAGGAAAGAAGGGGGAAAAACAAGAAAAGACTTGGAACGACCGAGCTAAACTCACGAACAGTCTTTTCATATGATCATTAAATAATCCTATACTCATCAAAATCTTGTACAATTAGGGTGCGAATTGACACGTTTGGTCATGATCTCCCAACAGATTTTTTTTCAGACTTTCATTTGAAGTCATTTGTGCCGACAAGTATTTTTAAGCAGCGTGAAAAACATCATCGTGTTGCACTGAAAAGAAGAAGTACTGATCTATTCTTGACTGTCTGGAAGTGTATTTAGATCACAGTTTCAACTCAAATACAGTAAAAAAACTCAAATATTCAAGGGAGTCCGAAAAAATATCGATATAACCGGGACTATCGATATATCCGACCCTGTTTGCATGTAATTTTCTCAGTGCGTGCATAGAAATAGTATCGATATAACCGGGACTATCGATATATCTGATATCGATATAACGAGACTTTACTGTATATTAAGCGAGACAAACAGAATGAGAGTCCAATTCTGAGAGGTTGAGAGGGGAGTCACACCGCAAGGCTACACTTGCTGTATTTAGTCTTATGACTTGATAGTTGGCTTATTGATGCTGTGATGGCTGCAAATAACACTTCGAAGTTTATTTGTCTCTGTCCGCAGTTTCATAGCAGAGTCAGAGCAATTGAGAGATCATTGGGTGGATGCGATGAGGGATGCCATAGATGAGGCCTTGTCCAATAGCGAGGTTGCTGATCGAATATGGGCGGAGCCAAGCAACAGTTCCTGCGCCGATTGCAGCGCTCCGAAACCGGAATGGGCGGCCATCAACTTGTGTGTTGTGATCTGTAAGCGATGTGCAGGTTTGTGATTGGAGAAGAGCATCTTTATCGTATTGGAGAGAAATTTGGTGTGCAGATGGTTTGATTATGTTTGCAAATGTGTTTGCGCTATGCCGGGAATGTATGTCTTTTTGATGTGAAAAGAAAATGCAAGACACATGCGAGGAAGTTTCCTCTTGATCAAACACTTAAAGCCAACCGTAGTATTTCATACCAGTCTGTTACAAAGCACATGTGGGGTTACTTCAAAGTCTCAGGATGCGTGTGTTTGATGTGCACATGTTTTAGGAGAGCACAGAGGACTGGGCCCTAACATCTCAAAGGTCCGCAGTCTGAAAATGGACAGGAAGGTTTGGACGGAGGATCTTATGCAGGTATACTTCCAGTTTCAATTTATGTGAATTGTATTACGGTACTTTGATTTTTAGTGTGGGATTTTGTTGTGGGTACATTATTGAAAAATGTTTCATCAAATCAGTGATTGGATTAGCCTTTGTCTCGCAGTGGAGAAATGTACATTTCACAGCAGCAAAGTGATAAAAAGGAAAGGAAGAATTAGAAAAACAAAATACAGGAGCTTCTGTAAAGGCAGCTTCTGTAAAGGCAGCCACTATTGCGGCGCCATCTTGAAGTCAAAACAAAAAAAACAAAGTAATGTGTCACAACACAAAAGACACACACTCATTCAATCTTAAGCACTTTCTGCACCCTCTTTGTTGTATGAAGCTGTTCTCGGCGAAAGAGGAGAGGATCAGAGCATCCTTTTCCCCAGTGGATCAGGGACGTCATGGTGAAATGTCTGTTACAAGCGAAATTTTGAAAGCAAACACAAAGCTGCAGCATCCATTGATGATAAGAGCCTGCCTCACATCTCCTGTCCCATGTGAATCCGCTTCAATTCCAAGCCGCGGCAGTTCCACATACCCATCAGCGCTCTGCGCTGACGCTCCTTTCTTCTCATTGCGGGCTCATCAAGCCATGTATCCATCCAGCCGCAGGCTGTCCAACAGCACCAACATTTCTGCTAAACAAAGCGGGGCTGTGAAAATGTTGCCCATTACAGGCGTAAAAAAGCACAATCGCCCAAGAGCTGTCTAGCGATCATAAGGTTCAGTTGGTAAGTTGATCAGTTCATAAGATCAGTTGATAATAAGGCTTAAAATATACTAATGTTCCAAGTGTGAGAATCAACTTATAAATTGGGATGGCTGTACCTCAATACCCAAAAGATGGTCCATAGATGCTTGGATCAGACAAACAGACTCTTTTAACTAAAAACAATACACCCCGAATCTTAACCACTGTTGATTCCCACTATTCCAAAGTATTGTATCTGTCTGTAACTGCAGGTGTTCCTCTTGCTCGGTAACAACCGTGTGAACAGTTTCTGGGCAGCAAACGTCCCACCCAGCGAGGCTTTGTCATCCTCAAGCTGCAGCGATGACCGGCGGCGTTTCATCTCCAACAAGTACCGCCATGGCAAATATAGGAAGTACCACCCCCTATACGGAAACCAGAAAGAGCTGAATAACGTAAGTTGCAGGTTCCTCTTTAATTCGTTATGTTTAATTTTTAGTGAAGACATATTGGGGAGTCAGACAGCTAGTGTAGTCAACAGACCTTGAGAAGCAAGAAGGAGTTCGATGTTGACCACTGACTGTCTCGACATGTTGAATTCATCTACATTCCACCATTATAAAAACACGCATCACTTGTGTCAGTGACATTTTTTTCTTGAGTTACAAGAAGTAGAAAAGATCCTTTTTGACAATCCTTTCAACTTCCTGATAAGTACAACTCAAAAGATTTTTGTAGGTGATCTAAAGTGGTCATTGTTTGCATGGACACAAGGGTGCATTCTTGTCATCAGATCGGTGAATTTGGGCCACAAAAAGAGCCTTGAAAATGTTGTTTTTATGCTCCCATTAATGTGACAAATGTGTCAGTATTTGCGACGCAGCCGGGTCATTCATTGGCTTAACCCACTTAACCGCAAACAATGTTGATTGCTCTTATTGAGTTTGTGAGTGACTCACATCTACCACCTGACACTGGGTACTTTCCCTCCCCCCCCAGTGCAAATGTGTGTATGCATGCATGTGCATGTGTCACGTGTTTGGCATATACAAAAGATTAAAAGTGCAACAAAATTGTCATTTTAAGCAACTTTTTCCCCCTTGTTGTTTTAGTCCTCTCGCTTAATCACTCACCTTTTTCCTGTTTTTAATTTCACACTGTTTGTCTTGCTCGTCATTGGAGAGCTCAAATTCTGTTTTTGTTACAATACCAGGGTTTAATAGAATCCAGAGCCCTCCCTGTGAAGGATAGTCTCTGTGACCATCGGGTGTTCTCAGGCATTATGTGAGGGGTCAAGAAAAACATCTGCAGCTCCTTTGAAAGTAAAGTCCACAGCCCATTTCATCTGGCTCTGCTGTTTTACTCCCACATCTCAGCTTCCTTTCTCCTTGTTTTTCTCTCTTTCTCGAATGTGACATCACTACTCACAGCTCTTGCTGGAATGCGCTGTAAACTCCGCCTCCCCCTCTCTTCTCCTCCTTCTCCTGTGCTCTTCATTGCTGGGCTGCGACTGCGAAACAAAGTTTCTTTTTCCTCCTGGTTCATTTGACTGCTTGTAAATGTCTACCGTTTCTTCAAGTTAGTCTCAAACGTAAGTGATGAAAAGTACTATACCTCCTTTTTCTGGTATTGCGGCCTTTGTCAAGTGGCACATTAAACTGGACACCCTTTGAGGAAGCCAACAGGTAAGATTATGTGTATTACTGATGTCAAGAAAGTAATGTGTGTTTATGTTGGGCCGTTTAGAAGTCTGACTGTGTGTTTTATTGAGTGCTGGGACCACGAGTTTGCTTCAAGAATCTGTGTCAATGGACTTTGGATTTCTGGCGGTATTTGATGTTGTGTTTGACTGGAGACTGTTTGGATCATTTAAAGTGGTTTCACATTGCAGCCTTCGTGCATACATTGCTTATTGGAGTGGGCTGAAATTGGTCAACATGCATGCTAATGTGCTTAGGCATATTTTGTATTGTGTGTGTGTGTGTGTGTGTGTGTGTGTGTGTGTGTGTGTGTGTGTGTGTGTGTGTGTGTGTGTGTGTGTGTGTGTGTGTGTGTGTGTGTGTGTGTGTCCGCTTGTGTGGATGATTGGCCCTTCTGTCAATGGGGGTGATTGTGCTTCTCTTTCTCTCTTTCATTCACTTTTCGCCCCCCTTCACAAACCTTTTCTGATCTATCTGTCCTCCCCCCCACTTAGTCAATTTACTGTCACCATGCATTCAACAGTAAAAAAAATATTGGTTCAATGTGGACTGTGCTAGTTATGAAAATAATGGCACAGTTTAACAAGTTACGTTCTAACATGAGTGTATTCGTTTGTGTGTGCGTGTGCGTGTGTGTGCGTGCGTGTGTGTGTGTGTGTGTGTGTGTGTGTGTGTGTGCTAGTTCAACTGAGACACACCTCTCATCTTACAGTGTGTCTATTGTTGCATTTGTTTCAAACTTTGTTAAGACCGTTGAAGTCTTATCTGTTTGATATTCCCAAATGAAACGGCCAAAATGTATTTCCGTAATCTAGCACAGCATAACATTAGATATGAAATGTGATGAAGAAATGAGCACCGAGTTTAAGAAACATCTCTTACTGGAATCAAATTATTCAATTCAGCAGCTCTCCGAAAAGACCAATCAATTTTATCCATGTACAGTGATAACTCATCAAATGGTGAGTATAGTTTTTGCTTTTTTGCATGTTGCTGTGCCGATTACCATTTTGTGTTTTGGAGCCTTTTACTGACCGAGTTGCTTGTTCTGTAGCCACAAAGGGTCATCTTCTTGTGCCGGTCCCAAGCCCGGAGAAATACAGAGGGTTGTGTCAGGAAGGGCATCCGACGTAAAAGCTTGGCCAAAACAAACGTGCGGATCAAACCTCTAAAGATGGAGGACACTGATTTGCTGCGGCGAGCCCTTGAAGGGAAAAGCTGAAAGGAAAAGAAGACAGTGATAACTCAGTTTACGAACACTTTGGCTCACAAAGTTTTCGCCTAACGAACATTAAATTCGTGAGCATATAGTCTTGGCTGACAAACTAGTTTTCGGCGGACGAACCAAACCACACAGCGCCACAGTGGCTGGCGGGCTACTTTTTGCCACCCCCTTTCTTTGAGTGCAGACGTGGTTTGTTATCGAGTGGAGTACTTTTGCTATTATGGGACAGAAAAAGACCCAGCCACAGGCTCGTGTTAAGCTGAAGAGGACACAAAAGAAAATTACGGTCAAGCAGAAGAATGAGATCATCGAAAAATACGAACGAGGTTTGCGTTTGTGTGACTTGGCGTCCCAGTACCATTACGACAACCGTAAGTCGACCATTGCTACGTGTGGCTAAGGGTGTTTTTGTGTTATCTAAGCAACACTCTCGGGCAATAAAAGAGGTTGAAAAACTTCTGTTGATTTGGATTAAGAAAAAGCAGCTAGCAGGGGTCAGTGTGAGTGAGGGTATTATCGCCGAGAAAGCTTAACTTCACTCGGATATCATCAAAAGGCAACTACATCAACGACCATCACAAAGGTAAATAAAACGAATTTATTATAAAGTACAGTTTATTTCTCGAATTATAACCCAATAGCACATTTATGATACATAAAATAAGGTACATTTTGTGTAATTGTAAGCCTTATTTAGTAGAAAATTATGTTTTATGGTGACCTGGGAACAGATTATTCTCATTTTAATGGTTTCTTATGGGAAATAAATGTTTGGCAGAAAAACGTTTTGACTTACACACACTTTCTGGGAACCAATTATGTTAGTAAGCTGAGGTATCACTCTATGAGTCTGCAGCATGGAGAAACTTGCTGCATTTAATATTTAGGGCCAAATTGGCACTGAGCTATATTGCCCCCTACAGGATAGGAGTTATACACACCTCAGATCACATATTATTATTATTATTATTATTATTATTAATATTAATACATTCCATTCATAAGCGCCTTTCAAAAGTGTCAAGGTACAGCCACTATTGCCTTGCACTTCGTTCCGAGGTCACAATTCTTACGTTTCCCCATGGTTGAAATTGGTGTTGAACAATTGTACACTGTATAAGAAGACTACAGTATGTTTCAGATGCTATTGCAGCTCTGCTACACTGTGCAAGACACGAAAGTTGGTCACGTGACCAACGCTGTGCCCGATACAGATATCGCTAATGGCGGTACTGTATAGAAACCCTTAAGCAAATATCGATTCAGTTTAAGCCGCTTTTGTATCGATATAAGCAGAGCAAAATGGCTGGTGGGATATGAAAAGGTAAAACCATCCCAGGTGAGGTCATGGTACAAAATTATGTGGAAAAAATAGTTTTCCTCATCTGGAATTAATTTATGAATGCATGTCAAAGTATCGGTATGCGCAATGTGGGTCTGTGCGCATGATGCTGACACAGCACAAATACTTAATGATTAATGAGCGTGAATCTCTGGCTTTCATTTTCTTTTCACTGTATTTTTCTTTTCTCGTTGACTCCCATTTCTCAACTTTTCCCTGTCTCTTTTCCAAGCTGCCAGATGGTGCTGTGCGATTGTAGACACACCCAGATAAAATCGCTGCGTTCCTCTCATTCTCTCTGGGGATGTTGACTAAAGAATCTTGACTTCCCGCCCCATCTTTCCTGCTTGGATGTATGTCTGCGTGCGTGTGTTCTTCCATTTGCTCTTCTGAATCTCCACAGCCATAATAATCCATTTCCTCATTGGGCTTTCCTCTAATTAGATCCCACCTCTCGCAAACTATTGATATGTAACACTAACCTACATTCAGCATGCACACAGTCATGTTGATGTCCTGGGCGTGATTTAGTTTGCTTTAACTGCGTCACATAAACAGAGAATGATGAGCCTTGGTTCTCATTGTTCAGCAGCTGTCACGGTATTGTGCTGCAGTGTGCGTGTGTTTAGATGACAATGTCCAACAGTAATGCCATTTTTTGGATTGGATTGGATTTGCCTTTATTAGTCTTGCAGTGGAGAAATTTACATTTCACAGTGGCAAAGTTATAAAAGGAATGAAAGTAGAAAAACAAAATACAGGAGCTGCTGGAAAAGCAGCCACTTTCGCGGCGCATTGCATTGATTGGTTTCATGTTTCTCATCTTCCTCTGGACGATGGGCCATACATTCTTGATGGGGTTGAGGTCAGGTGAGTTTGTTAGCCAATCAAGCACAGAAATCCCATGGTTTATTATTATTATTATTATTATTATTATTATGTGTATATTATTATAATGTGTATATTATTATTATAAAATGTATTATTATTATTATTAATATACATTATATACAGTAAAGTCTCGTTATAACGATATTCAAGGGAGTCCGAAAAAATATCGATATAACCGGGACTATCGATATATCCGACCCTGTTTGCATGTAATTTTCTCCGTGCGTGCATAGAAATAGTATCGATATAACCGGGACTATCGATATATCCGATATCGATATAACGAGACTTTACTGTATATTATTATTATTATTAATAATAATAATTTCATTTCATACATTTCATTTATAAGCACCTTTCAAAACTCTCAAGGTCACTTTACAGTCACACGCAAAGTGTTTCTGTGGGTGAGCAGCGGCAGCCACACTCGCCAGCATTCACTCGATACACGCCATATCTCTTGAAATGACCACAAATGCCATCCAAGAAACGCGTACGCTGCTTCCCAGTCGGGCTGCCCCTTACTCTACACCCAAAAACAAATGTTTGCTGAGCAATTATTGCACTCCTCTCCAACAAGATTTTGAAGTCTATCATCCCCTTTCCATTCCATCATCGCTTTGATGTCACTTCCCTGAAAGACACAAAACAGGGTCAGGGTGAATAACTTCTCTCAAGACAAATAATGTCCTGTAAAAGTGATACACTGATTCAAGTTACAAGGTTTGATTTCAGAGCATTCGGGTTTCTTATGACGCTTTGAGTTGGCGTCAAATCTGTTTTTCAGCAGCAGATAATAATGGGGGTTGTCTTTTTCTTCCCCTTCAACGTCAGCATTTTAATGCTGCGGTCTTCGTCTGTGCACTTCATTTTCAGCTTTTATCTCCAAAGATTGGAAATGAAGTCAGGTACAGTTTATTCTATACTATGGCAATGCGATTTTTGCATTATCAGCATATGGTTCAAACACAGTACAGGGATAAAAGGTACTGGGGGGGAAAAGGCATTTGTCTTCTTTTTTCACTGTGCTAACAGCAGCTTATGCCACCACCTCGAATTTGTCTTCCTCATAATGAGATGAATACATGATGTGGGTAGTTTCAGCTGAAATCTGGACAGAAGTGTAAAATTCTCGGAGACGTATTACGGTATGAGTAATTGGGAGCTCACAATCTCTATTTTGGTGTTTGCAGTTGAAGTCAGAACTCTTTGTACCAGTAAAAGAAATAGTCTCACAAAACTCTTCCCCAAAACAAATTTCTGGACTTTGCTTTGTGTCCTGGAGAACAGTAATGCTTGAAAAAAATCACGTACATTTGTATTCATATGCCTCTATACTTTGATCATATAATTTGCGATAGATGTGAAAAATCGCATTAGTTTCAAATAAAAATGGATATTTGGGTTGGACTATAATGCCCTTATTTGATTGTTTGCACATTTTCCGGCGTATGTGGTCCTTTGTCACCCCTTGTACACTTAAGTTCTTCAATTCACATTTACTGAAAAAAATAAAAGTCTAGCTATTTAACTCATTCACTGCCATTCCTGAATTTCTTCGGGAATTGAAAAGCATGACGCGGAGCACCATTCCCGAATTTGGTTCGGTTTTGGTTTTTCTTGATGGGCGCTGCCGATGAAGCGCTGGTCAGACCTCTGGCTATGTTTTTTTTTCCCTTCCACGAGGGGGCATTTGCATTTTGTATAGCCACCTCCATTTCAAGCTCAGATAACTCCAGACCAATATATTCTTCGGAATTAACTTTTTTACTGATGAAAGAAGAGCGTAAGGTTTCTTACGCTGCATTAAATGTTTATGTGGTCCTAAATGTCAATATTCTATGACAAGTCTAATGACAAAAACCCTGGCATTGGAGTGAACACATTTCTGCACATCGTCTCTGCAGTGAATGAGTTAATGTTGCGATTGTGTATTTCTTAACACTTGCTCGTTCTGTCCCTTTCACACAGGCATTGTGCATCAATGTGCAAGGCAGTGATGTGCTGGAAACATTAAGGCTCGTTTTCTGCGGCGCTGATGTAAATTGTTCAACTGGCATGGCCGATTGTCCCACCCCTCTCTCCCTGGCTAACACACACTCTCAACCTTTGCAAGCTGTATTACTGAGCCACAATCTGAACACAGGTAGAGCATGACTGCATGTCTGTGAGATCACTGAAGTGCAACATGTTTATCGTGACCGTTTCTGTGGATTTGATCTTAAAAATTCCCCCCTTGAATAAACCCAAACAGGTAACCCGCCATGTTTTTTGCCTCGGATTTTTCTTCTACAGATCTTCCCCGGTCAGAGGTGGAAGGTGGCATGGAAGAGGTTCCCTTTTCAGCTCCAACTTGTGTCTATCACAATGGCTTCCTTTTCAAGACAGGATCTATGGCTCGGGCTATCACAGAACGCAAGGCGAGAGAAGGTATGCAAGCACGATGGGGAACCATGTCGATTTCTTCCCCACAATGGTTATAAAGCATTGCAAAGATAATAGGGATCGGTTTCACTAACGACTGGCCTGATTAGTCAGACAAAATAGGAACAATCAGTGGAGCTGCAAGGAGTAGTCCTCTGCTCCCCCCAACCTGAGAGCAGGGACCTATCATAGCAGAGTCCGGCACCACCATGTCTGGACAGTAGGGATATATATATATATATATATATATATATATATAGGGCCTAAACTACCAGTTAGACTTTAATTTGCTGATGAAGTTTCTTGGATAAGAAGCGAAACGTCCGACACCTTCATAGAAGTACAGATGACGGCTGAAGAAACCTTTTCATTGATGGACCACTCCTGTACGACTGAGAGCTTACAGAGATGTGTGCAGTGGATATGATTTTTATTACCAAATAGTTGAATCTGGTGATTTACAATCTGCAATTTGAGGTTTAACACATCTTTGATTGTTCGCAGAGTTCAGTCGTCGCTGGTGTACACTCAATGACGGTATATTCAGTTACTACGAGAGTGACAAGAACTCAAACCCGAACGGTGCTCTGAGAGCCTCCGAAATAGTTTGCTTGGCTGTGGATGTACCCGAGAAACACGGGTATATATAAACTCACACTTGCACATCTGCTGCTATTTGCAAGCATTTAGTGACATGTAGAGATATTGAAACAGAAAGACATGTGTTAACGGTATTATTTTCCATCTGTGTCAATTTGAAGATATGAGCACACCTTTGAGCTCTACTCTGAATCAGATCGTCTCTACCTGTTTGGCACCGATGACCCAAACAGCCACAAAGAATGGGTGAAGTCCATCGCCAAGGTAACACTTTGACTGACTCATGTCCAATGAGTCGGGTGAAGGAAGAAAATCACTACCGTTGTACATGCAAGCTAACTACCACATTTTTTGCATTATAAGGCCCACCTAAAAGCTGTAATTTTTTTGAACTGACCATGCACATTATAATCCATTGCACTTTATACTATATTTACCGGTGCATATGGCACACCCAAAAGCCTTAATTATCTTGAAAAGATGACCCTGCGTCTTATACGCAGGTCCGCTCTATTTGAATATTGAGCCACAATAGGTCTCAAAACTTCTATCAGCAGCCACAGACTCCATTTCCCCTTGTAGAAGTAGTGCGTAATCCTAGCCTCCACTGTAGCATCTTATCATGTGGAGTGCATTATATATGCAAAACATTACATATTTACATATTATATTTAGAAAACTTTTTACATTCATTGAACGTGCATCTGATAGTCCAGTGTGCCTTATACAGTGGACCTTGGTTTACCTTGGTTTACGAACTTAATTGGTTCCCAGACAGAGTGTGTAAGGTGAAAAGTGTGTATCCCAAAAAATAATTTCCCATAGGAAACCATTAAAATGAGAATAATCCGTTCCCAGGTCCTCATAAAACACCATTTTCTACTTTCTAATTTCTAAGCCTTAAAACTATACAAAATATACCTTATTTTATGTATAATAAATGTGCTATGGTATTATAATGAAATAAATAAACTGTACTGTATAATAAAGTCATTTTATTTACCTTTGTGATGGTCGTTGATGGCTTGATGGAATGGAGTGGCCGGTTTCATCAGCATTAAACACTTGATGAGGAACATAACCTTCTTCTTTCACCATCTTGAGGAATGATCCATTGTCGGGGCTTTCTTTGTGATAATTTTATCTACTTCCTCATCAATTGTGTTCTGTTTAGCTGGGTTGATAGCTTTTTGCATCAAGTGTACAGATGGCTTGTGCGGGTTGTTTGTGGAGCCTGATGGGTGGGATATTTTAACTTTGCAGTCTACACTCTGTCAAAGTTGAAACTCTCTCACTGTCGTCTGCCTCTCTCTTTAATGTTGAAACCACCCCCCCCCCCTCACTGCTGCGTTCTTGACCAATCATGTGGCTTTCACCGAAGACTGGGGATCGGGAAATAGAGGACAAAAACGGTCGGCTGCCTTTTTTTTTTTTTTTTTGTTAGAACGGGCTCATGAACGAAAAACGTTTGTATGCCAAGGTAAAATGTTCATAAATTTAACGTTCGTAAAGCTAAAAGTTCGTAAGACCAGGGGTTCGTAAACCGAGGTATCACTGTATATGGAAAATGTTTGAAAATACACCATTAACTGGGGCTGTGCCCAATACACTGGAAAATACGGTGTATGGAAATGTTTTTAACTCATTCATTTTCATTCACAAATTTATTCGTGAATTGAAAATATGAGTGCCATTCCCGAATTTTTTCAGGTTTTGTTTTTTGTTTCTTGTTTGGGTGCCTATAAATCCCTGGCCAGACCTCTGGCAATGTTTTTCCTCTCCACAAGGGGACAGCATTTCCCATTTTTACATGTTAGCGCTTTGTTCCAACTTCTGCTGTTGTTAAAGCGCGATATAAACCAAAATGTATATATTGCATTGTATTTTGGACAGCCACCCTCATTTCAAGCTCATATAACTCCAGACCCATACAATCTAGTATTTCTTTTTTTCTGATGAAAGAAGAGTCTTAAGGTTTTTTTACGCTTCATTGAATGTTTATGTAGTTGTAAAACTCAATATTCTGGTCCTGAAATTCGAGTGACAATGACAAAAACCCGAGCACTGAAGTGGACACATATTTGCACGTCTGACAGTGAATGAGTTAAAATATGTAATTCATTGAATGTGCGCCTGATAATCCGGAAAATCCTTTATACAGCCTTTGTTTTTACTGCCTTATTTAGTTTTGACGTTTGCTATGTGTTTCAATAAACATCTTGAGGTAATAGAAGAGGAACATTTATTATCATTCAACATATCTTGGCACAAAGTGACACTAACATTCTTTCATTTTTGTAGAGCTTAATCCCAGCCAAAGCTGATCCTTTATTGAGGTTAGGTTTTGAGCGACTCGGGCGACTAAAATATAAGGATGGCCTCAACCTGCAAACGTCCAAGGTGGGCTGGTTTGCCTTGGTGGACTCCACTCTTCATGTTTACCTGGAGGACAGCATTGAGGAAGAAATACACCTTCGCAAACTTCATGAGCTGTGTGAGTTGAATTGCGGTCATCCAAGTTTCTAACCTGCTTGTTGACAGGATATTAAATAATGTATTGAAAAACATTGTTTTTGTGCCTTTGGAAATTCTTTTTTTGCAGCAATCCAACAAGATAATGAAGTACTAGTTTTGGTGGAAAGGGGAAGGTGAGAGCCTTCACAAAGAAATATGCATACTTGTATTTTCCCTCCTTTTTATTCTTTTCTTAACTTTTTTTTGTTTCACTGTGGTGTGGTCTTTTCCTATGAAGAACGCTTTACATAGAAGGAGAGAGGAAGTTAGATTTTGCCAGCTGGTGTGCTGCTATCCAGTCAGCAGCGGGGAGTGGAGGTGACACTCTGAGTCAGCAGCAGCTGACCGACACAGACATACCAGTCGTAGTTCACAGCTGCATTGACTACATCACACAGTGCGGTGAGTGAACTGATGGACAAAACCAAAAGAGCAGTAACATGAAACAAAACATGCGTGCGTGTATGTCGTAAATGATCATCAGACATGACTTGATCTACATTTTTATTGATATAGTTAGAAATGATTGACCAGGGGTGTGCTGTGTCCTTTGCCCAACGTCGGCTGGTACAGGTATGGTTGTGATTTGTAATGGCGTGGAGCTATACTTAACTCATTCACTGCCATTTCTGAATTCAGTCCGGAATTGAAAAGCATTATGTGGAGCGCCATTCCCAAATTGGGTCGTGTTTGGTTTTTCTTGGGAGGGGGGTGCCGATAAAGCGCTTGCCAAACCTCTGGCTGTGTTTGCATTTTGTACAGCCGCCGTCATTTCAAGCTAAAATAACTCCAGACCCATATAACTCAGGAATTAACTTTTTTTTCTGATGAAAGAAGAGAGTTTGCATGACTACATTACGTCACTTTACATACGTCACTTTACATATGTCACTACCTCACTTTCCAGACAACACTACCTCACTTTACATTCATAAATTACATGTATTGTCTGTTGTCAATTGTATGTCTTTTTAGCTACGTTATACGTGCCTAGCGTGCCTTGCACGCTGGGTCCGAGAGGACATTAATTTCATCTGTGCTGTATGTCATGCACATTAGCATATTTGACAATAAAGCTGACTTTGACTTTGAGAGTTTAAGGTTTCTTCCGATGCATTGAATGTTTATGCAGTCCTAAAACGCAATATTCTGTGGGTCCTGCAAGTTGAGTGAAAATGACAAAAACCCTCCAGTGGACACATTTTTGGACATCGTCTGGCAGTGAATTAGTCAATTTGCTGGGAGGATGTTTTTATATGTTTTTAATATTTTGGTTCCCTTATATAATTGCATGAGAGCTGAGACATGAAATAAGTGTGAAATTATCCAAACAAACGTGATTCACATCTTGCCTTGTATTTTGTTGGTATGTATATTTTTTAGGCTTAACATCAGAGGGAATATATCGCAAGAGCGGCGTCAACTCCCGTGTTGCTGCTCTGTGCGAGAGGTTTCGCCAAGATGCTCGAAGTCTCCGCCTAAAGGAAGGGGAGCACCAGGTTGACGACGTCTCAAACACCCTGAAACGCTTCTTCAGGGAGTTAGAAGAAGGGCTTTTCACATCTGAAGATGGCGGAACCTGGCTTGCTACGGCTGGTAAAGTTCACATGGGCTTGTATCCGGAATTGTTGAAAGTAATGCTCCGTAAGATCACATTCATCCCATTGCTGTCTTCACTCTTTCTTGCTTCTGTTTTGATCCAGCCGTTCAGGATGAAAGCCTGAAAATCCCCCAGTATCAGATCCTTTTGAACAAACTGCCTCGTGTTAACAGGGCAACGCTGCGAGCCCTTATCAATCACCTCTATTGGTGAGTGATAGACTTTGTGAATGCCCAAAACTCAACCACAGCCACCCTCACCACATTTTGCCTACTTTCTGTCTTTCAGTGTGCAGCGCTTCTCTGAGCTCAACCAAATGAATCTACACAACCTGGCTATCGTTTTTGGCCCCACATTGTTCCAGACAGACGGAAAGGACTACACGGCAGGCCGTGCCATCGAGGACCTTATACAATACTACACGCTCATCTTTAAGGTCAGCTGCTATCAAATGATGTTTGGCGCTGAGATCAAAATGCAGCACATGTGCAAACAAGTTTTTGTATATTTTTTTCCTGGTTTGGCTGAAGCTTCAAATGTGCAAAAACAATTATTTGATCATATTTTTAATTAACATTTCCATACATATCAATGAAGTTGCACTTGCCAGATGACGAAAATAACCAATCACCCTTCAACCAAACCGATGTGGGATCTAATCTGCTGCATCAGTGCAATTACATTTTGTTTCAGGCAAATGTGTTCATTTTGCTCATTTGGGGAGGAGTGCTGTGAAAAGTACTGTATTTTCCAGTGTATCAGGCACACCCCCAATGAATGGTGTATTCTCAAACCTTTTCCATATATAAGGCGCACCGGACTATAAGGCACACCCCCAATGAATGAAAAATGTTTTCCAAATATAATGGATAAATATGTATACATTTTCCAAATATAATATATAAAAGTGTTCCAAATATGTATAAGGCACACTACATTATAAGGCCGAGTAGAGGCTGAGGTTACGCGTGACTTCTTCTACAGGAGGAAATAGAGTCACTAGTTGCTGACAATAGTTACGAGACCTATTGTGGCTCAATACTATGTCACATAAAAGGTGCACATGCATATAAGGCGCAGGGTGATCTCTTAAAGAAAATCAAGGCTTTTGGGTGTGCCTTATACACCGGAAAATATGGTATTTGCCCATTTACCAGGTGGATATATTTCAATAACTTTATTTCTCAAATTTGTCTGCATCGTTCAATAATGCATTTGCTTTATCGCATAGCGATGGGGATTTTGGAATTTGGTTTTCTCAATAAATTCATTTGGCATTGAAAAACTGCATTTTGTATTTCCTCTGTGAAAATTGTTAGTAAATAATAAAATATGCAAGCATTTTTGAAAAATTTGCTTAGCTGCAATGTAATTTTGAAGCTTGTGAATTATCTCAGAGCTGACTTTGAGCCAATCACAAGATGAACCATGTGGTGCTAACCAATATACTTGTTTTTTTATAGGTGGATGAGCTTCAACTGAGAAAACAACTGGAAGAGATCACGGTTATCATACAAGTGCGCGAGAAATTGAACACAAAATTTCCTGTGAGTAGCAAGCAAGTCAATTTTGTGGTGCATCTTGTACATTAAGTTAAGAGCGCAGACACACATGCACTATAGTTTTTCACGAGTGCACCCTTATGTTTTTGTTGTCATTCACTAATATTTCTCCTAAAAAACCCAGAACACTGAACCTGGTGGCCATTTCATCTGCACAGTTTACTTAGAGGAAAAGAAGGACACTACTGAGCAGCACGTGAAGGTAGCCTTGTCCAAAAGACAATGAAGTTGAGGATTGGTATTGGCACACATCAAACTTAAACACGGGTTGTCTTTCCGCAGATCCCGGCGTCCATGACAGCGGCAGAATTGACCTGTGAAATATTGGACAGGCGCAACATCTCCGTGAAAGACAAGGAGTACTGGAACTGCTGGGAGGTGATTGACAAGGAAGAGATGGGTGAGAAATATGTCACACAGCATATGGTTTCCATTGAATGGTAATGTGCAACCACGGCAGTAAATGTCAGTAAGTTACCGTATTTTCCGATGTATAAGTTGCACCCAAAAGCCTTCATTTTTTTTCAAAAGATGACCCTGCGCCTGATACGCGGGTGCGCCTTATATGTGAAGTAATGTTGCAAATTTCCCCATCGTAGGATGATTAAAGGCTCTGATTGTTTCTGAATATTCAGCCAAAACCGGTCTTGCACCTACTGTCTGGGTACAGTGACTCAATTTCCCCCTGTCGAAAAAGTAGTGCATAACCCCAGCCTCTACTGTAGTGCTTTATAATGTTGTGTACCGTATATTTGAAAAACTTTTATATATTTATACATTATACATATTTGGAAAACCTTTTTCATTCATTGAAGGTGTGCCTTATATATGGAACAAGTTTGAAAATACACCATTCATTGGTGCGCCTTATACACCAAAAAATACGGTACTTCAAAACACATTTTTTAAAGGGGCAATAGTTTTTGGGTTTATTTGTGAGTCTCTCGAGTGCCCAAAAAGGTTGACGACAATGATGATGATGATGAGAATGATATAACCTTTATTTGTCTCACATTGGAGAACTTTAGAATTCAGAGCAGCAAATTATTAAAGGAAGAGAAAAGTTAAATAAAAAAGTAGTAAAACAAAATCTTGGAAGCTGCTGTAAAGGCAGCCACTCTCGCAGTGCCACCTTGAAGTCAACAACAACAAAAAACAAAATGACAAATAATATATCACAACACAAAAGACGCAGACAGTTATCATGACATTTATAGTGACTTATTTTGGTGTTAGAAAGCATGTCTTCACACAAAAATGCTTCTCTTTAGGCTACAAATCAGAATCAGAGAGCCTTTAATAGTCTTACAATGGGGATATTTGCAATCTACAGCAGTAAAACTGAAAGGGGTGAGGGTCAAAAATAAACCAAAGTACAGTATTCTATGCACGAAAGAAAATGTCAGGAGACTAAAATGTACAACTGCACAAAAGTGTCATAAAAAGAACTGTACATAGTGCAACGTGTCTTTGTGTGTATGCGTGCAATATGCATCATTGCAATGTCACTGCAAAGTAAATGTTTTGATATTTATATTTATTTATTCTCTGCGCTAATGCAGACAAATTGTTCTGAAAGCGATAGGTTGCCAGCTCGACCAATTGGATTTCCCGGTGATAGAGTGCTTATGCACATTAGTAAACATATTACGTTATTTCATGTTAGTTTAGTACATATTATGTTATTGCATGTTCAATTTAGACTACATGGAATAAAGTATCAGTCGAACCGTTGTGAAAAGCAGGATGTAACGAGTATCAAGTTTCAGCCTATGTTCTTCCAACACTGAGTTGTCCGTAGCTGATTGGACAACAGATCGCTGCTGTGGACATTCAAAAAGTAGTCAGAGCGGGAGCTCTTCACTTCTCTTTGTGATCTTTGTTCGGGTGCTCCTGACTTCGCTCCTGCCTTGACGAGAGAAGTGCTTTTTCTGTCTCACTAGAATAAAGTAGTTTTTTGTTCACCATCTATCGTCGTCACTGATATTTTTATCACAGAACTTCGTTGAACACCGAACCAGAAAGAGAAACCATTTGAAAGAGAAACCAAATTTGAAACCAACACCCGGTCTATCTGATCCTTTTGCAGAACGCCCTCTGCACTATCGGGAGAGAGTCTTACCCATCCTTCACTCCTTTGGCACCGACTCCCATCTTCTCATCAAGAAGCACATTGCTATGGAAGCAATGATCATTTACTTGGGTAAACAAGTTCTTCCCAGTAAAAATATTTTTGAACAGTTTCACCTTTGGAGGTGCCCTTGACCAAAGCAGAACTTATCCCGCAGCTCAGGGGGTGTAACAGCCGTTTTGCTTTGCGTGATTTGGTTCAATGTGTGTGTTGTGCAACACAAAATATGTGCAGCAGAAAGTTAATTGAATTTGCCTTTGAAGGATTTTGATTAGTATCATAATCAAATTGAAAATGAATAAACCCTTTATGCCCTCCAGCCAGTAAGGTTGACCCGTCTAAACATGGCATGATGAAATTCCGAGAAGAGAGGAGCATCCTTGGGTTGGGGTTGTCCTCGGGCAGTTTCCACGACCGCTATTTCATTCTTAACTCCAGTTCGCTGCGAATGTACAAAGAAGTGAGAGTAAGTCTGGCAGAAGTGTGCACGCAAACACATTCTCCCACATGCACTCCTTGTTGACACTCGCCTTACCTCTTCTTCTTCGTCTCCCAGAGTAACCGTCCGGAACGTGATTGGCCAGTCAGGAACCTGAGGGTCTATTTAGGTATCAAGAAGAAACTGCGTCCTCCAACATGGTGAGAGTATAGTCACACGTGTAGTGATCCATGCAAGTGTATGTTCACAATCCTAGTGTTGTTTCAAAGTGGTTGGTGACCCCTGGTAGAGATCCAATATGATACACCAGGGGTGTCCAAAAGATATTTTCAAACAACCGCGATCGACACATAATGCACATGCACACATACACATCTGGGTCGAAGCGTGGCAGGATGAGCAACATCCAACCTGAAAATGGCATTAAGTATCCTTTAAGAAAATGTATGCTAATAAATTCTGGACACTTTGCTCTGGAATATATCAGTGACACCACTGACTAATGCATTTCTGTTGACTTTTGATATTATGAAATTCAGTTCAAAATGGGATAAAAAATGTCTTACTTTTTTGCTTGACCTCATGCATTCAACGAAATAATGTTTGATTATTTTTTTCAGCAATTTTGACCCATGAAGCAGGGTGCCACGTGGCCTGTAGAGGGCAGGCTAATCCAAAAAAATGACTACTGTACTGTACACTATGGCTGTGGAAAAAAAAATTGTCTTTCCCTTATTGCAGTTGGGGCCTGACAGTGGTCCACGAGAGTAAGAAACAAGAGAAGCCAGAGAGGCAACAGTGGTGAGTCACAGCAGACAACATACAGAAGCATTGTCATTAAACATTATACATTTTTACATTAAAATATTTGTCCGGTGACTTATGTGAGTACAGCAAGTCTGAATTCAAGACAGTACATTGAAACCAACCTTGGTAATTGGGTTTTCATTCTGGTTGGAGAATACTACATCAATGCCCGGTCCTGGTTTGTCTCTGTAGATTAAAAGTAGCTATCAGTTTACCAGGAACCATAATACACACTTGCATTTCGCGATATTACATGTGGTATGTTTGACATATATTGTACAGTATGTTGTTCAATATACAATGATAACTTGTGAGTTCATCCGTGAATGCGTCAGTGTTCCTGTAGCAGTGTGCTCGATAGACCCTGTCAACAACAGTATTCGTCAAACACTCTAGTAATGGCATTGCTGCTGTTGTCTTTTTTTTTTAATGCTATCATCATGTTTCCCATGGCAAAAACATACCAGAAAGGGTGGAATGCAGCAGGAGGGGGTGGATGGAAAGTGGGAGGGAAGGAGGGATAAAAGACAAAATTAATTTACAGTATGCGGTTTACAAAATCCCATCAAGGATGAATTAAACTGGTAGGCTATCACATCAGATTCTGGGTTTGAAAATCAAGTTGCAATTTGTCCATCTGGGTTTTTCCTCTTCAGTTCTGTGGTTAAATAAAGATTTTTAAAAAAGTAACAGGTGTTTTGACTTGAGCACTTCATAATTTTAACAAGATAATTTATAGGTATTATACCTATAAATTACAAAATACCGAAAAAAAAGTTGATTCCTAAATTATATGAGTCTGGAGTTACAGTAAAGTTTCGTTAGATCGATATTCTCGGGAGTCGGAAAACATATCGATATAACCGGACTATCGATATATCCGATCCTGCGGCATGTAATTTTCTCCTTGAGTTCATAGATATATTATCGTAATAAGCAGTACTATCTATATAAACGATATCGATATCACGAGACTTTACTGTATATGAGCTTGAAATGAAGGTGGCTGTCCAAAATACAATGCAATACATACATATTGGTTTATATAGCGCTTTAACAACAGCTGAATCTGGAACAAAGCGCTAACATTGAAAAAAGGGAAAAAACATTGCGAGAGGCCATGGCCAGCGCTTTATCAGCACTCAAACAAGATAAAACAAAACCCAAACCAATTCAGGAATGGTGCTCTACGTCATATTTTTAAGCTTTTTTAGTGGGAAATGCCACAAAATGTAAGCATCATTATTTTAAAAAAAGCACAGCATGCCAATGTTATGCTTTCTACAATAAATATGTATACAGTGGTGGATTTGACTAACAAAGTGACTGTCGTGTATCTTGGCATGCATATTTTAATGAGCTGTGTGACTACTGAGAATGGTGGAGTAGAAGCAAGTTCTCAAGGTGAGTGCATCTCATGGATTTGAAATAGGGGCTTGAGGTCAGACGTTTTACCCAACTGGACCCCTTTTTTTTACCCATTTTGTTGTCAATTTATTGTCAATCCACATTTATGTTCGTTCTGGGCAAGTGAATAAATGTTTATTCGAAACATGTGCTCAAAGCAAAGATCAGGAATAATTACAAAGTGTGCATTCAGCACCACAGCAAAGCTGATGACTCAAGAGGGCTGCGTGACGGCAACTTGACTTGCACAGATACCGCAAACGCACACACTGCATTCTCAAATGAATCATTCTTTAATTAGGCTTAAGTGCACAAACAAAGGTTTATTTCTTTCTTGATTTCTGTAGGTATCTCTGCTGCGAGACTCAGCCTGAAATGAGGGAGTGGTACGCTACTTTTCTGAGTATTCAGGTTAGTTTTCGCTCTTTCCGGCACATACAAACTCAATGCAATGGCTAAGTGTCCCAATCCATCTGATTAACTCATTCACTGTCAGACATTACTAAATATGTCTCATATAATATTTAAGAATGAATGTAATTCAGCAACTTTTTTTTCCCGCATTACGCAAGCCTGTATAGGTCAAACTTAACTCATTCACTTCCAGATGATGTGCAAAAAAGGTGTTGACTCCAGTGCCAGGGTTTTTTTTGTCATTTTCACTCACATTGCAGGACCCACAGAATATTTATTTTTAGGACTACATAAACATTCAATGCAGCATAAGAAACCTTAGACTCTCTTCTTTCAACAGAAAAAAAGTTAATTCCTAAATTACATGGGTCTGAAGTTATCTGAGCTGAAATGGAGGTAACTACAAAATACAATACATATTCATTTAAGCGCTAACATGGACAAAAGGCAAATGCTGCCCCCGAAAGAAAAACCAAAACCCGAACAAATTTGGGACTTGCGCTCCACCTCACACTTTTCTATTCCCGAATAAATTCAGATATGGCAGCGGATGAGTTAACAGTTATATCAAAGCTGGGGGTCATCCCATAACCATTCTTCTCCTCTTCAAAGAATGACGGCGACGTGTGGCCTCATGATGGACTCCAGCCGAGCCGCGCCAGCCGCGCGATGCCCGACACGCGTCACGGTAACGTGTCACTGATACCACTGCGCGGCAGTGAGAATGAGATGCGGAACAGCGTAGCCGCTTTCAGCCAAGATCCGCTTGCTGTGAGTCATCCTACCAATCACCGCTTCCAAATCTCCGCCGAAGCCGGCACTTCCAATTTGGTTGCTTGTGACAGAGATGACGATGCTCAACTGCTGGTTCAAACCCTGGAGCCTGGTCTGTTGCATTTGGACATCATTCGGAATGAAGCATAAAGCATAACCTGGTGAACTGCACACTGACGAATAATACTCACGTTTTTTTTGTTACCAAACACAAATTTCCAAGTATGAAAATGTTGCTGCTTGTCTTAAAAGACTGACCAAACTTCTAATTTCAGACATTCTCATTTGAATGCAATCCAAAATCAGTATCAGTGTCTGCCTTTCCAAAATGTATAATGCCAGATAGGTATTTGATTTCACAACGTGTCTTATTCTAATTGAGTACTTGAGCCACGAACGTAGATTGCGTTTGCTCATTGTTCAGGCCTCTTCATGGTTGGCATGATAACGTGATCACAAGACAACTGGAGCGTACCATAGCAGATTTGATTGGGCCGAGTGGATTGATTTCATTGTTACTCAAAACAAAGGGACGACATTAGTTCAATTGATTGCCACAAAAAAAAGAGAAATGAGGGTCATAATTTATGCATTTTATTGGGTCACCCGTATGAAATGGAGCGGGCCTTCGTGGATTGGTGCATGTGGGTCCAGTGGTGCGTTTGTATTTATTTTCATCACACACCACATCATACATGGTTGGTTTCTCTCAGATGGGCTTTAGGATTGTGAAAATCATTGAAATATATAATCACCTCATCATCTTTGCTCTTGCTTTCATTATGATTCAAACACCTCCCAATAAAGACATGGAAAATAGTGACAGGCAAATTTAAGTAGTACTGTTCATTTTATGCTCGGAAGGCATTTGGTTTCAATTTAAATGATTGTAATAACAGAAAAAAATCTGATCCAGAATATTTGCATTACTCTATTATATTTTAGTACGAGCACACTTTTTTTAAACGCAAATTGCAAAATTAGTTTCTCATGCAAAATAATGACAGTCTGTATTCCAGGGAAACACAGGCACCTAAAAGATAGCAACTACTCATTTGACGACAATGAAGTTAAAATTTTAGTGAAATAAAATAAATGGTTTGAAATGGGAGTAAAAGAAGCTATTTCCATAAAACAGCAAAACCCTTCACTAAATTGCCATGGTGGTGTGAGGTTTAATTTGGATCGTTCTTACAGCACACACATCTTTCAGCACATAGGCTTAGTTATGCTAATGAGGTGATCCCAGAGCAAATGGGGCAATCAGGCCAGTCGTAGACCATAATCAGTGAAGATATTAGAAGTAATAATAATACGTTTTATTTCAACCGCCTTTCAAAGCTCTCAAGGTCACAGACAAGCATTGGTACTGTAATAAATAAAATGCAATCACAAATAGAATGCAATAAATCAAATACAATTATAAATAGAAACGAGAGAGAGAGCTACACGGAAAATGCAATTTTAAATAAGTGGGTTTTGAGATGGGACTTGAACGTGGGAAGAGAATCGATGTTACGAATGTTGGGAGGAAGTCAGTTCCAGAGTTTGGGGGCAGAGCAGCTGAAGGCTCAGTGTAGCCTCAGGAAATGGTCCTCTGCTCCCTTCAACCTTCGAGCAGTAACCTATCATAGCAGAGGTCTGGCACCGCCACCTCTGGACAGTCGGGATATATATATATAGGGCCAGAGCTACCAGCAAAATTTTAGTTTGGAGACGAAGCCTTTTGGATAAGAAGCGAATCGTCCGACACCTTCAAAGAAGTACAGATGATGGCTGAAGAAATCTTTTCATCTGAAATAATGACAGGCAAATTTAAATAGTACCGTTCATTTTATACTAGGAAGGGATCAGGTTTCAATTTAAATATTTGTTAAAACTGGAAAAAAATTCTCATCCAGATAATATGCATTATCGTTTGGTAGAGCAGACATCTTTTTTTAAATACAAATTGCAAAATTAGTGTTCTGATGGAAAATAGCGACATGCAAATTAAGTAGTCCACTTCATTTTATGCTAGGAAGGGATCGGGTTTCAATTTAAATGTTTGTAAAAACGGGGAAATAAATCATGATTCATATTAAATGCAGCACTATTTTTGGTAAGAGCAGACTTTATTTTTTAAAGAATAAAAAAAGAAATAAAATTGCAAAATGTGTGTTCTCATGGAAAATAACGACAGGCAAATTTGAGGAATACAGTTCATTTTATGCTAGGAAGGGATTTGGTTTCAATTTAAATATTTGTAAAAACTGAAAAAAAATCTGATCCAGATTCTATGCATTATTATATTTTGGTAAGGGCAGACAATTTTTTAATGGATTTTTTTTTAAATACAAATTGCAAAGTCTTCCATTTTTTCTCGTACTCCATCAAGCAGAACAAGAGTTTGGGGTTTGTGCCAGAGAGGCATGTAGAATCTCTGTGCTCTGATTTTGACCAGATTTAACCATCATAACTGAATCTGGCTTCCTAACCTGCGAGTTCTGATGCAAAGAACTCTGAGGGCTTCCCTCATGCCAGCGCAGAAGAGTAGATGGCTAATTTGCATCCTCGGCTGAAAAGCAGAGAAAGTGGAGAAGGAGTGGAACTGGATCCTCTGCACATTGTCGTTTGTGCCAAGAAAACACAAACGCAAGTTAATCTGGCAGAAATTTACCAAGCTGTTTTAGTGAACCCTGAAAAAATGAAAAGAATCTGGTGCCCGCAGGAGCGCCGCTACCATAGCGCCTTGCCTCCTATTAGACTTGGCAGGACTTCGTTACTGAAGCTCTGCCGGGGTTCCATTCCAAACATGTCACCGTTGGACCAGAGCGGTTCAACAGCATCTGCTGTCCTCACTTTTTCTTTGGTTTCATTTATTGCTTGATTTATTTTCTTGCAAAGCCAGGTGGGAGCTAACCCTCCCGCTAGGTCTGCCTCTGCTCTTAGCAGACAATCCCATATCTGTTTCGCGACCAAAAGATTCCCGACAGTGCAGTGCCTCGCGTGGCTTCTATTCATTCTCCTCCATTGACTTCATTGATCCATTCATTTCAGTTGAAGATTTGAAAGGAATTGCTTTAGGAAGCCAGAGCCTTGCTTTGATGTGTGCTTGTGTGTGTGGGAGGTGTTGATAACCTGATGTGAAAGTGTGCTTTAAGGGCATGTTTGTCAGCTTGGACCAGGTGTGCGAGTCCTACCAAATACTACTATCAGATGGCATGGGTGTTTTTGTGCCGTATTTTCTGGAATACATATAAAGTGCACCAGATTATAAGGCGCACCATCAATGAATGATTTATTTGAAAACTTTTACCATATATAAAGCGCACGGGATTATAAAGTAATTATTCTGTTCGCCTTCCAGTGTTTACTGTATTTTTTGGATTATACATCGCTCCGGATTATAGGTCGCACCAGCCAAAAAATGCATAATTAAGAAGAAAAAAACATATAGGTCGCACTGGAGGATAAGTCGCATTTTGGGGGAAATTTTATTTGATAAAATCCAACACCAAACAACATACATGTCATCTAGAAAAGCAATTGAAAATAAATTAATTAAATTAAAATAAAATAGAGAACATCAGGCTCCGTTTCACTTCTTTTTTTTCCAACATAACACCGCCGCTCTCGCTCTACGCAACTCAGATGGACACACCTCCTTTTTGGTAACCCAGAACAGTCTTTTACAAGAGTTATTCAGATAACTCTAGCACAAAGAACATGCTAACAAGTTTACCAAAATATCAGGTTTTACTCCAAATCACCAAATCCAAGGAAATCTTCATCCTCGGTGTCACTTTTAAATAACTGCCCCAACTCGGCAGCTAGACAAGGCGCCACTTCCTCTTCTCTGCGCTCTTGCGGTTTAATGTGACAATAACATGTGAAATGATACACTAATAAAAAAAGCATATATACGTCGCTCCGATTTATAAATCGCACCCCCGACCAAACTATGAAAAAAACTGCGATTTATAATCTGAAAAATACGGTACTTGATCTGAACTGTTTGTCCATCTATCTTTCAGCTGTTCAGAGACATTCGATAATGGAAGCTGCAAACAAGGTACAGCGTTTCACACTCATTCTCTTTTGTTTACAATTGACTTCAAGACGCACAGCAATGCCCCGAGAGTGCATCATTTATACGGATGGATGCATTGGAACCTCCACAGACAGACTCTCAAAGCGGTTAATCTTGAAGAACTGCAGATCCATTTTTGCAAATGCTCCATTGCAAACTTGCATACTATTGTGTGATAAAAAAAATGAGTACTAAGCTATGTATGTATGTATGTATGTATGTATGTATGTATGTATGTATGTATGTATGTATGTATGTATGTATGTATGTATGTATGTATGTATGTATGTATGTATGTATGTATGTATGTATGAATGTATGTATGAATGTATGCATGCATGCATGCATGCATGCATGCATGCATGCATGCATGCATGCATGCATGCATGTATGTATGTATGTATGTATGTATGTATGTATGTATGTATGTATGTATGTATGTATGTATGTATGTATGTATGTATGTATGTATGTATGTATGTATGTATGTATATATATATATATATATATATATATATATATATATATATATATATATACAGTAAAGTCTTGTTATATCGATAGTCCCGGTTATATCGATACTATTTCTATGCACGCACGGAGAAAATTACATGCAAACAGGGTCGGATATATCGATAGTCCCGGTTATATCGATATTTTTTCGGACTCCATTGAATATCGATATAACGAGACTTTACTGTGTATATATATATATGTGTAGAATTTAATTGGCATGCTAACAATTCTTGATAGGTTTGCCTCTGCTCGTTTTCACTCCCCATTTCGTTCCTTTCATCCCCCTGAACCCCCTTTTTTTCTCCAATGCTTTCAACAGAAATGTCCACATCTGTTTTTCATGTCTTTGGTGCTGCTTATTCCCGTGTAGCATCACAGCCTTTTTGATGGCCAACATTGGAGCAATCAAAGATGAAAAGGCCGACCTTTTTTTCTGAGCTGCTATTGCACTTCAGCTGCCAGGACACAGATACTACACATCTCATTTTGCAAACATTTTCCTGTTTCGCTGGTTGCTGTTATGGTACCGCAGAAAGTACAGCAGAGCCAAATTAAAGAAAGGCTAAACAAAATTATCTGGCGTTAATCTTGCATAATTTCATATCCAAATTTTTAATTGCTAATTTGTAATTCCTCTCTTGAATTGATTTAATATTAATTTACAGGTGTATTTTATTGATGGTAGAAAAAATTCTCTTTGTTAGGGCAAGTGTTCGGCGTCATCAGGTGACCTCACCAATCTCCAGTGACATAATCAGTGTGACACTGTGGACCAGAATGAAGAAAGAGCAGGAAGTGAAGAGAAAATCCCAAAAAGAGACATTATTCTAGTATCCCCCCCCCCACCCCCCACGCACAGTTAAACTGTATACTTGAATGTGTTTGGGACACTTAGCTGATGGGTTTTCATCCCAGACGGGCTCCTGAATGGCTTCCATCTGGGCAAGAGTCAAGTGCGCGTGGATGTGCGCCTCCCACATTGCATTGCATCATGGACCACAAGCGATAAAGCACACCCTGAAGGAAACCTTTAATTCCTATTGTGCACTGCTTTTGAAGGAGGATTTAAGCACATTGTTTAATGGCACCAGTGTTTGGCTGTCTTGTGTTCTTTGTTTACCCATTGTGTATATATTCACGTCTATGATCATGCTGCGATGCAAAATTCAAATGTGGCCATTTGATGAAACGTGTACTATTCATGTGATTGTGGTCTAGATTTTCGGTTTTTAAATATCCACTTGATTTTAAGTTACCCTCCTGCCCTCTTACATCAGATTTGTTGATACACACGGTCCTCACGGACAATATAATGGTAATAATGATCAATGTTTACTTTTTTTGTGAGGTCTAAAACAATTTCTTAAGGCTGTGACTGCTCGACCACATCACTAGCTTGTAGAGCGAAGCCTGTAGGTCAATTCCCTCATGTGAATTGTTATTTATTTAGGCTCCAAAGGATGCAAAATAGATAGTGCTGCCTTTTTTTCACCCATTCTTTTTACCCTTATGTGTGCGGGAGGGGAAAAGTACACAAAGTGTGTGCTTATTGTAACCCAGAAGCCCTCATGTCAATCCATTTTTGAGCATTCTGTATTTCAACAACAATGAAATGCAACTCATTGTCAGAAATGGTGTTTTTGCTCTTTAAAGTTATTTTATTTATTGTAAAGATACGTAATTGTTACAAGTAGATTTTGTTCCACTTCATAATGGTAGCTCAAACTACAATAAGTGTACTTAATATGAATGTCTATTTAGGTGTGGTAAAAGTAATGAAGCACTTGAATCAACAATTGTTAGATAAAGCGGATGTATTTTCAAGTGATTGTCAAAAAAAATCCTGACAGACAGTATGATATCCTATTTTTTTCTTGACTTCTAATAAAGACTGCCACAATTGCATGTGCGCTCCAGTAAAATGGCTGCACTAAAGTCTTTGGGAAAGGTTAATGTACTCGACAGGCCACCGCGGTCTTAAAATGCATATTGTTTGTGATCACGTTGCCCTCTGGGTAAATGAAAATGGACACGCACACACGTGATGTATGTACAATGTGACAACTGTTGGACACATTTTTCCTGGCCTGTGGATTTCGTGCCATAATGTGGAGCCTATAGACTTGCCAGGAGGAGAATGTCACAATGATGAATGTAAAGGGCGGCGGTACAGTAAAGGCAAAAGGGGTGGGGGGTGCAAAGGTTTGTATGTTTTTCAGTGATTCATGGTTTTCCACCGGTTATGTGGTCATCCCTATAACCAGAAGTGACACATCGGGGTCACCATATACCTCAAGACACATACCGTAGCCCCCCCCCCCCCCCCCAGCTTCCCGTTAGGGACCTGCACACACTAGACTTTCACGTTTTCCCACACGCACAGGAGACCCACCGGGGATGAACGCATCATAATTGTATGCACACACGCCTTTTAAATGGCCTTTACTACTGTATATAGGTCAGAGCATCACTTTTATAAACCAGAGGCAATGAGACGGAACAGTGAGATGTTCAAATGGGACACAAATGGAGGATGGAGATAACGTGAGCTTCGGGTGGAAGCGTGAGGGGGGGCGGCTTTGGGGCGTACACGGGTCAACCGAATATGCACCTGCTGTCGCTGTCTGCGTCCTGACAGCACACAAGCGTAGCAGAGATGCGCTTGCTTCATGCTGAGCTTCGCAGTAGGCATTTAGCGCCGTGCTGAACAAATGCAATGTTTGCAATTCATCCTTGTGCCAAGGTTGTTCACCATGAAATAATGTGTTTTCTTACTGCGTATGCTCCACCGAGCCAGCAGAGAATAAATACATGAAACAGAAAAAACGCACGCTTCAACCTGATGTCCTGATGGTCCTTTTATTTCTCTGTCCCCAACAGTGATGTTAGGAAATCACAAGAGAACTACCAGTCAAATATTGGTTGAGGATAACTTGTATTTTACCTGCTGCGAACAAAAACAAAACAAACGGAAACGTATTGCGACCACGCGAAGAAGGAACGCCCTCCACACAAAACTGATCCAACAACGAATGTGTATTCGAGTCGAGTCACATTCGTTGTTGGATCCGGTCAGTTTCAAATAGTTCAACAAAAAGTTGTTTTAAAAAGATACATATATATTTATGTGTATATATTTCCCATTTGAAACATTTGTCACTGGCATACCTGTCAACCTTGGATAATAGCTGCCCTTATAAATGATTACAATTCCCATATAAAAGTTGTAGTACGCCGTACATTATTTGAAATTTAAAAAAATGCTAATACAAGCTGAAATGGAGAAAGTTTACCGTGCACGTGCACTTTATGCTTTTATTAATTCTATCGTACGCAGATGAGCTGGATTTGAGCAAAAATGGTCTTTGTAAAATCGGTTTAAATATTTTTTCTCGTATAAAAGTTATAGTACGCTGTACATTCTTTGAAATTATTTTTAAAAAACGTATAAAATGTATACATTTGTGACGGGTGTCACAACAGTGACTGTCTTCATCCCCACGATGCTGCCGTATTAATGAAGACGAGACGCGTGGATGTGTCTTTTTATTTCTTTTATTTCTGCAACACAGTATGGCAGAAGGGATGGGTGAAGTCGCATGGGTTTCGTCTTGTGATTAACCTGAATCTCCTCGAGATTGTTCTCAAATGCAAAACATTCTAGATAACAAAACAGAATTAACAACGTGTGATCGTATAGTGGTTATTTACAGAAAAAGAGAATACAACACAAGTTCACTGTTATTTACAAGATGTCCCTGAACGCATCATGGGCGGAGACTCGGCAGAACACGCGGTGCGCTTGTAATGGCGCCACCCGCCACGGACACTCACGGGCAAATGAAACACGACACAGGAAACTAAATATTGTTCAATAAAAACGAAATGAAACAATTATTACCTGCAACACAGTATGGCAGAAGGGATGGGTGAAGTCGCATGGGTTTCGTCTTGTGATTAACTGCGCAATAGAAAAGCACTATGAAGCACATGTGCTTCAAAGTTCCACTCGACAAAACGTGAAGTAAATAATGACACAAAAAGTAATCTGGACTCGAAATGAATAAGGGAACTAATTAGATAACACTAGACAGTACAAAAGGGGAAACAAAATAAGATATTGTCATGAAAATGCGCGTTAATCAAGACCAACAGAAAATTGCGACTCACCCTGAATCTCCTCGAGATTGTTCTGGAAACTATGGGCGGGACATAGTGCCACACTGTGCGCCGTTGCGTCACTTCCTTCATAATTTAATAATCTAAGTGCACAACTCCGTTACATACACCCCCCTTAAATTATGCAGAAGTGAGGCAACATACACACGGAAGACAACAGAAAGACCAACAGGCACAATAGACAAGGTTATCGGGCAAGGATGTACGAGGAAGTCAATCATAGGAATTCTTCTTTCAGAAGTGTGAAGGAATAGGGTGGTTCAAAACCCATCCTATCACAGACTAGTAGAAATGCCATTTACATTTCACAAAACAGCACATAACTACACCCGTTACTGAGAAGCCATAAAGATAATGGCGACAATTGGCACACAGCACAAACCCCCAAAAAAAATCAAATGGTCATATTAAACCCACATTAATGTTGGCATCCCGACTCTCTGATAGGACATTTCACATATCAGCCTGTCAGGGGGTTTAACTGTCCTACCACATCTCGTGAAATTGATGGGGCCCTGTGTGTCTTGTGGTTGTGTGCAAATTACCGCCTCAAGTTCAGTCTCATCTGGGGGTGAGTCAGGGGTCGAGCGTGCTATGTCAAACACCGGGTCTGTGGAAAGTTCAGTCTGTGTGTGGATATCATGGCCTGCTGACAGACTTCTCTCACTGACATCCCCTCGACATGCATCGGCGGAATCATGCTCTGAAGAGAAGTGCTCATGTTCCTCTGTCTGAGCTGGAGACTGCATGACCCAGTTCTCAGTGCGCAGCTGAGTGTCCTCCTGATCATCAGGGACTGAGCTTTTGTCACTCCCACAATGTGCGTCCATCTCTGACCCCTCTGAACACGAACCAGGCTCCACCTGCCCCGAGAATGTCAAGAAGTCAACCGGGAGCAGTAAGTTCCTGTGTACGACCTTCTCTCTGCCTGTGGCATCATCTCGGATCCTGTACACATTGATCAACGGCTTCACAGACACCACGTCATAAGGGGTTGACTCCCAACGATCCGCAACCTTCCGCTTGCCCTTCTCGCCTCGATTGGCTAGTAGCACCTTGTCACCAACAGCCAATGGCGACCCCTTGACTTTGCGGTTGTAGATCTGGGCGTGGCGGGTCTGTTCCTTGGCTGCATGCTGTTGAGCAATTTGCACGGCTTCAGAAAGGTCTCTCTTCAAGGTGCTCACAAACTCATTGTGACTGACAACATTGGCGTTCTCCAAGACATGATGGAACATGATGTCAATGGGCAAGCGAGGGACACGTCCAAACATCAAATAGAATGGCGCAAAGCCCGTCGTCTCATGTACTGTGCAGTTGTAGCAGAAAGTCAACATATTCAACATTTGTGGCCATTTGGACCTAGACTTTGGGGGAAGTGTTCTGATCATCCCTCCAAGGGTCCGGTTGAATCTTTCTGCGATGCCATTACCCATGGGATGATACGGTGTTGTGTGGGACTTATGCACCCCTGCCATCTCAAGAAGATCCTTGATGAGTCTACTCTCAAAGTTGGCTCCCTGATCCGAATGGATCCTTTTGGGGAACCCATAAATGCAGAAGAACTTGTCCCACAGGCAGCGGGCAACTTGCTTTGCTGATTGGTTCCTGCAGGGGAAGGCGAGAGCCAACTTTGAGAAGTGGTCGGTGACGACGAGGACATCGGTGGTTTTCTTGTCGCCGGACTCTGCTGTCCAAAAATCAATGCATACCAGTTCCATTGGAGCCGAAGTGCGGATGTTCTCCAGGGGTGCCCGGGCGTCTGGCTCGGGAGTCTTACCCAAGATGCACCTCTGGCACTGCCTTACATGTTTTGTAATGTCTTTCTCCATCCCTGTCCAAAAGAACCGTTCACTAGCCAAGGAGAGTGTCCGAGAACAGCCCTGATGACCAGCCGCGTCATGCACACCATGTAGGACTTGGTGTTTCAGAGACCCAGGTATGACGAACTGAAAGACTCTTCTGTTCATGTGGCGATCTTTCTTTACTCTGTAAAGAGTCCCGTCACGAACTTTCAGCTTCTTCCAGTGCCTCAGCAACAAAAGAACACAGCTCGTCTCAGCTGCTCTTTCATGTTTGGTAGGTCTCATATGTCGCTGCACATAGAACATGACTCGGCTGACTGTTGAATCTTGGTGCTGCAGGTCACGTAACTGACTATGGGGAATGACAATGGAAGGGTCTTCTTCAGGTAGCTGTAGTGACAATGGGGTTGCTCCAGGGAGTCGAGAGGTCCCGCCAGTCTGATGGACGTCTAAAACTGCAGACACCTCCTGCGCATCAATTGCACTTCCAGAAGACTGATCAGGAGCTTCTCCCTGGGAAACTTCTCCATCATGATCACCAGCCATGTGGACAGCCTGACAGTTGGTGGTGAAACGGAAAGCATCCTGTACAGTCTCATTCACGACCCCTTGGACTCCATTGAGTAGGTATTGGTAGGGTTCTTTCACCAGGCGATGGCTCACGCAAGACTGAACGAAGGGTTCTCGACTCAGTGCATCAGCCACTATGTTCTTGGGCCCTGGGACGTACTTCAAGTCAAAGTCATATGCTGCCAGCTTCGACACCCACCTCTGCTCGCAGGCATCTAGTTTGGGCTTCGTCAGGATATATGTCAAGGGGTTGTTGTCAGACCATGCAGTAAAATGTCTGCCTTTTAGCCAGTGGGAAAACTTGTCACATACGGCCCACTTTAAAGCAAGAAATTCGAGCCGATGTGCAGGGTAGTTCAATTGGGCTCGTGACAGCGTTTTACTCGCAAATGCCACTGGTCTCGCAACCTTGTCATCAGGCTGAAGCTGGGAGAGGACAGCTCCAATGCCGTCAAACGATGCATCGACTGCCAGGATGAAAGGTTTCTCAAAGTCAGGGTGGGCCAACGTTACACTGTTTGACAGATCGTGCTTCAGAGTCTCGAAGGCAGTTTGACATTCAGTGGTCCAGTCCGCCGGTGTCAACTTCACATGACTTGATGCATCCGATGTGGGTTTCGACCTGCGTCTGGCCTTACCACGGGTTTTCTGGCCTGAAAGGAGCTTGAAAAGGGGCTTGGCCTTGATGGAGCAGTCCTCAATGAAGTGCTGATAATACAACACCATTCCCAAGAAAGATCTAATTTTCTTCTGCGAGGGAGTGAGGCCATCACTGTCCATTAGGTCTGGTACCTGTACACTGTTTATCGCTTCCACCTTTTCAGGGTCTGTCCGTACCCCTGACTCTGAGACAACATGGCCAAGGAACTTCACAGATCTCCGAAGAAAGTGACACTTCTTCGGAGCAAGCCTCAGATTATGGTTCTTCAAGCGGGAGAAAACCATCTCCAATCGCTCAAGCGCAATCTCTTCTGTCGGACCAAAGACCATGAGATCGTCAAGATAGCACAGGAGGCTGGTGAAGTTCTTGTCCCCGAAAATGGAAAGCATCATCCGCATGAATGTAGCCGGGCTGTTCGAAAGGCCTTGTGGCATCCGGTTATATTCATGTAGGCCAAATGGGGACGAGAAGGCGGTGTACTTCTTATGGTCCTCAAACAGGGGCACATTATAAAATCCCGAGGTGAGGTCCATGGTGGAGAAGAAGACATTTCCTCCAAGTGCGGCAAGAGCGTCAGCCTGATGGGGCAATGGGTGAGCATCGCGCTGTGTCCTCGCATTTAGCCATCTGAAATCCGTGCAGATGCGCAACTCCCCATTCTTCTTCCACACTAAGACCAATGGAGATGCATATTCACTCGTGGATTTCCGAATAATGCCTTTTTCTTCCATCTCATTGAGAGTCATTCTCAGCTTTTCATATTGACTTGGTGGCACTCTTCGATAAGGCAGGCGGAATGGTCTCTCATCCACGAGGTGTATCTTGTGCACAAATTCAGAGGCCTCTCCACAGTCCATCCTGTTCCGTGAAAATACTGCTTCATATCTCTCAATGAGTTGGAAAAGTCTGTCCCTCCACGTATCGGAGACAGCACATGCATCCAAGTCCAGATCATGTAGTCCAAGCTTGTCCAGTGCTATTTTGATGTCTTCTTTGGACCTTGGCCTTGCGGTGGCATTCTGAACAGATTGGGACATAATTTGGATGTTGTCAGGTTCAGACAAGTCTTCTGTCGCAATGCAGGGAAATACATCTGCCAGCTTTGTGTTTCTTCTCAACACCACTTTTTCAGTCGAGGGGTTGATGACCCTCACTGGGAGCCATCCATCGCCCCACATCGGTGTGATAATCCGGCCAACCAGAATCTTCCTGGATCTGCACCTTGCTTGAGTTGGTTTAACTATGACCGTGCTGCCAACTGACATTGGCGCGCAGGCGGGAAGCTTAGCCCAAACAAGATGTTCACTCTCTGGTTGCAACATCACACATTGCTGCAACTTCAGCGTGCCAACTTTGTCAGGAATCGTTCCTCCCCTCCATTTCTCTGTGTTGGAAAGCAGTGAGAAAAAGTGGTGGGAGTCATCATCAATCGAACTACCGGGCTCTGACATGAGCCGCCAATAGCCTTCAGTCTTCCGCATCAGGTGAAGGATTTTCTTAATGGCATTGCTGCCAAGAATTATGTCGTCGGTTTGTCCAGGCACCACAAACATGGGCACAGCTAGCTTGCAATTGTACACGATTATTTCCAAATCACATATGGCCGAAGGCGTCACCTGATGACCACCACATCCTACAATGACAACGTCATCTGCAGAGTAACGTTTGATGTTAGAGTTGCACACTAACAATCGTGCCATAGCCGACTCACTCAATGTGCAACCAGTAGAGCCGCTGTCAATCATTGCGGTCAGGGAAATGCCTGCGACAGTGGCAGTGGTGTAGAACAAGCTATCTGACTTCAGGACCTTGTGTGTGCCTTGGAAGATAACAGTCTTCTCCGTGGGGACACTGGAAGTGAGGGACTCTAATATCGAATCAAGATCATCTGTCGAACTGTTGGGAGGGTCATGAACTTCATCCGCATCATACTCCCTTGGATGCGGAGACATTAGTTTCCCGACAGTAGTGATCTTGTGGGCTGCACTTGTGTGGGGCAGTTGCGTCTGGAGTGATCAGGTGAAAAGCACAGAAAACAAAGTCTTTTTTCGCGGCAGTGAATAAGCGCAGAATGGTCAGCGCTAGCACAGACAGCACATGGTAGCTTATTCAAACCGTCCACCATTGGAAGCCTTGACTTGCGTCTACCAGAGGCAGAGGGATTGTTAGCTCCTTGCAGCAAAACTCTTTCCAGCATGGAAATGACACGCTCAAGATTTGCGGAGTCGGGTGGCCTGGCTGAGTGGGATATTTTATCGTTGTCCTGACATGCTGTATTCTGAAGCATTTCACTTTTATTTACATGAATGGGTTGACTGTTCGCCGCAGCTGGAGTGGCAGTCCTGGGACTCATTTCTGTCTGGTACTCATCCAGGATGGCTTGGACCTCAACTGCCGACCATTTATCCACTGTTTTTGACCTAAATGTCATGGAAAGATCTTTGGATGGACAATTTTTAATAAACATCCGTGTTACGTCGAGGGAAGAACAGTCGAAATCTCTGCCCTGTTCTTTGAGACGATTGGTGGCAACTTCAGCTGCGTTGTTAAGCCTCAACCAGTAGTCATATGGGGCCTCCTTATCCCTGGGCAGCGTGGTGTAAAAGTCTGCTAGAGGGAGAGGTGAACAAGGGGCAGTAGAAAAATGCTTGCGAAGAAGGCTATAGATGGCATTTGGGTTCTGGGTTACATCAACTCCACTGTTTCTTGTGCTAACCTTGACAACATCTTTAGCTCTACCGCTGATGTTCATGAGGATTTCCTCTGCCTGATGCTCAGGAGCTACTTTTGCTCTCCTTATGTAGTTCCTCATTAGGTCTTCCCACTCATCTACATTCATTTGATCAGTGTGGTCACCCTTGAAAGTCGGGGGTTCGCGAACTTTCCTGTGCGGTAGTATCAGAACTTGTGATGAGTCAAGACTTTGTGTTGTTGTGTCAATGGGCGTGTCATGTGGGAATGAGGTGTTATGCATGGGGACGTTATGTGTTGGGCTGAGATGTGCAACAATGCTGTCTGCCAGCTGCTGGCCAATGTGTCTAATTATGTCACTCATCTGACCAACTACGTCAGGTGACTGGGGTAAGGGATCTGTCACTGGTGTGTCAGGAGTCTGTGCGCTCGTCTGAGATGTACTACACTGGGTCTGGGAAGGAACTCTGTCCCCACTAACATAAGTGGCCTCAGCTAGAACCTGCCCATTCCCCTCTACTACATCACTCTGGATGGGACTCCACACCTGTAACATGGTCGGGATGCCTCTACCTCTACCAATACACTTATTAAAAGGTGTGCTAAATGTCCCTTGGAAGGAGCTCATTCTCAAACTTCACAAAAAAAACTTACAGGAAAAAAAAAAAACACAACAATTGCAAAACAGCAGCTCAGACAATCAACAAACAATTTAAAGAACGGGGTCGACACACCGTCCACCGAGTGATGGGATGAAGACACTGTGCAGCATCGCGGTCCCGGTCCGAAGTGGAGAGTCACTTGTGATCGACGGGTCACGGCACCAATGTGACGGGTGTCACAACAGTGACTGTCTTCATCCCCACGATGCTGCCGTATTAATGAAGACGAGACGCGTGGATGTGTCTTTTTATTTCTTTTATTTCTGCAACACAGTATGGCAGAAGGGATGGGTGAAGTCGCATGGGTACATTGACAGGCATGTAATGACTACACTTTGAATTTGAAAGCAGGAGATTTACCCACAATTCTTTGCTGTCACTGATTGAATGGACAGGTGCATGCAGGTGCAACTGTTTGGATATGTTTGAATAAGGTAAGAGCTGTTTTCATATATTGTCAAGTGATATATCTGGGGGCATTATAATCCCAGCATTAGGGCAATGTGACACTTGAACCACATTTTTTTCGTGATTTTAAAGTATTTTTAAAGCATTGATATGATTACTAAAAATGCAAATCAAAAATGATTTCCATGATTGAGAACATTGAATGCACCCATACATGTTTATTTTATTCCCCTTGCCTCGGAATGAGGGAAACCATAATTTACAAGATTTTAAACATATGCAATGTTTGTTCGTTTACTGTTCATGAATACCACTGGACCCTCTGCACCCTGCCCATCACCTTTTCCAACTATTCCCCATGGCTTGAAATGCTGTCTACGTTTGTATGAATGTGAGTATGCACGTTTGTTTGTCCGTGCAACATTGTGAGTGACAGGCGACCTTTCTGGGTTGTACGGACGGCAGCTCCAACTCACCCGTGAGCCCAATGAGGACATCATAACACATCCTAGGGTTTCATAACAAAACATGGATGTGGTCGCTGTTCGATGAATACACTGCATCGGTACATTTTTTGCTGACAAAAAAAGCACTATTAAAAAGCATTTGTGTCAGAGGTCACAGCAAAATATTTTTAATGTTCCACTTAACAGTGTGATGCATTCATGTGCCGTCGAAAAAATACAAAGGATTGCAGATCTGAGTGATTTATTTTGGATTAAAAAGTCTCTCTCCTAAAGTTCAGTGGAATGCGCAGAAGTGAGCAGCTGTCACCGCGACGAACGAGGTGAAAGTGCAGCTACATCAAAACCGAGTGGCAGGTCGTGCATGTCACTCCTAGGCCTTCAGTAGTGCTACATCTGAATCGATCAGCTGCGAGTATGTTGTAATATTACTAAATGTCCACTACAGGGTGCAATTGGCCAAGAAATAACTTGTGACTTGAAGAAACTTAAGAAATACTGTCATTAAACTGTTGGCATTTTTACTATGAATGTGTGAACTTGTGATAAGCTCATAAAATTGCAATATTATTTGCTATTTTTGCAAGCTTCGTAGTTATACGACCTTCGTAAATGATGTCCATTTTTTCTTGAAAAGTTCGTCTTGAAAATGGCTTGAACGATAACCAAATCCATTTATTCTCCTCCTTCAGCCATTGTGGGTTGACAAAACTGCTATTAAATCAACACACCAATATAGTTGCTTCTATGTGCTAGCTCTGGCCAGTATGCTCTTATCACTAGGCGAATGGTAAACTAGGATTGGCTTGTGACTAGCCAATCATAGTTTGCGAAAACTCTGACATTGACAGCACCTTCGAACTGGCCTTAGGTTGCCAACTCGAACTCTCATTGGTTAAAGCAACAGTTTCATCAACATTGATTTTTAGGGCCCGCAGAGGTGATTGTGAAGGCGTCCAGGTAGATTTCGGACCCTGGTAACAAATGATGGCTGAAAAGTGATTGGTTAAATGCTTAAATACAAAAACAAACATCTGGAAGTAGCACAACAGGCGAAAAGCAATGAAAGGAAGCCCAAAGACAATTTGGAATTATTTAATAAGAATTCATCGACAAAATATAATTCACATTAGTCTGTGATTCGGATATTTTTAGGCCAGCAGAAAAGACCTTGCCGACTGGCCCTGACAGCCCACCACTGTCAAAACCTTACAAGCATATTTCATGATCATGCTCATTCTAGGGAGGAATGTTTGAAATTAGATTATGTCCTTCACAACTGTGAGGCAGGCCTACTAAACATGCTGCTCGAATGTTTGTAATAGGAGAAATATGAAGGTTTGATAAAGCCTTGCTTGCTTGTTGCTGCGTTACTTTAGCAGAATACGAAGGGGAATAATTATTAAAATATCATTAAAAAAAATCATCAAACGTGGAGCGATAGAGGATTTTTGTCTGACAGTAACTTTATCCAAGTAGTACCGAGAGAATCCATCATTCTTAATCTATTTTAAGATCGTTTTTTTCCTCAACTAAAGCAGGCAAAGTCATATGGCCCATCATATAGAGTTAGTTGATTGACACCATGTTGTCAGCAGCTTACGCTGACAGGCAGAAAAACATCTCACATTTTGCATGCGCGCTCACGCACACACACACACACACACACACACACACACACACACACACACACACACACACACACACACACACACACACACACACACACACACACACACACACACACACACACACACACACACACACACACACACACTTCCTGAGTCCTGCAGTGCTTCCTCCATTGAGCAAAAGCAACCAGGCTGTGCGGCGCCTGATTACCTCCCTTCAAGTTGATCACCAATTACTGGCCCTTCACACACAAAGAAGGGTCCTTATCATGGTTTCTATGGCAACCAGTTTGTCTCGGTCTATCCGAAGATTCTTGGTCAATGTCCTGTCCAAGCATGGCTACGGGCCGATTGGAACAGCAACTGAAAATATATTGCAGGTGTCTTGGATTGGGAAGGAATTTACTTGAACACATTAACTCATTCACTGCCATTCACAAAATTTATTCGGGAATTGAAAATGTGATGTAGAGCGCCATTCCTGATTTTTTTGGGGGGGTTTGTTTTTCATTCTTGGATGGCGATAAAGCGCTGGCCATGGCCTCTGGCAATGTTTTTTCTTTTCTTTTCCATGTTAGCGCATTGTTCCAGCATCAGCTGTTGTTAAAGTGCTATATATACCAATATGTGTGTGTTGCATTGTATTTTGGACAGCTGTCCTCATTTCAAGCTCATAACTACAGACCCATATAATTTAGGAAGTAACTTTTTTTCTGATGAACGAAGAGAGTCTAAGGTTTTTAACGTTGTATTGAATGTTTATGTAGTCCTAAAACTCATATTGTGTGGGTCCTGGAATTCAAGTGACAATGACAAAAACCCTGGCTGGAGTGGACACATGTTTGTACTTCGTCTGGCAGTGTATGAGTTAATCACAATGGAAGAAGAAATGAGCGGTTGACTTGTTTTCACTGAGCTTGTCTGAGTTTCTTGGGGGACACTGTAGGCCCCTCCAACCCCACTTTGGATCACTCCTAAGAATATTTTTGAAAAACACCTCGCTAAGGCCTCCCTTTTTTTTCTTTTTTTAACTTTATCTTACAGCCTGCCCATTTCTTGTATGGCAGTAACAGTGAGATTGCGGAACACTCTCTGTCTGACACAAGCGTTATCTCCCCGAAGCAGTCAGTGCAAATGTTCCCTGGGGGAAGGACAAGGGCATAAGGGTAGAAGAGTGCAAGTTATTGAAACGGAGAAGGGAATGTGCCATGAAAGGGGTAACCTTGTGGGAGCCAGAAGCGGAAGGAGAGAACTGTTGGATTTTAAAAGCTCTTCCAAAAATAAAGGAATAAAGAGTCGCAATAAAAAGCAAATAAAGGATAGGAAATAGCCACATCAATAAAAGAGGCTAAGACAGCATCAAAAGAGAATCAATCCTATAAACTGGACAAATTCCACTCAGATGGTGTCGTAAAAAACACACTGGTGTGTTTAGGTCCGATAAAAGGACTCTGCCCGAGGAGCCAGCATGCACGCGTGATGGAACACTGATTAATGCTTGGAGATATTGTTAGTGCCTTGCCAGTCAGGAAAAGTTCACCTCACTTTGGTTGCCGAAGAAAAAACAAACGGTGAAAACCAACTGAATGTTTTCTTAGCATTGTAATGTTTGATAATACATGAGGTGCTTTTACCCTGACTTGTAGATATTTGCGAATCATGTATTGGATGCAAAACATTGGAAAATAGCTTTTTTTAAATTGACCTTGAGAGTTTTGAAAGGCGCTTATAAATGAAATAAATAATAATAATAATAATAATAATAATAATAATAATAATAATAATAAAGAATATTTGGATTAAAACAAGTCAGGATGGAGTCATATTTACAATATAAACAATTCTACAAATACATGTAATGTGAAAGTTCTAGAAAAATAAACACATCTAGGATTGACACTGTCCCAAATTCAACTTCTCCGAGTGGGGGTCGATCAAAGAAAGGAGCAAAAAGGAGTGGAAGGAGGGATGGATGGATGGATGGATGGAGGCGTAAGAAGGATGATTGGCCTGGGAGATGAGTGCTAAATGTAGATTAGTCCCTCAAAGCGTGTGTGTGTGTGTGTGTGTGTGTGTGTGTGTGTGTGTGTGTGTGTGTGTGTGTGTGTGTGCTTGTGTGTGCTTGTGTGTGTGTCCTCAAGTTGTCCATGTTTAATGAAACTGTACAGTGATTAAGGGCAAATTCCAACGTTTTACCCCCAGCAATTGCTTCCTGCTCGCCTTCACACACATACGCACGCACACGCACACACACGCACACACACACACACACACACACACACACACACACACACACACACACACACACACACACACACACACACACACACACACACAAACTAAGCGCAGAGGTTGATGGCTGTCAATGTAAGAGTATTGATGCTAACAGGATTGTGCACTTTTTTTTCTATATATATAATATAATATAATATATAACAATACATTGCAATTATAAGCGCCCTTCTAAACTCTTTCATTTTACATATACTGTATGTACATATATTTATATATATGTAAATATATGCAGTACGTATACATGTACTGCATTAGTTTCGCAACGGAGCTCAACCAGCAAACTGCCCACCATTCTGATTTTCACATCCTGCTTTTTTAAATTCAATTTAGCGATGCAAAAGTTCCCGAATTCCCGAATCTCAACACACACAGCATCTCACAAATCGCTCGTTCATTCAGCGCTCAAATACTTTTTGTTTCGATCCGATCCTGAAGCAAATTCTGTGGTCTGACATAAATTGTAGAATTCACCGTGGACACATCCCAAACATTAGGCCTTGCCGTTGGCATTTCTGCAACTGCTAAAATAGACTCCTCATCAAGAGACCCAGACGAACTGGCACCGTGTACCTGCGAACACAATGCTGAGCCTGTCAAGCCCCCATCAGACTTTTCGCTGCATGGGTCAGGACAAACCTTGCCATCTCCATTTAGAGGATATAAAGAGCAGTCTCGCTTTTCAGGAAATCGGCTCGCACATTTTCCCTTGTGCCTTGGGAACCTTTGGAAGTGAAGTCTGATGTGATTCCATCACACCCTCCCAAACCCAAACTGATTTGAGGTGAATAGAGCATTTGTGCGTGTTTGTATCCATATTAGTCGGTGGCCATTTTGGCCACTATCTACATCAGTGGTGGGCCATCAGGGCTTGCAAGGCCTTCTCTAATGGCCTAAAAATATCTTAATCACAGACTAATGTTAATTATATTTTGTCAATGAATTTTTATTAAATAATTAGAAATTGTCTTTCAGCGACCTTTCATTGCTTTTCCCATGTTGGGCTGCCTCCAGATGTGCGTTTTCTTATTTAAGCATTTAACCTATCACATTTTTTCACCATCATTTTTCTGAAATCTACCTGGTTAATCAGTCTGCTAGCCCAGTCGCATTAAATGTGTCAATCAATCTGTTACTTTAACCAATCAGAGTTCGAGTTGGCAACCCAAGGCCTGCTGGAAGGCGCTGCAAACGTCAGTCACTAGCCAATCATAGTTCCACTAGCCGCTAGTGATAAGAGCATACTGGCCAGAGATAGCACACTGTATCTGTAGAGAGCTGCATGAGCAAATATATGGTTGTGTTGATTTAATAGCGGTTTTGTCAACCGACAATGGCTGAAATAGGAGAAGAAAAGGATTTGGTTGCAGATATACTGTTAAAGCTATTTTCAAGACATACTATTCAAGAAAAGATGGCGAAGAAAGGTTAGACAGCTCCGAAGCTAGCAAAAACGGCAAAAAATATTGCAATTTTATGAGGTTATCATGAATCCACACATTCATCGTAAAAATTCGAACATTTAAATGACAGTATTTCTGCAAGTCACGAGTTATTCCCTGGCTAACGGCATTCTCTCGTGGACGTGTAGTAAATCACACCACACTCGCAGCTGTGGATTGATTCAGACGTAGCACTACTAAAGGCTTAGCAATGAAATCTATGCCCCCCAAATGATCTACATTGACCATTCAGATTAATCCTGTTGGTCCTCTTGGGTATACCTTTAATTAACTGCTTTGGATTTATACGTTGAAGTTTGAAGACCTGACCTTGAATGACTTCAGTTAGTTCTCGTTAGCCAGCGTTTTTTTTTTTTTGTTTTTTAATGCGAACAAATAATGTTGAAATAACTAACGAGGCTCTTGTACCAGTGACAGCAAACTGACCAAACTGGAAAGAGAAACTTTCATTTCATCAGACAAGCTGTCAAACTGAGTGCTCTGGGCAGTTGGATCCCGGTTTGCCTGGCAGCTCTGACTGGCCCAATCATAGCAGCGAGATTTTAATCTTTCGGTCATCTGCAAAGTTTAGAACACCAAATTGGAACAGTTCAAAATATCCATCAACGAAGCTATTACAGCACATTCTGTCCAGGAATCGGGAAGTGGCTGTCACGTTGGCGGCCAATGTCCCAAAGGACATCATGGTTAAGCTCCAACTCACACTGGCTCAATGGATAGAGAGGAGATGAGCCAAAAAGAAGGTGAAATTGCAAACCGACGAGTGCAACACGAGTTATTCGGCTCAGTCTTCGAATCTTGACAGCTGCTAAAGCTTCCCATATGTTTGATTGCTCCACTGAAGACTCGAAATCGTCCATTCATGCTCGTATCTCCAGCGCTTGTCCTCATTTGTACAGTTTTATTATCAATGCAAATGGGAGTGACAGTTTTGGTTTGTGGTTCGGCTGAACTGCATGTGATACTTTGATTGATGATTGATGAGATCATCACTTACGTCCGTTTGGACACACTGTGACTTCTGTGTGACCCAAAACAGGATGTAATGGTAGAAATCTCTTGGTAAATGAAATTTCCTCACAAACAAACAAGCCTTCGGACACATGATATTGAGATGTTTTTTTTAATTATAGCATACTGAAGAAAATGAAATGTTTACTTTAATTTGACTTCAAAGTGGTCTGATGTTAAGAGAATATTTGATTTCAATAACAAAATTACATTGCATTGGACAGGCTGACAATTTAAAAAAAGGGTATGAACCTTCCTTTGGTTCCTGAAAGTCTACACCAGATCGTTACGGTTGTCATGTAATTGACATCATTGAGAAATTATTGACCTTCAAGCCTTTTTTTTCTTTTCCATATCCTTCTGTTCAAAACATATCACTTGTCTGTGTTCTTAATCTCAGCAATCTGAAAATGTCGCCAAAATCCACAAAACTATCAGATATCATGACTTCAACATGGGAGTTTTGACTTTGGGGGTGAACGTGAGTAAATTTGACACACCGATTGTCAACTGAATGACACGCTGATCGGGTGATCGTTCTTCAATTGGCATTACAGCTGCAACGGTGGCAAATGATATTATTGTGATACACTTCCATTGTTTTGTCAAGCTCGTTACAACAGTAATCACTTGCAAGTGAATAAATAGGTTGTCAAACACCATGAGAAGGCAAATACTATTCACAGAGAATGGAACAGGATTTGACTGACATCACAGTTGTTGCAAGCTAATTGTGTTCCAAGGTGTCAACAGGGTGAAATCTAAAGACAGGATTGAATATACATCCCTGAATTTACATCGCATGTTTTATATCCAGTAGAGACTGAAAGTGTTTATAGATGTGAAATCAACTCATTCATTGCCATTCACAAATTTATTCTGGAATTGAAAATATGACGTAGAGCGCCATTCTCGAATTTGTTTGGGTTTTGTTTTTGTCATGCTTGTGTGCCGATAAAGCGCTGGCTAGACCCGTGGCAATGTTTTTTTCTTTTCCACAAGGGGGCAGCATTTCCTTCTTTTCCATGTTAGCGCTATATAAACTAATATGTATGTACTGCATTGTATTTTGGACAGCCGCCCTCATTTCAAGCTCATATAACTCCAGAGCCATATCATTTCAGATTTTTTTTTTAAGAAAAAGAGTCTAAGGTTTCTAACGTTGTATTGAATGTTTATGTAGAACTCAAACTCAATATTCCGTGGGTCCTGGAATTCAAGTGACAATGACAAAAACCCTGGCACTGGAGTGGACACATTTTTTGCACATGTCTGGCAGTGAATGAGTTAATGTGTATACGTAATCACGTCTCATAAGTAGTGTGATTTGCTTACCTTGGAGGGGTTCAGGTATATGGCGGTTTTCCCACAACTTTTGCTACCAACTATGCTGTGCAATAAACAAAGTTGACATACAAGGGAAAAAAATCCATTAAATAGGGATAAAAATGGATGATGCCAATAAAACGTAATGTGATGAAACAACAACAAAAACCACCACAATGAAACTGCCTAATAAAATGAAACAAGCTCAGTTTGTGTTAGCGATGATTCTCAGGAAGGCATTTAATGTGTCACTGTGGTTGGAATATTGAAAAGAAGACTGTCCTACTGTTTAGGAGGACCAAAGTAAAGCCTTGTCTTTGGGAGGGGTTTGAAATCTGGCCCACACACCTGGATCACGTGGACCGGGTGTGCACAAGCAACAGCTCGGATAAGTACGTAAGAAAATACAGTGAGACCTCGGTTTACGAACCCCTTGGCTTACGAACTTTTCGGTTTACGAACGTTACATTTCTGAAAATATTACCTTGGCATACGAACTATTTTTCGGGATACACACGGAGCTGCCACAATGAGTGATGTCGTTCGCGAACGAGCCCGTTCTAACAACAAAATGGCAGCCGACTGGATTTATTTCGCTATTCCCCCGCCCCAGTCTTCGGTTAAAGCCACGTGGTTGGTCAAGAACGCAGCAGTGGGGGATCGGGTTACAGACAGAGAGAGATGAGGGCGTTCTCCAAAAAACAAAATGGTGTATTCGGTTAAAGAAGGTCAAGAACCCAGCAGTGGGGGTGGGAGGGGTTAAACATTAAAGAGACAGGCAGTCAGGGAGAGAGCGAGAGTGAGAGAAAACACACACACACACACACACACACACACGAAAGGGAGATGACAGAGTTTTAAACCATGAGTTTTAAGACAGAGTTTTAAAACAAAAGTGAAAAATAAAATAAAAAAACATAAAAAAGGTAAGAAAATGGATAGAAAACAGTGAAATTTAGACTTGTTTCAACTTCGAAAATTCAAAAGCAGAGTGTAGACTGGAAGGTTAAAATATCCCATCAATCAGGCTCCACAAATAACCCGCACAACTCATCTGTACACTTGATGCAAAAAGCTATCAACCCAGATAAACAGATCACAATTGATGAAGAACTAGATACAATAATGAAACGGATTATTATTATTATTATTATTATTATTATTATTATGGCAGAGAAAGCACCTACAAGGGATCATTCCTCAAGATGGTGAAAGAAGGTTGCGTTCCTCATCAAGTGTTTAATGCTGAGGAAACCAGACACTCCATTCCGTCAATCCATGGCCTAAAAATATCGCAATCACAAACTAATGTGAATTATATTCTGTCCATGAATTTTTATTAAACAATTCCAAAATGTCTTTCAGCTCCCTTTCATTGTTTCTCCCCTGTTGTGCTGCTTCCAGATGTGCGTTTTCATATTTAAGCATTTAACCAATCACATTTTAACCATCATTTGTTACCAGGGTTAGAATAATAATAATAATAATACATTTAATTTACAAGCGCCTTTCTGAACACTCAAGGACACTTTACAACAAAGACAACACACAAAACAGTAAAATCATGCATAAAGCAATAAATAATAAAACAGCATAATAAATTAGACCATGTAAGCAAGTTTAAAGAGGTGGGTTTTCAGGTGAGATTTGAAAGTAGGAAGGGAGTCAATGTTGCGGATGTTGGGTGGAAGTGAGTTCCAGAGTTTAGGAGCGGAGCGGCTGAAAGCTCTGCACCCCATCGTTTTGAGACGGGCAGAGGGCGTGTAACTGGCCGGCTTCACAATCAGTTTTGCGGGCTCTGGAGCATAAGAATCTCTGGTGATGTAACAGTTGCTCTAACCAATCAGATTTCGAGTTGGCAACCCAAGGCCTACTGTAAGGCGCTGGAAACGTCAGAGGTTTCGTAAAGTATGATTGGCTAATCATAGTATCACTAGCTACTAGTGATAAGAGCATACTGGCCAGCGCTAGCATACGGTGTTGGTAGCGAGCTGCATAAGCAAATATATTGATGAGAATGTTTCTTCAGCCGTCGTCTTTACTTTTTTGAAGGTGTCGGACGTTTCGCCTCCTATCCAAGAGGCTTCGTCAGCGAACTAAAGTCTTACTGGTCGTATTGGCCCTATTTATATATCCCTAATGTCCAAACATGGCGGCGCCGGACACAGCTATGATAGGTCCCTACTCGCAGGTTGGGGGGAGCAGAGGACCACTCCCTATGGGCCCACTGATTGTTCCTACATTCCTGACTAACACCTGGCCTGTTTGCCCCCCTCCCTCCCTCACCTCATCAGCATTACGAATGTTGTCTAACCTATTTTGCCTTTTGTCATTGTCGTCAAATGAGTGGTTGCTAGCTTTTAGGTGCAAATGTACTGCCGATTGAGGCCCACTCGTATTATCCCTGCGATGTTGATAAAGTCTTTTTTTGAGAATTTGTTGAGTCATGTCTGGACATTAGGGATATAGAAATAGGGCCGATACGACCAGTAAGACTTTAGTTCTCTGACGAAGCCTCTTAGATAGGAGGCGAAACGTCCGACACCTTCAAAAAATTACAGATGACGGCTGAAGAAACCTTCTCATCGATGGACCACTACTGTACGACTGAGAGCTTACACAGACGGATAAGCAAATATATTTTTGTGTTGATCTAATAGCTGTTTTATCAACCCACAATGGCTAAAGGAAGGGAAGAAATGGATCTGGTTGCAGATATATTGTTTCAAGATGGACATTTCAAGAATTGATGGTCTTTAAGAAAGGTTGGACAGCTTCGAAGCTAGTAAAAATAGCAAATAATATTGCAATTTTACGAGGTTATCATGAATCCACACATTCATAGTAAAAAAATCGAACACTTCAATGACAGCATTTCTGAAGTTTCTTCAAGTCACAAGTTATTTCCTGGGCAACAACATCTTCTAGTGGATGTGTACTAAATCATATCACGCTCGCAGCTGTGGCGTGATTCAGACCTAGCACTCCTGAAGGCTGAGGAGCAACATGCACGACCTGCCACTGATATCCATGTAGAATTTTTGCCCAGTTCCGAATTATTTTTCTATATTGTTTGTCGCAAAGCAAGAACGTATGACAATACACCATGACACTCGCGCCTGTTGGTGACTGGTTGCTGGACCACAAAAATCTGGACTACCACTAATACAGGTCTGGTGCACTGATCCCTGAAAATGAACTCCTATTATACATTTGTTGTAATCTACAACAACACTTCATTGAGCTTTTGCCGGACAAAACTCAAGTGTAAAAACAAGAAAGGCATTGCAGAATAGTCTGCTTGCAAACAATGTTGTCAGATGTCAGGCATGACTAACTATGGTCAGCTGCTTTGGTCCTGACTTCAAAATTTAACACTGCGGTTTTTGTTGGAAAAAACAGGCAATTTTTCTGCATTACACAACTTGACCACCAAAGTTTCCATTTCAAAAGAACTAATTGTCATCACCACATCATTTTACCTTGCCTGAGGTCTCCAAAACAACTCATTCGGTATATAGTTGCAACTCTCTAATCCAGACCGACCTACGAATGGTCCTGACCGGGTTCTTGATTGATTGAATGTTACTAATGTTACTGAGCTTTTGAAATCACTCTAAAATTGATTTAACGCAAAAGAGTTCTTGTAGTTCTTGTCGCCAAGAGGGTTTGACTGTCTGACTGTACCCTGGAAGCGATCAAGGCAATGGTGATTTTAGGATTGGAGGTTTAGGACTGCTGAGCTCTCGGCCAGGCAAGATAATTTTCACAGTTTTCGACAGTTTCATGGAAAGTCTGTGACTAAAGCATCACATCTGATGAGGGTTACTTAAATGTTGAGCCAAAGCGGAACGGATTGGATCTATAAAAAAACATACTGGAACTGAAATAATTTCCGTGCGAATACAGCTAATTTTAAACCAGCAGCACTGCGGCATACAGAATTAACAGTAGGGATGTATTTATTTATTTATTTATTCATTTGGCCGGTGGGAGGGGGAGATATCTACAGTACTTCATTCTATGCCCTAATAGCATTTATAATGTTAATGAATAGTCAACAGGTGAACAGCAAAGACAAAGGTGTGTTGGATGTTACTGATCCAACGATTCGAGACAGGGACTTTGAAAAACTGTCTTGAGGAACGTCATTGATGAAACCACCTGAGACGAGTCCTGCTGCCTGAGTTTCAGTTGATGTTGATTACGTTCGGGTCGCGGTGGGAAGACGAACATCGGTTGAAATAGAACAGAGTAAGTGGGGGATAATGGCGTAGAAGCCATTAGCACTCAGCAGGGATGCAAGAGAGCCCCAACAGTTAAAGGAGGGGGATTAAGATAAACAGGGATAGATATGTGCATCGAGAAGTGTGTAAAAGCCACCATGAGAGAAATAAAAGCAGGTTTTTTTTGTAAGTTTGTTGTAGACGCCAGGGTTAAGTTTGTTTTTGAAGGCCAGTCCAGCTGCATTGCCATGATTGATCTGTGTGCTTTTAATGAGCAATGTCTTTATTTTTGTGCTATAGTGTTTGTGAATATTTTGCCCCTCTTGAAAATCCTGACTCCACTCTCGGTCAGAGGATTTAGCGAGCATAGCTAATTAAGTCAAATATGAATGTACCAGTGGCAGGCCGTGAATTTCATTGCTAGGCCTTCAGTAGTGCAACGTCTGAATTAATCCAGACTGAAAAAAAGTGTGGTGTGATTTACAATAAGTCCACTTGTCAGAGATATGACAGTCAGACACCGTGGACAGAGACAAGGAACCAGAAAACTTGTCCCTACAGCCGGCAGGAGATGTGTGTCATTGATGACTGCATCTCCTGCCGGCAGTAGGGACAATCTTTCTGGTTCCGAGTCTCTGTCCACGGTGTCTGACTGTCATATCTCTGACACCACTAAAGGGTACCATTAGCCAGGAAATAACTGACCGACCTTTCTTATGTCCATTTTTTTCTTGAAAAGTCAAGGCCTGCAGAACTGATTGTGAAGGCATCCAGGTAGATTACTGACCCTGGTAACAAATGATGGCTGAAATGTCATTGGTTAAATTCTGAAATACGAAAACCCATACAGTGATACCTCGGTTCTCGACCATAATTCGTTCCAGGACCCTGTTCGAAAAGCGATTTGTTTGAACACCGAAACCATCTCTTTGCTCCTGTCACTTGCGAGTTGACAGCGGGGGGTGGGGCTGCCTCCCGGCTGTTCTCCACCTGCTGTCAATTCTCTAATCACGGACAATGGGCATTTATACGGTTCGCAATCACCTCGTCAATGCCGGATGATTGACTCACCTCGCCACCGTACCTGGACTCTTCCTTCGATGCGCGAGTGTATCCGGTCCGAGGTATTTTCCCTGCGTCCCGTAAATGTATGTCATCTTCCGGGATTGCGTAATTTTGCACCCTCGTGTGCCATTTGCTTTTTTGCCGTAGTACGCGGGTCGGATCATCCCCTGCCTTCTTACTCTCTGTTTTCTTTTAGTTGTGAATAAACATCCTGCTTGGGTAGTACGTCTGTGCCGCCTGATTTGGGATCACAAACATTCACTACGTTCCGACGAGTCAGCTGCCGTCACTCTCGCTCGGAACGTGACAGCTACGGATGACTCGGCTACAGGATGTACTTTTCTCTTAAAATATCTATCCAATGACACTTGCTCTCACTCCCACAGCCACATCACTAGATTTCACAGCCTCCTTATTCTTTAATATCGTACTGATCGTAGATTCCGCCATGCTGTATTCTCTAGCCAGATCAGACACTCGCACACCTCCTTCATATTTTGCGATTATTTCTTTCTTAAATGCGAAACTTAAATGCTTTCTTAGAGCAAAACACAGCACGTCCGCAAGCGACAACAGTTGGTCACGGAGAGAGCGATACACCCATACGCCGTTCAGCACCCCACCCTCATGTACGCACTCACGCATCGTATTGGCGTTCGAACACCGATTGGTGTTTGAACTACGAAGCAAGAATTTCTCAAATATTTTGTTGGGACTCCGATTTGTTCGAACTGTGATACGTTCGAAAACCGAGCTTCCACTGTGTCTGGAAGTGCAACAGGGGAAAAGTAATGAAAGGAAGCTGAAAGACAATTTGGAATTATTTAATAAGAATTCAGGGACAATGTATAATTCACATCAGTATATAAAAACTCCCATTTTCGGCCATTGTTCCACGGTCATCGAACACTATTTTCAACCAGACATGTTTTACATTAATTTTTGATATACTCTACCCGCCCAATACTTAAAATGGCTCCTCTGCCGGTGACCTTTCTAAATGATATGCCTGTGTCTTCTCCACATTGCCTGAATTGATGAACGGTGGTAATAACAGCATAAACAAACAGAAAAACCTCGATAGCCCAGCCTGCCCGGCCATATCTGGTCTCTTGTGTGTGTTTGGAAGCATTTCCATGTGATGCACAGGTAAAAACAAATTATTCATCAACTGTGTTTCACCAACAACTCTGAAGGCCCTCTAATTGGTTCGCTTTTCATCCCAGAGTATTTATCCACGCTGTAACTCTAGACACAGCTACCGTCCGTGGATGGCAGCGTGATGAACGTTGATGATATTCTGGAGAGAAATGTGAGCAACCTATCAGGCATTACTTTTGAATGATTAATCGTCGAAACAGTTTGTAGTTGTTCAACAATTCATGAAGGCTGCCTGTAAATGTCAGTAAGCACCGAAGACCTATCACACTTGGTTTTAATCAACTGGGGAGCGGAGTTGAAAGCAAAACACTGCGGGGTTCTCAATTAGATGCCATGTGACACACTTTTGAGGTGCTGCAAAATTAAGATTTAAGTGTCACAGTCACTAAACTGTGCCTATAATTTAATTCATTGTAATGAAGACTCAGGTCACAAAAGATACATACAAACCCAAACTAAGTGCAAACTCAAATTTCTGCACCTGTTGAACGCTCCAGAAACTTTTCTAATCATGAACACTGCGTCTCATCTTCAAGCATGAGAAGAGTGAAAATTTGGATGACATAAAAATGGCCGCGATGATGGAGGTGTGGATGATCCCTGAAGAATCCTTCAAGGATTTCACAAAGGCGTAGCGGGTAAGGCTGGGAAAGTGCCTCGCACGACTCTCCACTGACTCACGGGTCACACAGTGAGTCCTCATCTTCACACCATCTCTGAGTGGCAATTGAAACCAGGCCGAGGAAGCAAGTCAATTTCAAACATAGTGCGCCAGATAGGACGCCGTCAATGAATTTGAATCATCCATAGAGAAACATTAGTCTCTATTTTTAGTTCTACCTAATAAAGAAATTTGGCTTTGGAGGAAGGGGAAGCCTGCTCAGGCTCACGTCGATGTGTGACTTTCTTTTCGAAGACATTTTAAATGAGTTGAAATCAAGAACGTTTTGCAGCCTTTTTATTTACGAGACAGAGACTGCTTCGGGACAGTCTCAAAGAGCGGGAATGTCCCACCTCGTAAAAAAAAAGCTTCTCTGCACTTATTTGAAGAGGACTGGTCGGACGTGGCTGTCACACTAGTGATAAAGCCCTTTCCTGTTTTGAGTGACTGGAAAGCCTCTTATCCTTTTCATGCACTTCTATGAAGAATGCAAAAATAACGCACATCCATCCGTTAACTTTGTACCCTGTTCAAAGTTTGAGTTCCAGCTTGAGTCTCTCCTGAATCTAGATTGACTAGATTTGTTCAAAAAAATAAATAAGTTAACTAATGGACAGACAGACAGACAGACAGACAGACAGACAGACACAGACCTATCCAGCCTGCCATCCATCCATTTTCTCGTGCTCATCTGGGTTCAGGTCACGGGGGCAGCAGCTTTAGCAGGGAAGCCCAGAATTCCTTCTCCCCAGCCACTTCTTCCAGTTTTTCCCTGGGAACCCCGAGGTATTACCAGGCCAGCTGAGTGACATAGTCTCTCCAGGGTGTGCTGGGTTGTCCCCGGGGCATCCTGCCATTGGGACATCCCCGGAACACCTCACCAGGGAGGCGTGCAGGAGGCATACTAATCAGATTCTCTCGCCATCTTATCTGCCTCATCTCAACTTGGAGGCGAAGCGGTTCGACACTGAGCCCCTCGAGAGTGATCAAGATTCAACTTATCTATAAGCAGTGGTGGACCGTGAATGCCTACAAAGCCTTCTCTGGCCTCACGGACTGATGTTCATTATATTTTGTCCATTAATTCTTATAACATTAATCCAAATTGTTTTTCACCTTCCTTTCATTACTTTTTCCCTGTTGCACTACTTCCAATGTGTGTTTTCGTATTTAAGCATTTAACCAATCATATTTCAGCCATCATTTATTACAAGGGTCAGAAATCTCCCTGAGTGCTTTCACAATCAGTTCTGCGGGTCCTAGAGCATCAAATGTGTCGATCAGACTGTTGCTATAACCAACTACATTTCGAGTTGGCAACCCAAAAGGGGTACCAATGCCTTCTTTAAGGCGCTGGTCAACGTCAGCTATGATTGGCTAGTCACTAACCAATCATAGGTTGCGAAAACTGCTCTTATCACTCGCCGCTTGTGACAAGGGCATACTAGCCAGAGCTAGCACACTGTATAGGTAGCGAGCTGCATAAGCAAATATATTCTGGTGATTTAATAGCAGTTTTGTCAACCCACAATGACTGAAAGAGGAGAAAAAAATTATTTGGTTGGAGATTTACTGTTAAAGCCATTTTCAAGAAGGACTTTTCAAGAAAAAATAGACATCATTATGCAAGGTCGTACAAGAAAATCTGTACGGGAAAAACACAAATTTGTCAATTATGGGTATCATCCGGTATACACCGACTATCACGAAACGGCAAATCAATCAAGTCAAACGAGTTCGCCGCGGTAGCGAGCGGTTTGATGCTACTGTGCGCATGCGTCTGCCCCCTGGGGATTTCCCATTGCATCATTCCGATCACACGTGGACAAAGTGAAAGTCAGGACGATACGAGGGATTGATACAAGCTTCGAAGAAAGGTGTGGAATATTCGTAGTGTGTTGCTTGCAAAAACGATGTGAAAGTCGCTGCCTCCGGTTTCTATGATTTAAAGACGGGTTTTGATACAAAGACCCACGCCAAAAATGTAGAAGTCTGGAAAACATATCGATCATACAATAGCATACAATAGAGAACACTAATTATTAAAGGACAACCGACGTCTCCGGACAAGTTGTGTGCATAGTTTGTAAAATGGCTTCAAATGACTTCTACTGAGCGTATTTTACAAAGATTCCACCGCATATAGCTATATTTTACGTTTTAAGACCCGCACTGAATATTCCGGAAGTCTTGTTTTTGAGTTGGTGACGATTCCTCACGTTACGTCACTGAAGGGACGCCCCTGACCGAAAAAAGGAAACATTGTAGCAGTCCTTCCATCACGTCAATGCATTTTGCTGTACTTGTTTGGTCGGAAAACTTCGTGTTGCACCAAAACGAGGCAGAAGAGGGCGACAAAGCTCCGTGTAAGGAAGTAATCAGCCTGTGGAAACGGGCTGATTAATTCCTTACACGGAGCTTTGTCGCCATTTTCGGCCTCTTTTTGGTGCAACATTCCCCCGCCCCATTGCCTCAAAATGGCACGGAATAAATTCTTTAATCGATTGCAAACATGTATGCTTTCCTCTTCAGAACTATTTGAATCATATTCATAACTGGCTGAGTAACAAGAAAGCATATTCTCTGAATCTGAAGCCATTGTTTTTATTCTCCAGCTAGGCAAGACGTCTTGGGGTGAGACCACGAACAAGGGGGCGAGACCTTCTGAAACTGGCCACTTCTGGGTTCATTTTTTGTGTGCAGATTTTGGACACTTTCAGTCATTTTTATTGGTGTTTTGCATTTGATTAAAATATCATACTGCATGTTTTGGGTATTTTAGATGCTATAAAACGTTTTTCTGATGTCAGTTAGGAAACAAAAAAGTGATGTCGGTTGTCCTTTAAGCAACACTTGTAATTTCATCATTTATTAAGAATATGTATAGAATGATATAACCAAACACATATACAATATAACATGTTAGAGTACATAAACACGTTTGAAAAAAAATGGTGTATGATTATTTTGGATTTTGTAAGGGAAAATACGACAGTTTGTAAGGGCATGGGGCCGTGGAGGTTGACAGGTATGTAATTGATATATTTATTTTTTAATTGAATTGCCATGTGTATGTTTGTTGTTGTTAATCAGTTGCTGAGGTGAGATGGCAGTAGTTTCATGCAATGGAATTCTCATACTGCACACAAGAAGCCATCGCAGACATAGTGTTTTGTTCTTTTGTATCCCACTGCAAGATAGGTGTCTTTTCTGGAGCAATGAGGCTCAGCCCGCAGAGGTAAACTGTGTACCATTATTCCAAATGATGTTCACAGGGTTGCCATAACAACTGAATACTGAGGACCAGTCTGGCATCTGCAACAAAAAAAATCAATTGAGGACAGTTGCAATTAGAGTCAGACAGGAATCAGAATCAGAATCAGAATCAGAATCATCTTTATTGCCAAGTATGTAGAACACACAAGGAATTTGTTTCCGGTAGAACACGCTGCACTAGTATCGTTGTCAAAAAAAAAAAAAAAAACTGCTAAGTGGCACTATACAGTTCCATTTTGTATCAAGTATCATCAAAGTGTTAAAATGGTAGGATTTATTTCACGAGGTTTGTATTGGTGCACATGCAAATCCAACACTAAAACGTCCAATAAATTTCACCAGAACAAAATCCAATGTCATGTCATTCTTAGCTGACATTTAATTTCTGATCTCTTGCAATGGTCAGGAATTTAATCAAGGCAGGTGAGCAATTTTATCCTCCCAAATGTGGAGTAAACACAAACACAATCGGCCGACTGCATCTGAACGCTTTGGGGCGTACGCACCAATGGCTAATGTGTGTTCCAGCCAACTAATTCCTTCTGTGCTTAGTAGATCTGGCACTCGGCATGTGAGTGTGAGAATCAAATCAGGTGGATGCAAAAGAAAGCCTTCATGCTCAGTCACAGTACAGAATTAACTGATTGTGGATGACCTTGCTTTATCTATCAGTCAGTCTATATTATGGCTGTCACATAATAAACCTATGTATGGTCTTAGTGAAGTCATCGTCCATTGATCTAAATTCATTCACTGTCAGACAATGTGCAGGGTTTTTTGTCATTATAACTCAAATTCCACGCTGTGATTTTGTGAGTGAAAATGGGCTCAAATTATTAATATTTTTTTCCGTATGATGACTCTCATATAATCTTTGTGTTGCTTATCCCGAAACCTGATGGAAGTCAGAAACCATGGAAGAAAAGCTCACATCCTTTTTTTTTGCCGTCGACTTTATCTTTGACTTTTTTTTGGGTGATTTTTGTGAGGATAGCGATTATAGAACCAGAAATGGAACTTAATGACACTGCCTTGAAAAAGAACTCCCACGAACAGTCCGCTCTCCCACCCATATTATTTTCTTTGTCTTTTTATTTATTTTTTAAGCCTACCTTAGTTGAAATGAAGCCAAACCCAATATAAATGATTATAGATGAAATGGTGACATTGTGCCTCGCCGAGCAGCGTAAAGGACACAATCCTCCGTTTCCATTAATTATCCCAAAAGGGGCGCCAGGAGCCCTGGAAGCAGCAAACCAAAATAGTCAGTGATTGTATTAAATTCATATGGGGAAACTGGGGTCAAAATCAATCTGCTTTCAACATCACTATATTCAACTTATTATTCTTACATTTTGAAAATTGAATGAGTAGCAAATAAATATCTGAAAGCAACGAAATATTGTTTAAGTGACCAAACTAAACCTATGGATACACATTCAAACATAGTATATAAATGATATATTAAAGCTTTTATTAGTGGGATAAGCGGTAGAGAATATGTGGATCGTTTATTATCTGGGTTGCTGTTTAACTTATGTTACACAATAATGGCAGTAATTTTTTTCTGATAACTAATCGGACGGGGGCAAACGGGGGCATCACTACTTTTCAAATGAAACAGAAATACATTTCCACATATTGCTGTCCCATCTTTTTTTTCGTGTGTCAACTTTTTGCACGCTCTGTGTGATTAGTCAAGATCATTTTGTTGTCCTGCTTGTCATCAAGCTTGGATGAAAGGGGTGCAAATCATTTTTACAATTATGTTGTTGATATGGACCAATACAGGTTCTCTCCACTGTGTCTGGCTGTCATCTGCAATTGACACAGTAATTATTTTGGTCAAAGTCAGCTTTATTGTCAAATATGCTAATGTGCATGACATACAGCACAGATGAAATTACGGTCCTCTCAGACCCGGTTTTAGGGAGTAATATGTCATGTGTATGGAAAAATTAAGGTATTTAAAATACTCTGATCAATATTTTTAGGTACTCTATTTAAGTCTTTGTAAGCTCTCAGTCGTACAGGAGTAATCCATCGATGAGAAGGTTTCTTCAGCCGTCATCTGTACTTCTTGAAGGTGTCGGACGTTTCACCTCCTATCCAAGAGGCTTCGTCGGCGAACTAAAGTCTGACTGGTCGTATCGGCCCTATTTATATATCCCTAATGTCCAGACATGGCGGCGCCGGACACAGCTATGATAGGTCCCTACTCTCAGGTTGGGGGGAGCAGAGGACCTCTCCCTGTGGCCCCACTGATTCCACATTCCTGACTAACGACTGGCCTAGTCATTAGTCAGAAAGCTTTAGTTCGCTGACGAAGCCTCTTGAATAGGAGGCGAAACATCCGACACCTTCAAGAAGTACAGATGACGGCTGAAGAAACCTCATCGATGTACTGTATTTAACATACAGTAAAGTCTCGTTATATCGATATCGGATATAGCGATAGTCCCGGTTATATCGATACTATTGATATGCACATACGGAGAAAATTACATGCAAACAGGGTCTGATATATCGATAGTCCCGGTTATATCGATATTTTTTCGGACTCCCTTGAATATCGATATAATGAGACTTTACTGTATTTTATATGTGATTCTGTTGGGATTTGCTACACTGTAGATTAATTTCAGTAAAATACTGTAACACTGTATTTTCTCCTAACTCCAGCTGCTGAAAAGTTCCGAACTTCCATAAAAGTGGAACAATTGGGAAATACCATATTTTTCGGTCCGCCTTGTATATGGAAAAAGTTTGAAAATACACCATTCATTGAGGGTGTGCCTTATACTCCGGTTCGCCGTATACGCCGGAAAATACGGTATGGAAGGAACCATTGTTTGGTGTTTCCCACAGTACATTTTCCATTGCAGTTAGTACTAAGAAGCCAGCTTTCTTGTTAAGTGTGTGTGCGGTGGAGATAAACACGATTGGACCTTTGAACTGCACAATTGACACATACTCAACTGTAATTCAAGTGCAACGTGGGTTAATGAAAAGCACCTGGCAGCAGCAGATAAAACTGCCAGCCGCTCGTAGCAGGTGACGATCAAGTCCTCACGCGCATTTGTCTATGTGGGATTAGAGACGGTTGCAGTTGCCACGGTTTGAAGTTCTACGCAAATAAGTAACTCGAGGAGGGGCTCGTCTCCGTGTGCGTGGGGAAGGAAGTTCTGAATTGACAGTGGGATGACGAGTTGATGACGCTCCTATGTGGCCCTGAACGTCTCTCTCTCTCTCTCTCTCTCTCTCTCTCTCTCTCTCTCTCTCTCTCTCTCTCTCTCTCTCTCTCTCTCTCTCTCTCTCTCTCTCTCTCTCTCTCTCTCTCTCTCTCTCTCTCTCTCTCTCTCTCTCTCTTTCTCTCTCTCTCTCTGTCTCTCTCTGTCTCTCTCTGTCTCTCTGTCTCTCTGTCTCTCTCTGTCTCTCTCTTTCTCTCTGTCTCTCTGTCTCTCTCTCTCTCTCTCTCTCTCTCTCTCTCTCTCTCTCTCTCTCTCTCTCTCTCTCTCTCTCTCTCTCTCTCTCTCTCTCTCTCTCTCTGTCGGTCTCTCACTCTCTCGCTCTCTCTTCCTCTCATCAACCGTGATGTCCTCGTGCACAAGCCTTCAAGTATCACTTACCCGGTCTCGAATAATCCTCCGTTCTCCACACCGGAGAAACAGAAACCCCTAAGAAGCGGTGGACACCGGCGGAGAAGTGATAAAGCGAGGACGACACACAAACACACCCACTCGCACTGTCCCTCCCATCCTACCTCTTCACACTCCACGACTGCAGTAGTTGTTTTTTTTTTGGTCAAGCGGAGTGGCGAGGCAAGATGCGCCATGGGACAAGCGTGCGGACACGCGCTGCTCTGCCGTAGCCAACCGCCATCCACCGACATGTAAGTCTGCCACACCGATGCGTGTGTTTGTGTGTCACTTGTACTTCCTCATATGATGAGGCGGCCGGGGGGGATGCACATGGCCCCTTGTGATGGTGGAGTGTTGAGATCCGCCAGCTGGCTGGCTGTCATGATTCCTCCCTTGACAGCGGCAGCACCATGTGAGGTGCGAGGGCAGCTGTCAGCCCCATAAACCCGTCCGTCACATCATGCATCGCCCCTCAAATATTTCCACAGCTTCTCTTTGGTTACTTTCTCATTCCCGTGGGAGTCCTGCCGGGCTAGTGGCTCAATATTCCCATCGAAGATTTTACATTACGGTTTAAGTCTCCGCAGGCACACTGTTACAAAGGTGGCTAAAGTCCTGGCATTTTGTTCTTAAATTGAAGTATTGATATGTGTGTTAAAGCAGTGGTCCCCAACCCTTTTTTGCGCCACGGACCGGTTTAATGTCAGACAATATTTTCACGGACCGGCGGATAAATACAACAAAATAAAATGATACGTCAGGCGTTCTTTATTTTCAATATAATAACGTGAATCCATTGTGTATTTTTATACAATTTTATTAGCAGAGTCCTGGTAACATTGCGCCAACAACAACATATGTAACATTGTCTCTGCCCCTTAAAGGACAACCGACGTCACTTTTTTGTTTCTTAACTGATATCAGAAAAAACGTTTTATAGCATCTAAAATACCCAAAACACGCAGTATGATATTTTTATTCAAATGCAAAACACCAATAAAAATGACTTAAAGTGTCCAAAATCTGCAAAAAATTGAGCTGCGAATTGGGCATTTTCAAGGGCGTTCCTTTAGTGACGTCACGTACGGACTCGTCACCAACTCTAAAACAAGACTTCCTGAATATTCAGCGCGAGTCTTAAAACATAAAATATAGCTATATGCGGTGGAATCTTATTAAAATACGCTCAGTAGAAGTCATTTGAAGCCACTTTACAAATTATGGACACAACTTGTCTGGAGACGTTGGTTGTCCTTTAACGCTCTATGGTCACAAATTATGTTAAATTCAGCCTTTTGTCTTCGAAGTCATAGGCTCTTCTTCCCTCTCCTACATGGGCCTTTTCCCCTTCGACAAGAAAATTTCCAAAGACGTTTGTTTTTTTACTCATTTTGCTAGTTTACGCTGGGCTAATTTTAGCGGTATGTATCACGTGACCTAGACAAGCGTTTTGACATGTGTCAAGAGTAAGTCATAGACGGATGTAATCTGGTAATTTTTCATTTTTCAAAATAAAACATAGTTCGGACTCAAATAATAAATAAAACAGAAATTATGTAAATTATTTATTCTTTATGCCCGGTACCAAATGACCCACGGACCGGTACTGGTCCACGGCCCGGGGGTTGGGGACGTCTGTGTTAAAGGACCGATTCAATGGGAGTACTCATTCAACACGAATGTTTAAATGCAATGAAACTAATTGGATATTTTGATAACTTTAAACAGAAAAACAAAACACCATCAACTTGTACGTTGAAAAACAAAGAAACAGAGAAAAACAAATACCACATGTGCTGCCATCTTTATGTCATTGTAAATCGAGTCACAAATTATAAATTAGCTATGACAACTGAAAATAAAGAATGTTGTTTTTTTTTGGCGCTAGAAGCTCGTGGATTTTAATTACTCAAGACAAATGTTAGGTCTTGAAGCTGACAATAACGAACAGCCCAAGCTGAATCTGTTGCTATTGTCATTCATGCTGCTTTGCTCATGTTACTCCATGGCACTACTGTTAGTTTTTATTGTTGCTTTTTTTACTCTCAGGTGCTCTTCTACTTGGGTGGCTAGGGGTGGCCAAAACCTCCTCTTTATGTTTTCATAGCTGGGACTTTTGTGTCATTTTCGCATGGATATTCTTGCGGTCCTTGGAATGATCAGTGTCACATTTTGCTTTGCGACCAACGGGTGGCACTGTAGGGCCCCACCTGCAGCTGAACAGGTGTTGGTCATTTTAATCAGCGACAAAGGCCTCCCAGATGTGCCGGGTCATTGTTTGTTTCACCCTGGCAGGTTTGTTTAATATTGTCATGTTTTACTCATGGTTTTGTTTGCTACTTTGGACCTTTCCGCTCTGAGGACTTTGTTGTTTGAGATTTTGTTCGTACCGACTTTAAAACAATTTGTCAATTACGCCCTGCTCCTTCCTCCCTCCTGCCTGCTTTTTTTGGGGTCCACCACCACCACATGCTTCCGCAAAGCTTGATGATGAGCTGAATTTCTGTCATGTCTGTTGGATGACGGAGACATTTAAAACCTGTAGTATTGCGGCACTCGCGCACCGGATAGCAATGAATTAAGATCTCACCTATAGTCTACTTTTGCCTGTTTATGTTTGTTTCTTTGTTTGTTTGTGTGTTTGTTTTTTAACACTGTCTCCTACATAGAAAGTGCAGGTAACAATTTTCATATGTTGTAAATTAAAGTAAAAAGTGATAAAAAATAAATATTCAATTATAGATTGCCAAAAAATCTATATGAGTACATTAAGAATGTATTTGTACTTTGTTACTTTATGCTGCATGACCAAACGTTTTTAATAGCAATCCAAAAGTTATTTTATTATACTGTATATGTTCCTGTCTCCGATTGGAGCCCTGACCTGAACCCCACCGAGCACTTTTGGGATGGACTAGAACAGATGTGTTAACTCATTCACTGCCATTCCCAAATTTATTCGGGAATTGAAAAGCATGACATGGAGCGCCATTCCCGAATTTGTTTGGGTTTTGTTTTTTCTTGTCGGGAAGTGTGTTTGAGGCAAAAACTCATTGCCAGAGGTCTGACCTCTGGCAATGATTTTTCCCTCCCACGAGGGGGCAGCATTTGCCCTTTATACAGCCACCCCCACTTTCCATGCACATAACTCCAGACCAATAAAACTCAGAAATTAACTTTTTTTTCTCATGAAAGAAGCGAGTGTAAGGTTTCTCACTCTGCACTGAATGTTTATGTAGTCCTAAAACTCAATATTCTATGGGTCCGGCAATTTGACTGAAAATGACAAACACCCTGGCACTGGAGTGGACACATATTTGCACATCACCTGGCAGTAAATGAGTTAAGACAGGCCAGTTCAACAGTGACAAATTACGCTTAACTGGACAATAGTGTATACACCTACCACATTGTTGTATGAAGATTCTAACATCTTATGTTGCAAGCTCCAAATTCCACAAGGGCAAAGGTGCCCTTGTGGATGTGCCTGCAGCAGCATGACATAACCATCATGTGTTGTCATCTGTGGAGTGTGGATTGTTGTAGACAAGTTAATGTTTTCATTTTTTTATGTTGGCTTGCTCTTCCTCGCAGGCACACATTGTCAATGTCAAGGCAACGTGTTAAACATAATGTTAAAATAAATCCCTCCTACCAGCAAATTTCTGCTGCTTGAAATTCTCCCATAAAGCACCTGCCCTGAAATGAATGGAGGCATCTGCTGTGATTCAGGTGAGCTATTGCGATCAAAGCGTGGAGCTGATCAAACGCCTCTCACACTCTGTAAATACTGTATGCTGATGAGGCTTCCTCAGAGACTGGTTTGATGTCTGTATTCTAGGATTTTTCAATAACCCCTGGTGTTCTCTTCAAGTTGCCCTAGTTTGGCGCGCACGTTTTGGGGATTGTTCAGTATCAAGTAACAGCAGCACTTCGTCGTCTGAAACAAGCAGATGTGTTGACGAAGAATGAAACATGCCAGGTCTGGCATTACAATTAGTGTCAGTAGCTGACCTTTACCTGCTTCTCCTCGAGCACGAGTTGCTTTGACGATCAGACACTGAAGGTCACTGGGAATTATGCAGTTGAAGGATTTAAGAGCCAATGTTATGCTTGCGCTGTGTTGGGAATCCCAACAGTTTATCTCCTGTTTAAATATTTCATGAGATGCATAAGGTATGGGGCAGTGACGTGCAGTCAGGGGAGGCAGGTGAGGCTATGCCTCACCTGTCATCATGGAAATATAAAATGACAAAGTAAATTAAACAGTTATATTTATTTAGTGATTTGTACTTTAACATTCTTTTCCATTTAACTTCACCATTTTTTGTTTTTCTTTTCAAAATTGCTGAATTTTCACATCTACTGTTAAAATACTAAGTAGAGACGAGCGGTGAGGCACCAGCCGGCTGAGCCTCACCATGGATTGCGCAATCACTGTGGTAACTGTACTGGCTTGCTCTGCAGTGAGACCACATTGCTGTCCTTCTGCATATCGCTATTAAAGTGTTCAAAAAAAATTAGTATATGAACTAAATTTCTACAGTTTAGCTGGTGTATATAATGTACAGTCACTGTACATTATAAACTACTATATATATTATCTACTACAGTGTTTATTTTATTTTTATCAAAACTGTGTGCAGAGGTGAGGCACACAGTTCTCCTGCCGCATGACAGGGGGCGTTGGTGATTACAGATTCTTCTTGCGACTCCTCGGCTGCAGAATAATAGAATTAGTGACAGCAAGCTACAGTAAACAGTTAGCAAGTACAACAGTCAAGTCATTTTTTCGTGTTACTTGGCCTTATTTTCGGAATGGTGGATTACATATCTAAATTGAAAGAATTTTCTAAACTGGACTTTCAATCGAAGCAGGAGATAATAATTAAAGGAAGACCAACACCGGACTGTATAGCTCACAAACGGTGAGGGATGAATGTAAATCTCCTGGACAGCTTCTCACCTTTTTGGCCAAGAAGGATCTGATTGAAACTATTCCTGAAGCGACAAAGTTGCTCCAGCTCGTGCTCACTGTTCCAGCTACTACAGCATCAGTGGAGCGGTCATTCTCAGCACTGAAAAGACTGAAAACATACAGTCGGAGCAGGACTGATCAAGGACAACTTTCGTCACTGGCAGTGATCTCCATTGAGACAGAGAGACTCGGACTTCATTTATAAGTAAAGGTAACACGCAGTTCGTGGCTAGTGAGGCACTGATGTCATCACAGTCAGCTTTACAAACATATGAACTCTACATAGTAGCTTATTCACAATTGGATTGGCAACAGTTAACGTGTTTTGTTTAAAATGTCATGTCAGCATTCTTTATATAAACTGTAGCATAGTAAAAAATAATTTAAAAAAACCTTATCGTGTTACCTTTACTTATAAATGAAGTCCATGCGCCGCTCCTTCTGAAGAAAGGCATCTATACCTTCTTTGTCAAAGCCTTCCTTATCTTTCTTCAGTTTTAAGTCTTATTTCTTTCAATTTATGTAATCCTCCATTCTGAAAATAAGGCCAAGCAACATGAAAAAATGACTGTATGGTTGCACGTAACTTGCTAACTGTTTACTGTAGCTTGCTCTCACTAATTCTATTATTCTGCAGCCGAGGCGGCACGAGCAGAATCTCTGTAATCACCAGTGCCCCCAGTCATGAGGCAGGAGAACTGTGTGCCTCACCTAGGCACACAGTTTTGTTAAAAATAAAATAAACACTGTAGACCAGTGTTTATAATGTAAAGTGACTCTACATTATGTACACCAGCTAAACTGTAGAAAGTAGTTCATATACTAAAAGTGTTTGAACACTTTAATAGCGATATGCAGAGGGACAGTAATGCGGTCTCACTGCAGAGCAAGCCAGCACAGTTAGCATAGTGATTGCGCAATCCATGGTGAGGCTCAGCCGGCTGCTGCCTCACCGCTCGTCTCTACTTAGTATTTGAACTGTAAATGTGAAAATTCAGAGATTTTGAAAATAAATCAAAAATGGTGAAGTCAAATGGAAAAGAACTTTAAAGTACAAATCACTAAATAAATATAACTGTTTAATGTATTTTTTCATTTGATATTTTCATGATGACAGGTGAGGCAAGGCCTCACCTGCCTCCCCTGATTGCACGTCACTGGTAACACGCTACTTTTTTTTCAATTATTTTTTCTATGCTACAGTTTGTATACAGTATATAAAGAATGCTGACATGACATATGAAACAAAACACGTTAACTGTTGCCAATCAAATGTTGAATAAGCTACTCTATGGAGTTCATATGTTTGGAAATCTGACTGTGATGACGTCTGTGCCTCACCAGCCATGAACCTCACCGCACGTCACTGGTATGTGGTAAGTCAGCCAATTCAAAGCATAATCTGTTTCTGAGCTATGTGGTTACTCTTAGTTGTAATGGGTGCTGTTTTTTAAACCATACATTCATAAAGGTTCATCATTACAGCCCTTTGAGCATCAAACAAATTGACGCAACTGATTGCAATTTCAAGAATGACACAAACTCATACTGATGGTCTTTGGAATTTGTTGGAAGCAATTAAAAAGGGATTTGTTGTCATTTTCATCATCATCAACCGATGTGACCTTCTCTTGCCGCTAGGTGTGTACATGAAAGGCCTGACAAAGTATTTACTGGATTACTGCCAGGAAGCTCTACACACACTCACTCACACAAATACACTTGGCACACATAACTAGCACCAGTTGTAACCTGACTCCATAGGAGTGGCCATATATTTGCAGGCCTATTTGACAGCAGAAGAAAAGATGCTGACATTGGTGTGTTATCATCAGTAATAGCCTCATCAATACTGAAATATTCAGAGCAAGAAAAGAGCCGGAAGAGGCAGATTGTGCAAGTGAATGAAAATGTAGAAAGAAACCCTGTGTGTTTGTGTGTTAGTACACATATCTCCACGGAATATTAAACATTTAAAAATATATCACTTACGAATGGGTCATAAATATGAACTATACATTGTTCTTGCACGCCAAAGTTTGGTGACTGGATGACAATGGAGATAGTGTGTCATGTTTTGTTGGATCTAATTTCTCTGTGCGATACAGTGGATCACTGTATTCTGTTGACCCTTTTACAGAACCAGGTCTGCATTAGTGGTCGTGTTGTTGAGTGGTTTAGGTCCTACTTGACTGCCAGGGATATTTGTGGTTGCCTTGGTTGCTGTGTCCCGCACTGCTCCACTTTTGTATGGTGTTCCACAAGGTTCAATTACGGGGCCTCTGTTGTTTTCATTGTGTCTGCTGGCCTTGGGTTCCATTGAAAGGAAACATGGTATTCCTTCCACTGCTATGCGGATGACTGTCAGAGCCATATCCCGCTGAACAAATAATGGATGGCATTGAATTCCTTGGATTTCAATGAAAACAAAACATAATAAGTTATGGTGTTCTCTATCAGTGGCCCTTTTATCCGGCTGGGGTAGCCATTAAGAGATCTGGGAAATTATGCTCATTTTCCTGAATGGCCGTTGTTTTGCCAGGCCGTCACTGGGCAGCTGTGATTATTTTTCATTCTGTGACTACAACTGCCGCCGCCGATGTATAGCACTTTGTATGCAACGATAGTTGTTTTAAAGTGCTCTTTAAATAAAGTTGAGGTGAGATAGAGAGTTGGCGCAATCTGTAACCAATCTTATAAGTGTTCTATCACAGAGGCTTGCTTCAATCCATTTCATTAAGATCAAACAACCCAGTGAACATTTTTTTTAATGAGGCTGTATTCCAGCCACATGTTGCTTTTTTTGTTCTCTTGAAATTAGGCACATTAATCACCTTCAGTTTGTTGAGCCATTTCCAACCCCGAATCGCCCATTCAGCATGGACAGGTCCAACGTTACTTAGCGCCAGTATAACGCACACAGAGACAAAGAGGCCATAAACCTCTTCTCCCCAACAACCACACAAAAGTTGTTCTTGACTCTTGTCGCAAAGGAATGTACCGAGCTCCAGGTTAAATATGAACACTCAGAAAGTTGATCTTCATTCATACACTGTGACAATGGCAGCTCATCAATAGATGGCTCTTGGGACAGGCCCTCCATCCCGACTAAGTCACTTTGGAAAGCACATCAATTCTACTACATATATACAGATATTTTGTTAGATTACGATCAAAAAGAGTTTAAAATGTGTCCTTAAAACAATGGTTATAAACATTTGACAAGCTCATTTGGTCCTCATGCAATGCGCACATATTAGGCACCGGTGGACCAGGAAACTTTAAAAATAGTAGGATAGTTCCTCAAGGTATCCAAGCCTTTGTTTTCCTATTTATCAAACAAAACCATTCACGAGGTAAAAAACTGTGAATACATGAAATTATAAATTTCTTTTTGATCCTCACTTCCATCCCTGCCTTAAAACATGTCACGTTACAGAGCACGAGATAAGCTGATCCTGATTATTGAAGACAAATGCGCACATCTTCTGGTAATTACAACAACTAGAATTAGTATTGTTTTTGTGTGTCAAAATGTGTCTTTTTGTGAGAAAGATTTGGGATCAAAACATTTTTTTGCATGTCAGGATGCCCCCCCCCATCTTTTGCCACCAAAGACCCTTTCAGGTGACTTTTCACACCATCCCCCTGAAGCCCTGGGGTAGGCACACGCACGCGCATGGACACACACACACACACACGCACATACGCACACACGCACACACACGCACATGCGCACACACACATGCACACGCACACATGCACACATACACACTTGAGATTCCCCAGAGGCTATTTTTCTCTGTCTCTTCCTTTCCATCTTCTGGTCGGTCTTGTGTTTTTTTCTGTCTTTGCTTAACTTTCTGGTCAAGTCATGCAACAAAAAAAAAAATCCAACAGGGTGCCCGCCAGTGATTTATGTTCTGTTTATGTTTGCATTTATTGACGCATGACTGGAAATATATCCTGTGAATTTTCACCACTTTCCTTTTAGCTGATTGTGAACTCTTCTTAATAAATTAAACACATTAAAATATGCCCCTGACGTGCGTCATATTCGTGATGTGTTTGTGCTTCCAGTTACTTGTTCCTGTTGTGTTCTGTTTTGTGTACTACACACGTGTAAAGTTCACTGATGGTTGAAAAGTGATCGTTCGTTCCTGGTTCGTCGCTTTTCAGGGTGTTAGAAGTGGGATGGTGAAATCAGTAGGAAGCCAGGTGTTCAACAGAATAACTTATTTTAATCTTGTAGACAGCAGGGACATTGTGAGGTCAGTTGAGGAGAGACAGACAGGAAGAGAGAGAGATGGACGCGCTGGGAGAGCATTTATGTAAGACGGACAGGATGTGATGTAATAGGATGTGACGTAATAATGTGACATGTAAAGGCAGGCAGGACATCAGGAAGTCAAAGAAAAACAAAATGATGCAAAAAGATGTTTAAAGATGTTCGTATAGCGAATTACCCCAACATTCACAGATGTTTATCTTTTGGTATGTCTGTCGCGTCTCTATCGACATCAAAGTCAACAGAGAGTTTCTTTGAAAGATAAGTAGGACAGGTTAAGTCTTTGAAGGCCCGTTCAGCCTTTCTCAAGTCTTCTCTGAGAGGTGTCCTTGAGAAGGAACATACTGAACTGCTCTCTTTACAGGTGGCACACTTGTTTTCATGTAATTCTGCTCTCCAAAAACAAACACCTTTGCTGTGACATGCTTTTCAAGCCCAGTAGTGGGTCTGCCTCCGTTATTGTGTTCAATCTCTGGTAGAATCCCAAACACTGTTTTGACATTTCATGATTACATTGGGGCAGTGCTTATTTGTTTATATATATGTATGTTATATATATATATATATATATATATATATATATATATATATATATATATATATATATATATATATATATATATATATGGTGTTAGAAGTGGGATGGTGAAATCAGCAGGAAGCCAGGTGTTGAAGAGATTATATTAAAAAAATAAAATCCTCGTCTCACCCACCATGGGTGGTGTCTGTGCCTCATTTAGCTCAGGTCCTCTACCAGAGGCCAGGAAGCTTGAGGGTTCTGCGCAGTATCCGTGCTGTTCCTAGCAGTGCGCTTTTCTGGACCGAGATATCTGATGTTGTTCCCGGGATCTGTTGCAACCACTCGTCTAGTTTGGGGGTCACTGCCCCGAGTGCTCCGACCACCACAGGCACGACTGTCACCTTTACCTTCAAGGCTCTCTCCAGCTCCTCTCGGAGCCCTTGGTATTTCTCGATTTTCTCATGTTCCTTCTTTCTGATGTTTCCATCACTCGGGACCGCTACATCCACGACAACGGCTTTCCTTTGCCCTTTATCTATGACCACGATATCTGGTTGGTTGGCCATTACCATCTTGTCAGTCTGTATCTGGAAGTCCCACAGGATCTTTGCTCGGTCATTCTCTACTACCTTGGGAGGTGTTTCCCATTTTGACCTTGGGGTTTCCAGTCCATACTCTGCACAGATGTTTCGGTCGACTATGCCAGCCACCTGGTTATGGCGCTCCATGTAGGCTTTCCCTGCCAGCATCTTACACCCTGCAGTTATGTGTTGGATTGTCTCAGGTGCCTCTTTGCACAACCTACACCTTGGGTCTTGCCTGGTGTGGTATATCCGTGCCTCTATGGCTCTGGTGTTCAGGGCCTGCTCTTGAGCAGCAGGATGAGTGCCTCTGTGCTGTCCTTTAGGCTAGCCCTCTCTAGCCACTGATAGGACTTCTTGAGATCAGCTACTTCAGTTATGGTTCTTGTTTCGCCAGGCGACGTCTGAGCCGGCATGTCATTCAATTTATAGTCTTCTAATTGTATGAGGTAGGCATTAGCGTGAAGGGTCTTGCCCAAGGATCCACACTGGATGATGTTTTTATCTATCTATCTATCTATCTATCTATCTATCTATCTATCTATCTATCTATCTATCTATCTATCTATCTATCTATCTATCTATCTATCTATCTATCTATCTATCTATCTATCTATCCATATCTTTTTTTTTATATATATACATGTATATACGCATGTATATACACATGTATATACACATGTGTGTGTATATATATATATATATATATATATATATATATACAGTAAAGTCTCATTATATCGATATCGGATATATCGATAGTCCCGGTTATATCGATACTATTTCTATGCACGCACTGAGAAAATTACATGCAAACAGGGTCGGATATATTGATAGTCCCGGTTATATCGATATTTTTTCGGACTCCCTTGAATATCGATATAACGAGACTTTACTGTATTTGTCGCGTCCGACAATTTTCTCCAGCATGACAGCATCTCACTCTCACATGTGTGTGTATGTATGTATATATATATATATATATATATATATATATATATATATATAGGGCGGCCCGGTAGTTCAGTGGTTAGCACAACGGCTTCACAGTGCAGAGGTCACTGGTTCGCGTCCCGGTCCGGCCTCCCTGTGTGGAGTTTGCATGTTCTCCCCGGACCCGCGTGGGTTTTCTCCGGGTCCTCCGGTTTCCTCCCACACTCCAAAAACATGCATGGCAGGCAGATTGACCACTCCAAATTGTCCCTTGGTGTGAGTGTGAGAGTGACTGTTGTATGTCTTTGTGTGCCCTGCGATTGGCTGGCAACCAATTCAGGGTGTCCCCCGCCTCGTGCCCGAAGACAGCTGAGATAGGCTCCAGCACCCCCCGTGACCCTAATGAGGAATAAGCGGTACGGAAAATGGATGGATATATATATATATATATATATATATATATATATATATATATATATATATATATATATATATATACCTGTGTGTCTTTCTGAAGACACACAGTCGTTCCGAATGAGGCATAGGGCAGCCGACTCGTCGGAGCGAAATTGAATGTCTGGATCCCCAAGTAAGCGACACAGACCGACGTCCGTGCAGGATGACACAAAGCGCAACACAAAGGACCAACACAAAGCGCTGGTCCCAAAAAGAGGACCAGGGGAATAATCAAAAATAAAGAATACCAAAAACGACGAGGGGGGTGGTGGGCAATGGGTAACCCGACCTGCATTCTACGCCAATGGCGAAAAGCAACTTGTACACGGTGGTGCAGAGAAGGAACAATCCCAAAAGGATTACGGGATTGGGGGGGGGGGGCTCGGACCAAGCACAAAGATACATAAGTGCAGGGTAATACAAAGTACAAATGCAAGTTGACAGCGTCCCGTTTTCGTACCCGCTGTCCTGTTGAAGGAGGTGGAGAAAGCAGGAAGGCGCGGCTCCGCCACCAGCGGTCAATCCGAACGTGACCGTATCAAACAAGTAGCGTGTTTATTTGCCGGAGTAGCACTGCACAAAATGAGGATACGAAATAACTGTTTCTTAACAAACGCGTCCGCCAATTTTCTCCAGCATGACAGCATCTCACTCTCACAGCAATCTGGCTCGCATGCATGGGAAGCCGTGTGTATTTGGGTCAGCAGAAAGCGTGTGCCCCGACACAGTTATAAAGATCGATAATCCGAAATATTAAATGATTAAAATGGCACTAAAAGTTATATTTATTAATGAACTGTCAACATTTTTGTATATACGTAATAGTATTCAATAGAAAATGTTTAAACACTTAAAAACAAGAGATTGACATACTATCCTGTCGGATAAACCTCCTTTGAATGCATTTCGATTTACGACCGTTTTGTCGGAACGGAACCCGGTCGTAACTCGGATGTTACCTGTGTGTATATATACATACACTGGGCAACGGGCAGTGGGCAGTGGCAGGTCTGTTTGATCTGTGATGGGGTTTGGCGTACCAGCTACCACGAGTCTCCCTGTCTAAGTGAGCATGCCACATAGACAGTAGGTTATTGTAGGGTCTGTGCATGTAAAGCCTTGACCCAGCAGATTGCGTAGAGGAAACCACTAGACTGGTTCAACATGCATGAAGGTAGGCCCAGCCTAGCTTTGTAGAGCGCGAGTAGGGCACAATGAGACACGTACAACACTGTGGTCATCCACTGCATCCCAACCCATACCCAGCCGTCTTGACTCTGTCTTGCCACTGGATTCACATGGGCTGCGACGAGAGAGTGAAGCAGATGACATTGCGCAACTCTCCTTCACTTTAATCAAACTCACGTGCAAGTCATCTTCACCACAGTGAAGATGGTCATCTCTCGCCAAAGAGGACGAACATGTATATACATACACACACACAATGTTAAGAACTGCAACATTTTACATTGGCTACATTTGTGTCTCAAAGGAGCGTATGTGAAAGCATGTGGCTCATGCATGTTGTATTTGGGTGACCTCTATTTCCCCGAAGCTCAATTCTCAATTCAAGGTCGGCTTAAAACGAAAAGCATTCTTTCTCTGGTTATATGATATAATATGCCCTTTTGTTCACACATCATCCCATTTCTCATATGGTTCTTTCTGCTGGTATGCCCATTCTGATATATTATACATTACAAGTGAGTCCAACAGGGCTTTTCCTCTCCTTTCCTCTCTCCCACGATCATTCATCCCAGTCTTACCCACACTCGAACCCCATACCATGTGCTGTTCTCTTTTGTTCGCATCTGCATCTCTCTCTCTCTCTCTCTCTCTCTCTCTCTCTCTCTCTCTCTCTCTCTCTCTCTCTCTCTCTCTCTCTCTCTCTCTCTCTCTCTCTCTCACTCCCATGCTGTTGCCTTACTGTACGTTTGGGTCCCTGTAGTCATTTATTTATAGTTGCACGCAGAATGACCTTTCCCAAATTGGAAGACTTGGGTTGTGGACAACTGCAAATTGTCAAGAGAAAATTGATCCAGGGTATTGTGAAGCGGCTGAGATGGTTTGTCAGCCAATCATTATGAATGTGAAACGTGTTATTGTGACACAATTTGTTGTGTTTTTAGTATTAATGCAATCAATAGCTGTTTTTTTTCATGTTCTCGCTGATTTTCATTTTCAGAGTCTTTATTTCTTGAGATACGAATTGCTAATTCTTGAATTTATGGGCCTACAATGTGTTCCACTTGGCAGCAACCAGCGGAGATCAGAGTTCTTAAAGTCCCAAGGCTAACTATTACCAAAAAAATCAGCTGGAAAACAAAGTAAACAGGAAGCGAGTGAATTTTGATCCTGGATCATTTTGAATGAAAGGATGTGCAGTCTGGTCATATAAATAGACATTCTATTCCAGAGCAGCCAAAAAGAATTAGGATTTTACAGCAACCAGTGCCCAGCGCGAATCTTTTGTGAAGGGACCGTTTACACTAAATGTACCAAAGTCAAGGCCAAAGGGCCAAATCTGACCCGCCACATCGTTTTATTTGGCCATGAAAGCAAATCAAACTTGTGAAATTCCATGATGGTTGTTGAAGTCCGATGTTGTCCCATGGAATAAGAGTCATTATTTTGACTTCAAATTTGATAACTGGTTATTCATTAAGTTTTTGTGCGCTCTATATGTCATACGTATGTGGAGTGGATTAAACATTCTAATGGATTCCCCAAATTCATACCAGTCCACGAAAGGAAAAAACGAGTTTGACACCCTTGGGTTATTCCAAATATTTGTATTTTTTACTTGATTTGCAGCCAGGTTCAGGGGCTCCTCTCATTCCTTTTAAAATCAGCTTCCAAAAGGCACTTAGTCCTTGACCTTGCAGAAACAAAAACAGATGCAGATGTGCGCATCAGTCAAGTTCTCCTGTCCATCTTTGGCCATCATTGTCGGTCCCTTATTGTTTCAAACCTAAACAACTGTCATCCTCAGTCCATCACCCCGATGGACTGTTACCCTGTCAATACTCCAGGTAACTAAGTTAATTCCATTTTAATTTATTGAGGAACCTGCTGCAAGTGAGTTACAAAGTCTGACTGTCTCATAAGCTGGCAGTACTTGTTGCAATCCACCGCTCGCTTTTCCTTTCCCAGAGGCAAGGAAGAGCTCAATGCTTAACGACCACTAAAAACAATCACTCGCGGTTCATAGTTTGCGGTCTACAGCCAACTCGAGACCAGCCCACGAAGCCAATCGGTATTGAACGATCAAATTTTTAAAAATGTGTAGCTAATCCTTGTATTCACGATCAGACTCTGGATTGTCGATGTAAGTCATGGCTGTTCGCTACCACATTCAGCAGCATAAAATCCTGATCGGAACGCCACTAAGAATAATACATGATGGCTTCTCTTTGCTGTGTCTTGTATTGTTAATGCCCAAAATCTAAAGAAGATGTGATGCCTGCAGGCCAACCAGAAATGGGCTTCCTTAATGGTAGCGATTATTGATATGATGTGGAAGTAAGTGGTGTTAGATGGCTATTTCACCATCTTGTCAAATAACCACCGGTTAGTCCAGTGAGCTGCCAAATTGTTTCCTGAGAGTGTGTACACAGGTCCGTTCTTGTCTGCTAATGCTGAGGCCAGTGGTAGCTGTGTCTTCCATCACACTCCCCAACAGGAAGGACACGCAGACCCATTAGACAACAGGGAAAGCTAATTGACCAGCAACCAGACACCAGTGCCGACACAAATGGTGGTTTCCACGCTACCTCCATTGCTGATGTTATTGTATGCCATGCAGCATTTTGGGGTGTTCAGCCCAATTTGGAAGCCTCTTTTATTACAGGAGTGAAATTTCAATTCTGTAAAAAGGCCATATTATGTTTGATGCCATATGGTGGTTGATGTTGACGATAAGGCGCATTTTGTCATAAAACAAGATGAAATTCCCAAAACACCTGTGCAAAGTGCTCATGTGAAGTGTAGTGCACGCTGTACAATGCTCCCACTGTGTACTTTAATCACTTGTATGTAAATCTTCACCTTCTTGCACCATCACATTTACGCTCATGTGTCAGGTAACAAAGCATCACACATGAGGTGTGTATTAATATGAAATTATTTGATAAAACATAATGTTGAAAAAAATATGGCGGTGATTGTCTGGAATTGATTATTTCAATACCATATTTTTCTGTGTATAAGCCGCACCGCAGTGTAAGGCGCAACCCCAATGAATGATGTAAGTTTTTTTTCATATATAAGGTGCATCTTGAATGAATGAAAAATGTTTTGTAAATATAATTTAGAAATATATAAAAAAAAATCAAAATATAAGGCGCACCACATTATAAGGTGCTATAGTAGAGGCTGAAGTCATGCAGTACTTCTTCTTCAGGGACAATATTACTTCACATATAAGGCACAACTGCGTATAAGGCGCAGGGTCATCTTTGGAATAAAATGAAGGTTGTTAGGTGCGCCTTATGGACCGGAAAATATGGTACTTATTTTTACTTCTGTCAGCAATTTGTTACCGTATTTTCCATACTGTAAGGCGCACCACATTATAAAGTGCAGCTTCAATGAATGACATATTTCCATATATAAGGCGCACTGGATTATAAAACACTTGGGCAGGTTTTGAAAGAATTGAAGGCTTTTAGGTGTGCCTTAGAGTGCACACAATACGGTACCTGCATTGGTTTAAACTCTACGCTCAAAGTTAAGTTGTAATTATGTGTCTTCAATAGATGCAGTGTCTTGTTTTTCTATTAGGTCAGTCATAGAATAATATTTATGTAAATTATTATTCTTATGATTGCACCTTATGGTTGAAAGTTGTCGCCTATTCCAGATATTGGAATGATGACATACTTTCCAATGCAGCCATCACCTATTTCTGACCATATCCCTTTCTTATGATCTGCCTTTTCCTTTTATCCTTTCACTGAATAATTCAATGACAACGCTTCATCATAAATGGCTCTGACTGTGTAAAACGCCAGCCCTCTGCTTATCAGCTCACTGTCCCTTACAAGAAAACTAATGGAGACAAATGAATGCCAGTGGATGACGTTTGAACGCATTATTAACCTCTTAGAGGCTTTTGTGTTTTGGGTGTGTCCTCATTTGGGAAAGAGCATTTGTGTTTGTAAGGATTAGTAGTGTGTAGGTGTGGCTATTTATTGACCTTTGGTGTTGTTCAACCCGTTCAGTTTTTTTCAAATGCCATCTAGTCTTTTGGTGCAAACAATTGCACACATGCACCAGGACACTGAAAAAAAAACTGCACGTTAATGCGTTGTTGTCAGTCGAAGAGGTAAGAGAAGTGTCTCGAGATGAAAGGTGTAATTGACTGCCTTTATTTTATTTTTTTATGACACACTTTGCACCCTTGGCCAGAGTTTGTCTTTGGTCAGTGTTAATGGAGAGAGAGTTCAGTGTCAAAAGAGATGAAGCTAAAGTGGGCTTGTGAAATGGAGTCAGGCGCTTAACATCACACTTTATGTAAGTGACTTAGCAAAATTGCTAAATTCTCTAAGCTTCCTAATTACCTTGTCATGGAAAGTCATCGCAGCCCTGGAAGGGCCACCTGATTAAATGTCATTTTGTACATAATCCAAACACGGAGGTGTGCTCGCTGTTGTACTCTTGTGGCTCTTTTGTCTTAATGGTGTTCTCCGTCATTTCCCTTTCATACTTTTTTGTGTGTCTCGCCTCATTTACTTCACTATGTTTTGCTTCCCTCTCGGCCCCCAAGCCCTCCCCCGTGCATGTGCTGCTTTTCGAGATCATTATTGGAGTCTTATCCGTGCTGCATCATTTTCAATGTTGATTGAATTTGTTCCTGACTTCCTCTTTTCGGTCTCTTTTAGATAGCTTTTGCTTGGACCTTTGCTGTGTTTTTGTCAATTTGTTGATCTTATTTCCTCTACCTCACTGCATGGCACTTCCTGACCTGACCAACCCCCCCAAAAAAGTTACATCATGACTACTATCAAATGTTACGTTATTTTGCCCCTGAAACACCACTCATTAGGGATTATTACATCATTTTCCTGAGATCTGTAACGTTGTTTATGGACTGATGACATAGCTTGGTTTATGATTGATTTTGCCTTAACACTGCGAAATTACGTCGTTCCGGTAACCACACCCATCCGTGCAGCCTCTGTATGGGCCAAATGTTGATCATTTTATTGGTCATTATGCAAGTGTATTAACTCATTCACTGCTAGACGTGCAAAAACGTGTCCACTCCAGTGCCAGGTTTTTTTTTCTTTTCATTTTCACTCAAATTCCAGGACCAACAAAATATTGAGTTTTAGGACTACATAAACATTCAATGAAGTGTAAGAAACATTATGCTTTTCTTTCATCATCCAAAAATAGTTAATTCCTAAATTATAGGTGTCTGGAGTTATCTGAGCATGAAATAAAGGCCGCTGTACAAAAGGCAAATGCTGCCGCCTCGTGGAAGGGAAAAAACATTGCCAGAGGTCTGACTGGCGCTTCATCTGCACCCCCTCTGCAAGAAAAACCAAAACATGAACACATTCGGGAATGGATCCCCACGTCATGCTTTTCAATTACCTAAAAAATGTGGGAATTGCAGTGAATAAGTTAATGTAGACAATATATGGACAGTGTATTGCGTACATAGATGGCTCGCACATTTAGCACTTTCTTCCCCAAATGTCAGAGTTGTATCTTACGACCTTCCCCAAGAAAAATTCTGGTTACACATTCACCCGGCCTTAAATGCTTTTGATGTCTTTGAACATGAGCGGATATTGTCTTGCCATTTGTTTGTAAAGCAATGATGGACACAAGGCTTAATCTTGGACCCTTCTGTATGCGTACAGTGTGTTGATGAGTGTGTATGCACATCGGCCTGCCTTCTTATCGGCGGTGTCACGCAGGCACTGAACCAACAGAGGAGACCGAGCCTTATCACTCCAAACACCACCACGTTGTTTACTTGGGCAAACGGATGCAAACACATATTTATTTTATTTATTAGTTAATTGTAATGATCGGCAGCATGTATCCTGCGGCCATGCGGCCTGTAAAATAGTTGATGAAACCACGTGGATATTACAAGTATACCCCGCCTGTTTTGTCTTCATGCACAAGTGATGTGATAGTCCCGAACATTTTTTCGCTCTCTGCGGATATTCACAAAATGAGCTGCGGAATCAAATTGGTATCAAGCATGCGTTTTATCACAGATTGGCTTCACAAAAGGACACTAACCGCACTGCTGTTTAGCATCATGCACAATTAGCTGGTAGTATTAAAGCGTGAGGCCCGAGCAGATGTGTCATTAAAAAATATGGCCCAATGTATCTCGGAGACGGAGAATCATAAAAAAAAAAACCTGGTGATTATTAGAGTAACATTAAAATGGATTACAATAGGGTAGCTTATCCTCTATACGTCTCAATAATCTTTTGTGGAAGGTGATAAATGCAGCTGCCAGGTCAATGAGTTCCAGTGGGGCGCCGTGGATTTCATCGCTAGGCATTCAGTAGTGCTACGTCTGAATAAATCTAGACTGAAAAAAGTGGGGTGTGATTTACTACAACTTCACTATAGGATACCATTAGCCAGGAAATAACTGACTGACCTTTCTTCATGATGTCCATTTTTTCTTGAAAAGTCCTTCTTAAACATGGCTTTAACAGTAAATCTCGAACCAAATTCGTTTCTTCTCCTCTTTCAGCCATTGTAGGTTGACAAAACTGCTATTAAATCAACACAATATATTTGCTTCTGCAGTTTGTTATGGATACAATGTGCTAGCTCTGGCCAGTATCAAACTAAGACGAGCCAATCATAGTTTTCAAAACTTCTGACGTTGACTCGCGCCTTCAACAAAGCGTTGGTACCCTTTTTGGGTTGCCGATATCTGATTGGTTAGATAACAGTTTGACCGACACATTTGATGCGACAGGGCACGCAGAACTGATTGTGAAGGTGTTTACGTCGCTTTCTGACCCTGGTAACAAATGATGGCTGAAATGTTCTTGGTTAAATGCTTAAATATGTAAACACACATCTGGAGGCAGTGCAACTGGGGAAAAGTAATGAAGACAATTTGGAATTATTGAATAAGAATTCATGGACAAAATACAATTAACATCAGGCTTTAAGATATTCTTAGGCCAGCAGAGAAGGCTTAGCAGGCTTTGACGGTCCGCCACTGATAAGTTATTTTTTAAACCAGTCCACTGTGAATGTGCCGCTCTGGTATGTTGTCCTCATGCTGTTTTATTGTATGATATGAGGTCATAATCAGTGCACACAAATACGATTTATATGTGAGCAATCAGGGGGAAAAAATAAAAGTGTCATGTTTCGTAATTTGAGGGTAGGGAATAAATAAGTGGATGATTCTGAATCCAAACCTGGTGTGCAACAGTAAAGTTGTGGGCCTTAAATAATGCTAAATTGTTTGCTCCAAAGGGACCCAAATTGCCAAAAATACACCACGGGCCATTACGACCCATCACCACCAGCCTGAATGTACAGTGTTCAAGGCAGGATTGACCCATGCTTTCAAATTATTTGCAAGAAATTTTGACCTGCCCATTCGAGTGGAACAGCCGAAATGGTGACTGGAGGAAACATTTTTTTCTCGTTTTTTTCTTTTTAAATCCAATTTTGCAGAAACCACTGCCTCCATTTCCTCGGTCTCGGGGGCTGGAACCAACGGTCCTCCTCCACTGATGCCGTGTTCACTTTGTGGATCTTGTTTTTGCCATTCTGATGCTCTTCTTTGAAAACATGCATAAATCGGTCATGGTTTGGGTCGTAGTTGTAGCGTTCTTCTTTGATGTGTTCTTCATCTCCAGCCATTTTTATTTTTAATCAGAATTTTACTCAATGCATTCTGGGTAACAAGATAAACATGATAAATCAAAGCGTGATATAAAAAGTGCAAAAGAAGAACAAGAAAAAAACCAAAGGGGAGTCCAAATGGAATGGTCTGAGAGATTTTGAAGGAGAGAGGGGTTGATGAAAGGAGAATGAGATTGTTATGATCATTGTTGCCGTGACACCTGTCGTTTTCTAGTACCGGGCTCATCATTATATGATGACGGGAAGATAATGAATCATATAAAAAAACAACTGAAAGTGTGCGCATCGTGTTGAGTAAAGCGGCTACTTTTGTGATGCAGAGCAGTAGGGAAATGTTTGCATCAGTAGACCCTGTGTGATTACGAGTGTCATTATCCCATCACTCCAAAATGTGTGTCTTTTGTGATGATTACGACAACGCCTTGCCGGTGTTCCAGATACGAACACCTCTGCACTTTGCTTGTGAGTTGCAGGTAGCATGTGTTGATCCCCAGGCTGGGGAATGTAATATAGGGGACCCGCAAGAGTCACTCTCAAATCATTTTGCCATTGTCACAACACGTACTTGAGAAAAATTGCCAGAAGATGGAAACTGTGTTTAAAATGAAACATTGAAGGCACACAGGTTACAGCTGTAGGGCTCAGAATGAAAATGATATAGAGGGATGATTTCATGAGCGCTTTGGAGCTGGGTGACTTGCGTACACGCACACACACGCACGCACATACACATCGCCACCAGCTTTGTCACACTTTGTCATTAGGAGATATGCTGAGGGCAATATGAAGAGTCAGTCTGCACTAATCTGAAGATAAAAACTTTCAATGGCGGTGCCTCACTCTTTCCTTTTAATCTGTGAGCTCTGGAGGATTTGAGACGTACTCTCACAAAACAATCTGTACACTGGCGACAACCAGATTGCTATTTATGATTCAGTGCAGTCAGTCCACCAGGGAAAGGAAATTATGTACTACTGCGAATGTATAATGTGAAATGCAAAATATGAAGAAAGGCAATTTCTATTTACAAATCATCAGGTGTTTGGGATGACATTTTTTGTCTATCATTTCCGGTGGCGGGCCGTTCATGTCACTCCTCGGCCTTCAGTAGCGCTAAATCTGAATCAATCAGCTGCGAGTGTGGTGTCATATTGCTACACGTTCACTAGAGGGTACTGATGGCCAGGAAGTAACTTGTGACTGAGAGAAATTTAAGAAATACTGTAATTAAACTGTTCGAATTTTTACTATGAACGTGTGGATTCATGATGACCTCATAAAATTGCAAAATGATTTGCTATTTTTGCTAACTTCGGAGGTGTCCAACCATATATGTCAATAGATGTCAATAGATGTCCATCTATTGTTGAAAAGTCCATCTTGAAAATTGCTTGAACAGTACATCTGCAACCAAATCCATTTCTTCTCCAGCTTCAGCCATTGTGGGTTGACAAAACTGCTATTAAATCAACACAACTATATATTTGCATATGCAGCTCGCTACAGATACAGTGTGCTAGCTCTGGAGAGTATGCCCTTGTCACTAGTGGCTCGTGATACTATCATTAGACAATCATACTTTGTGACGTTTCCAGCGCCTGCAAACATCCTTGTGTTGCCAACTCGAAATCTAATTGGTTAAAGTAACAGTTTCATCAAAATTGTTTTTTTTCTATCAGGGCCTGCAGAACTGATTGTAAAGGTGTCCAGGTCGATTTCTGACCGTGGTAACAAATGATGACTGAAAAGTGATGGGTTAAATGCTTAAATACGAAAACTCACATCTGGAAGGAGCACAAAGGGGGGGAAAGTAATGCAAGGAAGCGGAAAGGCAATTTATAATTATTTAAATTATAAATACGGCCCACCACTGATTATTTCTTTTAGTTTTGTGATTGACTCTTGACCAAAACTGGATGGTCAATATTGGGCAAGGCATGAAAATGGCTCTTCCGTTTTAAGACTTTGTAGAACTTTTGTTATGCAGGCATGTGTGCCTGCAAATATCTGCAACTCATACATCCAAATGTCATCAAGATTCACCCAAGAGCAAATCGCAACAGACTGAAACTAAAAAGAAAGACAGCGTGCTTGCCAAGAATTGGAAAAAATCATGTCCTAGTTATTGCTAGTCTCTCAGTAGATTAGACGACCGTCTTGCTTGTGTTTTTCCTGTTTTCTTTCTTTCTGTTATTTGGCCCTTTTATCTTTTTTTGGGTGGGGGGGTGCAACTGTGTATTCCATTTTTTTAGTCTGTTGTTTCTTTTTGAAATGGAAAAAAAGTATGCTCATTGGTATTCCAATCGTCATACCAATTATTTAATGTGTAAAATAGGGAAGGGGCGTCATTGTATTACCTTGAAGATTGTGTTTGGATGGTGGAGTCATGTCGTAATTGATCTGGCGCATTGAAATGACTCAGTGCGGCAACAATGTCAGTAACATTCTAAATCACTTCCCATTCTTTGGAGGTGTTCGAGACATGCAGGGAGTGTGGCATAAGTATCCATGACATCAATTAAAATGAGAAATCCGTCTTTTTTTGTGTCACCGTTGCAGATGCATTGAATGACAAATACGGAAGTGCTTTATGATATTGTGATAACAAAATGGAACAGAATTTTAAATAATGTCAGCATTAGTGTATTGAGATCAAGGATACATGTTTGTATGTACTATATGTAGGCCAATGTATGCATTTGTATTTATGACAGTATGCATTCATGACAATATTGTTAAAAGACAAAGACAAAACACTACCTGTTGTTGTGATGTCCAGAAGGTTCTGGACAGAATCAGATTCTATAAATGTAGACTCCGATAAACGTAAAAATAATAAACGGAAATAACGTGGAAGCACAAGTGTGCATCGTCTCTGAACTGGTATGTGGCTGCATGTGTTCGGAATTGACAAATCAATTTCAAACTCTACTTAAATGGGATTGTATCTACCCCGGTCAAGGATGACACTTCGTACTGATGTCACAACGTTTATTGTGAAACACTTGGAACACCGTGAAAACTATAAAGGCAAAGACATTGAAACGACAACATTACAATAAGTTCGACAAAACATTCAGTCAATAAGCAAATTAATAACGTACCGTGTGCCCCTTATTAACCGAAAGTAGATAAACGTTGACGTAGACTTTGGACTGTCGTTCTCTCTCTAGCAGTTGCTCTGCTTCTGTCTCTCTAGAATTAGTCTCGTTCCGTCTGTCTCGTCTTACTCGCTTTTATCGAAACACATGACACGGAAGCGGAAGTGATAATGACAAAACATTATAAATAGAGTATCGAAGACGATTTTAAGAAAAACACATACATATAAAGGTTCGCATAGAAACATAAAACACTTTTACAGAACGAGTCCAAATAAATTATATTTTTGTTGTCATGGCAACCAATGACTGTCACATCCTCGTCAGCGCCAGGAAAGTGCCCCTCCTGTCTCATCCTCCTCTCCTCCTGGAGCGGGCCCCTCCCCTCCCTGCTCTCCGGACTCACTCACCTGGTCCCCATTTCCTTAATTGTGCCTTCTGGCTATAAAAGCCACCCTTACCGTTCGTTCTGTGCCGGTGTATTCTCAGAAGTTCCCCATCACCCAGCCACACGCAGGTCTGTTTCGTTGTTCTCCTCTTTTGCCTGATTTTCTGTTTTGCCTCATGTGTCTCAGTAAAGACTTTTATAGAATCACTGTCTCCACCGAGTATTTTGGATCCAACCTTTATTCCCTCCCGTCTTCCCTCGAGTTCTGTCACCACTCCTCGAGCGGACGTGACAATGACAAGATACCCGCTAGTTACACTCCCAACAAATTACTGTTGAAACAACATTCCTAAACAAAATGATGTATGCACTTCAAATAATCAACAGTAATTTCACCATGATGTGATGTATGGATCTTTAAACAATGGAAGGCTTGAGGTGGCCTCCCTTTCTTCTTAACTTTGATGTTCTTATCTAAACTGTTACCTTAGCACTCGCGTTCTCTGTCCAATGTCTTTCTAAGTTGGTTCAGTCTTTCCAAAGCTCGCATCTTATTGGCCAGGAGGTGAGGTCGCACTTTGAATGGAAGTGGCATTTCGAGGTTCTTCTCACAGCCATTCATAACTTGCAGACCTTTTACTTGAAGCATAGCATTGTTACTGGTTTGCAGGCAATCACTGAATTCTCTTAATTTGATGAATTCCTTCCCACCAATCTTTGGCCATCCATTAAGTTTTACTCTGAAAGCTCTCTGTTCAATAAAGGGATTACCATATCTGGCATCGAGTCGATCCCAAGCTTGCTGATAGGCTTCATCATCTTCTCTATAAAAGCTGCCTTCCAGAGAAGATTTTACCTCCGGTGCCATGTACTTTTTAAAACAATACAGTTCACCAGCAGGATTCGAGCATCGGCTCTCTGCCAGAGCACCGAAGCCTGTCCTCCACTCAACACAGTTCAGAGGATCACCTGAGAATACGGCAAGCTCTGGGTTTGGATGATGACTCGGAACTAGTGATTCCTGTAATGATTCAACCAATTTCTCAGTTAGCGGTTTATGGCATGGGTCATGGTGGTAGAAAGGCAATGTATCATTCTCTTTGGTGTGTATGGGGATGCTGGTGACATGTAGTTCCTTCATTTCTTCTTCCTCAAACACACCTAACTTTGCCTTCACTACTTTCTCAAACTCGCGTAACTTAGCTGTCATTACTTCTTCCTCATACACACGTAACTTTGCCTTCATCACTTTGATGTCTCTCAGGTTTTCAAATTTTTTCAACTGCTGACGTTGAGCTTCAACGGCCTCTTCCATTTCGATCTCAGCTTCCTTTGCAGCCAGTAGAGCCGCCATTTTGGCCCTCTTAACTGAAATGCTAGTTTGAGACATTTTAATAGTTCAGAACCTCAAATTAGTTTTATAGATTTATATACTTTCATTCAAAAACGAACATTCATTATTTTCACTGTTATTGTGGTGAATTTGTATGTTCTATCCATCCACTTTGTGAGCTACTGGAAACATCCATCAAAACCTTTAGCTGCTGCAGGATGAGAAGCAGCGTCACGCGTTGAAACCTTTCTCTCCCTTACGAAGGATGATTGCGACGATGCACGCTGAGGCCTGTAGCTTGCTGCGGGTTGAGTGCAACGATGTTCCAAGTAGCTCTCGGCTAGCTCCGTGACACGTGGTTGAGTGCGACAACGCTCGATGTAGCTCGTACCTTGCTACGCGAGTGCGCCGAAGCCGATAGCTTGCCGTTGGGGTGGGAAGCACATGCGCACCGGAGGCTCCAGGATGGATGAGGATGTTTTCACCTGTGTGAGCACATTTTCACTTTTGTGAGCACATTTTCACTGTAACTACTGATGTCACAACGTTTATTGTGAAACACTTGGAACACCGTGAAAACTATAAAGGACATTGAAACGACAACATTACAATAAGTTCGAATAAATTATATTTTTGTTGTCATGGCAACCAATGATACCCGCCAGTTACAGGGATTCTGTGAACACCTTCCACCATTTAAAGTGGTTCTGATTAGCCCTAAATCAAGGCCTTTTTGGAATTAGGGCCATATACTGTAATTCTATTTTAGTTTTGCCTGGACTTGATGTAACATATAAGTTGATTTTATTTGACAAAATGACTCCAGACTTGCTTGAGATCGAAGGTTACAACATTCAGGTTTGATATACTGTACATACTTAATATAGTTGAAATAAACAATTAATATTTAAATATACTACTATTTCGTGTTGTTTAATTGCCCCATGACTAATGTGAATGTCCACTCTTGCCAGATCTGTGTGGACTGTAATGTTAGTATTTGTACACTAGGAGGCACTCTGACAGCAGTACTGTACAGTACACGTTTTTTTTTCTTGACATGCATTCTGCACATCTCACACACACCACAAACACACGCACACACGCAAGCACAAATACACACGCATACGCACACCCATGCTCACATAAAAATCGAAGTGACTGGAAATATTGAAAGGACAGAGTGAAAAGATACGGTGGAAATAATTGGAGGAAGGAATGCATGAAGGAAAAGTGTGAAAACCGGAAAGAAGTCAGAGATGACCAAGGTCAAACATTTCTGACTCGTCGTCTGTTCATGTTGTTATGGTCATGTATGTCCAGTGAGGGCACGTGCGTGTGTGTGCATATATATATACGCGTCTCGTCTTCATTAATACAGCAGCATCGTGGGGATGAAGACAGTCACTGTTGTGACACCCGTCACATATATATATATATATATATATATATATATATATATATATATATATATATATATATATATATATATATATATATAGAGAGAGAGATCCGGCATTTGTGCAGAGGTTCAAGGATGTGCGTGGACAGAGAAGTTACTAAGTGTGCATCATATTTGTATGTGTGCGTCTGTTCCCTCACCAAGGTTGGTGCAATGCATTCACTGCTTCATTATGAAGTGGAAATTGTATGAAAGAAATTGTACCGTGATATTTGAAACTCGGGAACATGCGGTACCATGACAACCGATCTTTGTCATTTTTTTGTTTTCCTTCATGCTCTCAAACACACACGCTCATGAGGACACACACACATTTGTGGTGTAATTTTAAAAAAAGGTTGGAGCACCTATTCAAACATTGAAAGAATGAAAAAGAACATTGGTGGGCTTTTTCCATGCAACCAGCTTTTTACAAACATATTTTATATGAAATGCATCAAACACAGATTTTGTGGAACGGTGAATTGTCATTTGAATTTGTGTCATTGATGTGAAAATGTCACAAAGACTGTGAGCCATGTCAGATATGAATGTTAAAATTAGGCTTTACACAATCAAGAATTTGGAGCTGATCACTTATCGGTGAGTTAAAAAAGAATTACAAGTATCTGAGCTTTTTTGTCAGATCCGATCGATGTTATTAATCATTCGGCAAATTATAAAGTTCCATTCACTCAGTGATTATCTGACGGTTTAATCACGTGTGTGTCAAGTGTATTTTACACAGTGGTGGGCCGTCAGGGCCAGCAAGGCCTTCTCTGCTGGCCTAACATAATCAGACATCATTACCATAATTATAATAAAAGTCAATTTCATTAAAAAAGTATTTTTTCTAAATATATATATAATTATTCTACATACTGTTTTCTTGATGTTATATTATATCCATTTGGTTATGCTCCTTTCAGTGTTGTAGTTTTAGGTCAGAGTTTTTAATCCAATCAGAATTCAGCTAGTTTGTGTCGCCAGGCTGTATGAAATCTGACCGACGCCTTCAAAATCAACAGTGAGGGCATCTGTGCGCTGTACATGAACGGGCACATGTAGTTGATATACAGTTGCGATAGCCAATCAGATCACGAGTTGGCACAGTAAGGCCAGCTAGAGGGCCTCGCGTTGAACATGACGTACGCGTCCTGTGATTGGATACTCACTTTACCTCAGCAGCGCTATGCAAATCAACCAAGCTGACAACAGATCAGACCCGGAAACTTTAGCAGAAAAACCAAGTATATCTACTCGCTTTTTTAACCCACAATGGCTGAAGGAGAGGACAACTCGCTGTCGCATGTAAGCCTATTCTCATGAACAAATGAAAAAGATTTGTTTACTTTTATTTTCAACAAATAGTTCGTTTTGTGAACGTCTTGTTGTTTTTCTTATATTAAACTGACATTTTGTAATTTCGTGTAAAATCTTGTTAAAGATTGCATATTCTTGGTGGACTTCATAAAACTTTGTGGACAAATGATTTTAAATTTCCTTTTATTTTTAAGTGTTTGCAGTATCACGTATAGTGACAAGTTCTAATTGCTGATGCAGATTTATTGATGTGTAATTGCTCCGGAAAATAGCCTGTGTTGTAGACGATTAAGGTGATGCCACGCCCAGTACTGCGTGCGTGTGCTTTTGTATGATATCTCCAGCCGTTGTGTCATAAATTATGGTATTACGAGGGATATTTGTTCAAGTCGGACTAAGCAGGACTTCACTGAAGGCCCAGGTGTGAAATGCACGGACCAACACTGATTTTACATATCCATTTATGTATTCATATTTTTTTTCTTGATTCTGGCAATAATATAAAAAATATTGTTGTAATGCCTGATTTTTGGATCAAGATAAACCCTTCCAAACGTGGCTGTGATTAAAATTAGAACAATCAGTGAAATGCAACTGTAGCCATTAAAGTTCCTTAAATTCACTCCCAATAAACTGCAGATGTTCCAGTCTGCTTTTTCTTTACCTTTTTTTCAAGGATGTACCTTATTTGAAACATTTAGAATTGAAAGGAGAGCTTTTCATCAGATGTATGTGCCTATTGTAGAATTTGCCTCAAATGAAATGCATTTCTCACTTTTGACAGTTTATGGGTGCCAAGTCAATCCCTCCAGTGTTGAGAAATGACTAGAAAGAGCCCACTGCTGTTCCACACTGTACGGCTTCCGTGCCTTTATTGCTATTGTGGAAGTGCTCCACTGGGGATATCGGCCACGGTTTGCATTTTCTCTCACAGGGAGTTAAGAGAAAAACAATCTGTTGATTTTTGAGGCACAAACGGAGAGTTGAGAGCAACTTTGGTTTGCCTCGCTGTTCATCGTGGCATGATTATTGCGATTTTTGTGATGATCAGTTTCAACAGTAACATGGTGGTGACGACGCATTGCTCTAGCTGTCTCTCTCGCTGTCTCTCTCTCAATCCCATGTTGTTGCCTTATTGTCTCTCTGTCTCCGTCTCTCTGTCTGTCTTTATGTCTCCCCCTCATTCTCTCTCTCTCTCTCTCTCTCTCTCTCTCTCTCTCTCTCTCTCTCTCTCTCTCTCTCTCTCTCTCTCTCTCTCTCTCTCTCTCTCTCTCTCTCTCTCTCTCTCTGCCTCACTCTTCTCTCTCTGTCCTTCCCTCTCTGTCTGTCTCTTTCTTTCTCTCCCTCTCTCTCTCTGTCTGTCTCTCTATTTCTCTGTCTCTCTCTGACCCTCTCTCGATGTTGGTCTCTCTGTCGCTCTCTTTCTCTCCCTCTCTGTCTCTCTATCTCTGTCTCTCTCTCTGTCCCTCTCTCCCTGTCTCTCTCTGTCTCACTCTGTCTCTGTCTCTGTCTCTCTCTGTCTCTCTGTCTCTCTCTCTGTCCCTCTCTCCCTGTCTCTCTGTCTCACTCTGTCTCTCTATCTCTCGGTCTCTCTCTGTCTGTCTGTCTGTCTGTCTGTCTGTCACACTCTGCTCTTTCTCACTGTCCCTGTCTGTCTGTCTGTCTGTGTGTCTGTGTGTCTCTCTGTCTGTCTGTCTCTTTGTCTCTCTGTCACACTATGCTCTTTCTCTCTGTCCCTCACTATCTCTCTGTCTGTCTGTCTGTCTGTCTGTCTGTCTGTCACACTCTGCTCTTTCTCACTGTCCCTGTCTGTCTGTCTGTGTGTCTGTGTGTCTCTCTGTCTGTCTGTCCTTTGTCTCTCTGTCACACTATGCTCTTTCTCTCTGTCCCTCACTATCTCTCTCTGACTGTCTGTCTGTCTGTCTGTCTGTCTTTCTCACTCTGCCTCTCTGTCTCCCTCTGTCTCTCTTTCTCTCTTTCTCTCTTCCTCTCTTTCTCTCTCTCTCTCTTGCTCCCTCTCTCTCTCTCTCTCTCTCTCTCTCTCTCCTCTCTCTCTCTCTCTCTCTCTCTCTCTCTCTCTCTCTCTCTCTCTCTCTCTCTCTCTCTCTCTCTCTCTCTCTCTCTCTCTCTCTCTCTCTCTCTCTCTCTCTCTCTCTCTCTCTCGGGATTTCTCAATCCCATGCTGTTGCCTTATTGTCCCCCTCTGTGTCTGTGTGTGTCTCTCTCTGTCTGTCGCTCTCACTATATCTCTGTCTCTCTCTTTATCTCTCTCTCTCTCTTTATCTCTCTCTCTCTCTTTATCTCTCTCTCTCTCTCTTTCTCGCTCTCTCTTCATCTCTCTCTCTCTCAATCTCTCTCTGTCTCTCTTTGTCTTTCTCTCTCTCTGTCTCTCTCTTTATCTCTCTCTCTCTCTCTCTCTCTTTATCTCTCTCTCTGTCTCCCTGTCTCATGTTTGGGAATCATAATGTACATACTGTATATGCCATTCATGTGTTGTTGTACAACCCTACATTCCAAGTGAACAAAACCCCCCACGACCCTAAAAGTAATGCACACGACAAAGCGCGTGCGGTTTCAAATTGTAATAACAAGGTAGCTTTACCCAAACGAAGAGGAAGTTTTGTTTTCGTTTTGGTTGCTGCAGTTCTTCCGCACATTCCTGCCCCTGCTTGACTCTTCTCCAGGTCTGATTTTCCCTTTATGACAAAAGCGGCTTTATTGCCGCAATGGCTCTTGATTCTCTGACACTATTTTTGCTCACTCGCATGCTCACGCCCACCGCCCGTTCCCGAACCAAATGACTTTATTCACTTTCGTCTTGTAATCTTTAACACCTTTACCTTTTTTTCTTTGTTGTATGTTTTCATAGATCTCCTTCTTCGTCATGTTTGGGCAGGCCTTTTGGAGCCTCCTATTGCATAAGCTGTGACATCCATTAGCCTTTCACCCTAGGCTATCATTTGCACAGGGTTCACCAAGTGGCAGGGTCTGAACCCCCCATACCTCTCCACCCCACGTACAACCTTTGACATCTCATTATCAGCTATACCATCGTTCTCTACTGTCTTTTTATTTCACTTCCGGCGCTTTCTGTATTCACTGCCTTACCTGAAGGAAGTACGCTGGCGTGTCTGCGCATGTGTGTGTGTGTGTGTGTGTGTGTGTGTGTGTGTGTGTGTGTGTGTGTGTGTGTGTGTGTGTGTGTGTGTGTGTGTGTGTGTGTGTGTGCGTGTGCGTGAGTGTGTGCGTGCGTGCGTGCGTGCATGTGTGCATGTGTGTGTGCGTGGACACGTTTTGAGCAGCATATCCGGCAGGAAGCTTCTCCTTCAGAGAGGAAGGTTGGAGATATTCACTGAGCACAATCACATCTCAAAAGGATGAGGTACAAAAAGGTAATCATATAGACTTAATGTTTCCATTTTAATAAGTTAAGCAGTTTTAAGTATATTATATGTGTGATATAATATATGCCATACTTGAACTGGAAAGTGCAGAGAGAACAGTACCTCGCACCATTTCAGTTCAGATGTTAATGGCATTCATTACCATTTCATGTTTATTTCTGATTAGCGTCTGCAAATTGCTTAATCAACTAGATAATCACTACAAAGCAAGAAGGGACAGAACTGCAAAAAATCAATTTCTGGCACTTTGTTCCGCAAGGTTGAGTTATCTAATTAAAAATAAATATATTTATTTTTTTCGACAATAGCTGCAAAGTCCAAGCTTATTCGCTCCTTACAAATTCATAATGCTGATGTTGGAGGGTTGCTTAAATCCTTCACGAATGCATCACAAGCAATTCTGACAGCACGGCGAAAAAACGAGGAAGAAACCATTTGGTAACATTAGCCAAGAGCATGTTGCCATAAAATGCTTTTCTAACACATACGATGAACATTACAGTACAGGTGATCAAAAACAGAATCAGAAAGCGTTTAATTATCCCAGTATGGGGAAATTTGCAATCTACTGCAGCAAAATTGAAAGGGGTCAAGGGGGTCAAAAGATAAAAACAAAGTATTCTATGCACAAAAGAAAATGTCATGATACTGAAATAAACAACTGCACAAAAAGCAGTTTCATAAATGTACATAGTGTAAAGTATAAAAGTATGGTATAAAAAGCATATTTTATATATGTAACATTACATTATTGCCTCGGCATAAGGTGCTATTAACAATGTGTGATTCCAGGTTTTTTTCCCACGTGTGTTTATGAACTCATTTACTGCCAGACATTTGCAAAAATGTGTCCGTCCACACCAGTGCCATTGTTTTCGTCATTATCACTTAAATTCCAGGACCCACAGAATATTGAGTTTTCTGACTACATAAACATTCAATACAGCGTTAGAAACCTTAGACTCTCTTCTTTCAATAAATAAATAGTTTCAATAAATAGTTAAGTCCTAAATTATATGGATCTGGAGTTACATGAGTTTGAAATGATGGCAGCTGTCCAAAATACAATGCTATACATCCACATTGGTTTATACAGCGCTTTAACAACATCTGAAGCTGGAACAAAGTGCTAACATTGAATAAAGGGAAATGTTGCCTCCTTGTGTAAAACAAAAAAACATTGCCAGCGGCCAAGGCCAGCTCTTTATCTGCACCCATGCATGAAAAAAAAAACGACAAAATTCGGGAATGCCGCTGTACATCATATTTTCAATTCTTGAATACATTTGTGAGTGGCAGTGAATGACTTCAGAAGCCTGGCAGCAGTCGGTCGGAAGGAGCGGCGGTATCTTTCCTTCTTGCAGCGCGGGAGTAACAGTCTCTGGCTGAAGGAGCTACGCACTGCTGTCAGGGTGGGCAGGAGCAGGTGGGAGGGGCTGTTCATCATAGATTTTAGTTCAGCTAGCGTCCGTCTGTTGCCCACCTCCTCACGAAAGTCCACGGAGCATCCCAGGAGAGAACTGGCCGTCTTGACCAGGTGCTCTAGTCTTTTTCTGTCCTGGGTGATGATGCTGCCTTATCTTCAGTTTCCTTTTTTTATGACACAGGTACAAAATCTCAATTAACTGATTTTTTCATAACACCGACACAAAATCCCATTTATTTATTTGTTTATATTTATTTATTTTTACTTACCACTTGTGCAAGTAACATGAACTTAAAGGACAACCGACGTCTCCGGACAAGTTGTGTCCATAATTTGTAAAATGGCTTCAAATGACTTCTACTGGGCGTATTTTAATAAGATTCCACCGCATATAGCTATATTTTACGTTTTAAGACTCGCGCTGAACATTCAGGAAGTCTTGTTTTAGAGTTGGTGACGAGTCCTCAGGTGACGTCAGAAAAGGACCGCCTCCTGACCGTAAAAAAGACGCATAGTAGCGTCTTTCCATCACGTCAATGTATTTTGCTGTACTGTTTTTTTTTAAACCCTCGTATTACATCCAAAAGCCGCCAGCAGGGGGAGTCCAAGCTCCATGCAAGGAATGTATCAGCCTGTGGAAACGGGCTCATTCATTCCTCACAGGAGCTGGTCGCCATTTTTCTGCCTCTTTTGTGGGACGTTACATTGCAGTCCAGATGCCTCAAAATGACATGGATGCTTTCCTCTTCAGAACTATTTGAATCATATTCATAACTGGATGTGTAACAAGAAAGCATATTATCCGAATCTGAAGCCATTGTTTTGATTCTCCAGCAACGCAAGACGTCTTGGCGTGACGTCACGAACTGGTGCGGGAATTTCTGAAAATGTGCAATTCGTAGCTCAATTTTTTGCAGATTTTGGACACTTTAAGTCATTTTTATTGGTGTTTTGCATTTGACTAAAAATATCATACTGCGTGTTTTGGGTATTTTAGATGCTATAAAACGTTTTTCTGGTGTCAGTTAAAAAACAAAAAAGGGACGTCGGTTGCCCTTTAATGCTACAGCAATTTTATGAGACATCCCCTAAATATGAGTGGACAGCATAGTATTGCTACTGTGTCACAGTCATGATCATTTTGTTTTTCTCTTTTTCTCCTGAGCCACCAAAATATTGCCCCTGATCAGCCCCCCCTCCACATACGCACGCACACACACACAATGACTCCCACCGTCACTTAAAGTAAACGGTCCTGTCCACCCTCATCCAAATGTCTTGCTTGCTTGGATTGACACATTTATCATTTTAGAGGTACATTTTCCTGTTCCCAATTGGTTCATTCATCATCATATGCTATCAATTTCTTGTCACATCTTCCCGTACTGATATCAAAAGCTGCTGCTTGCCAGATTACATTCAGACAAACACGATTACCATTTGAACTATGGCAACTCCTGCACTATACTGATTGTTTCTATTCTGGTTGTTCCTTGCTCTGGGACCAGGTGAGAGTTGACAACCCCTGTGTACTTGTGAAATGACCACGCCACACGTGTGCGTCTATCTACAGGGCGTGTCTTTGTTGCTTTCCTGTAGTATTTTTTAAACTCCTTGTCTTGATGAAGGAAATACATTACTGCAATACTGCAAAGTAATTAGCACACCGCGCCCTGCAGCTAGGATCGTTCCACAGCGCTGGGTGCATTTTTTTGGAGGTGTTTCAAATCTGGATAACAAATTGATGATTATTGCTCATTTTTTTATTAAGTCATTCACTGCCAGACGTGCAAAAATGTATGCACTCCAGTGCCAATGTTTTTGTCATTGTCACTCGGATTCCAGGACCAACAGAATATTACGTTTTAGGACGACATAAACATTCAATATAGCATAAGAAACCTGAGACGCTCTTCTTTCATCACTTTGCTGCTGTGAAATGTAAATTTCTCCACTGCGAGACTAATAAAGGCAAATCCAAATTTGTTTCCAAAATCTCCTGTTTCTATTTATAATTTTATCTGTAGTTGTATTTTTATTTTGTGATTGTAAAGTGTCCTTGGAAGCTTTTGAAAGGCGCTTATAAATAACATTATTATTATTATTATTATTATTATTATTATTATTATTATTATATGCTGTCCGATGTATTCAAGCTGCTGATGCATGTCTATGCTCCATAGACAATATTGAGGCCTAATTCTCCCACCATATTCCTGGACATGAACTCGTTGTACTTCTTCTCTCGGTCTTATTCGGTTCTGTAGGCGCTAGCAGCGTCTCGCGTCATCCTAGGCGTTACTTGTGAAGCTGAACACCTGAAGATGTGCTCCAATCTTCAATTTTAGAAGCGGCTCTCTTAAGATTTGTTTTTCTTTTCAGAACGGATGAACTGCGGTCAGGGAGAATCTAATAAGCTACGGAGGATTGGTTTTCAACAGAGGATAAGGGGCTCAATTTATTTTAAATGTTATTTAGAGTGCGGCTGTGTGACTGTCACCTGAAATATACCAATGAGAAGATTTTCGACTCAATTGTGCATGTGGCAAAACGGGAACCAAATAGTACAGTGAGACCTCAACTTACGAACTTAATTGGTTCCCAGACAGAGTGTGTAAGGCGAAAAGTGTGTATCTAAAAAAAATGCCCATAGGAAACCATTAAAATGGGAATAATTCGTTCCGGGGTTTCCATAAAATATACTTTTCAAATAAATAAGCCTTAAAACTACACACAACATACCTTATTCTATGTATAATAAATGTGCTATTGTATTGTAATGAAAGAAATACACTGCATTGTATCATAAAGTCACTTTATTTACATTTGTGATGGTCATTTATGGCTTGATGGAATAGCGTTGGAGGTCGAAGGTCAAAGGGAATTGCATGAGGACTGTAATTAAAGAAATAAACTGTGCTTTAAAATAAAGTTTTATTTACCTTTTTGATGGTCGTTGATGGCTTATGGAAGGAGAGTCACCTTCCATAAGGACTGTTGTTAACTTAACCTCTGATGCTGTTCGGTCGTGTGCTTCCGCCGAAGATCACTCCGCCAGCCGTGGTGGGTGTGTATTATGAAAATAGTGCTTATTATAAAGTTGAATTTTCAAAAATTTGACGTTTGTAAGATAAGGTGTTTGTAAGTTGAGGTCTCACTGTGTTGTGAAACTTCTGACATTGATCTTGTTCCCTTTTCTAAAGAAAAATCTCAATAGAAAACTAAACGTTATGTAAAGGTGTGTTTACCGAAAAAAAAAAATAATAATTTGGAACAAAAGTGCGTTGAAATCCTGTGTTTTGACGAAGAACTGATGAGACACCCAATTGTATGAATGCGAGTGCTGTTAATGTTGCTCCACCATTATGTAGATTAGCCCTTTTCCCCTGAGTGTGCGTTTGCCATTTAAAACTTTCAATCACACAAATGCTTTATGTGGATTCCTCACTGGCACAGTACAAAAGCACTTTCAATCATTGTGTTGCGCGTACTGCCCGCGAACAAACCCACATTTGTGATGACATGCTGATTTAGTTCGATTCATCACATATGTGCTTATGCATGCACTGCACCCCCCCCCCCCCCCCCTTCCCCGATACACGCTGACAACAGACCAAGGTTATTCACTGTTTTTCGGGTCCCTTCTCATTATGGTCTTGTGCACTGTGGAGACGAGCGTTTGCTTGTGAGTGAAGGAGGCAGTGAGGGAAGGTGGGATTGTGTGTTGATTGTTTTTGGACAGCAAAACTCAGCCACGCGTTTTAATGGAGAACTTGTGATCGATACTTTTTTCAAATGAAGCGCTTTTCATTTGAAGAAAATGAAAAGCAATGAATTTAAGTCCCGTGTTGGCCTTTTTTCCACTGCAGCAGTACTAGTGCGAGTACTAATGCTAGTTCTAGGGTAGTGCCTAAGTAAGCACTGGTTCTTTCTTTTTCCATCACCAAAATTGCCCCCCCCCCCCCATTCTGATGTTGTAAACCAGATGGACGCCCACGTGTGCGTGCGAGTTGTATGTGTATGCGTGTGCTTTTGTGTGTCACTCTTAGAGTGTATTTGTGTATTATGTGTGTATGTATTTGTTGATCTATCTATCTATCTATCTATCTATCTATCTATCTATCTATCTATCTATCTATCTATCTATCTATCTATCTATCTATCTATCTATCTATCTATCTATCTATATTTATGTATTTATATACGTAGGTATTTATTTATTTGTCTATGTATTTATCTATTTATTGATGAATTCACTTATTTATTGAGTCTTATTTATTTCTTTTTGTTTTATGAATTTATTTATTCACTTATTCATTTATTTTGGGTATTATTTATTTAATTAATTTGTGTATTTATTTATTCATTTGTGCATGTATTCATTTATTGATTATTTATTTAATTGTGTGTTTATTTTTTTTATTTTATTTTTATTCATGTATTCACTTATTGACATACTCATTTATTTTGTTTATTTATTTATTTGTTTGTTTATTATTTATGTGAATTTATTTAATTCATTAATTCACTTATTCATTTATTTATGTAGTTAGTATGTTAGTTATGTAGTCAGTTAGTTAGTTAGTTAGTTCGGTAGGTAGGTATATTATTTAGTTATTCATGTTTATATATCATTTATGTATTTAATTTATCGTTGTGTATTTATTCACTCACTTAATTATTCACTTATTCATTTATTTGTCTTTATTTGTTTATTTGTGTGGATTGATTGATTGATTGCTTGATTGATTCACTTATTTATTTATGTATTTATGTATGTGTTTTTGTGTATTATTTATAATTTATATATTTTGTGTCTTCTACATTCATTTATTTTTGTGTATTTATTTAGTTGTTTATTTATTTATTCTGAATTTGTGTGTGTGTGTGTGTGTGTGTGTGTGTGTGTGTGTGTGTGTGTGTGTGTATTTATTTGTTTACTTATTTATTTGGTTGTATTTTTATTTTTGGGGTGTGTAGGGTGGACTTTATGATCAGATCTGAACTCTTCAGTAAATAACTCTCATTATTCAAACATTCACAGGGATGCTTTTTCACGGATCTACTGCTTGTTCCCTGCATGACATTGTTGCTGGTGCTTACATGTTCATGGAAAAAAGAGAAACACGGGAAGGTTGATGGAGGCAGTAAGACCCTGAGGATGAGCAGAGCGATGAGGGCGGGAGGAGGAGAAAGCAGGAGGAGGAGGAGAGTGCGTTCCCTCCGAGCTCTGCAAGCAGCAGCTCGTGGAGTCAGTGTATCAGTGTGTGTCCCAGTCCGCTGCTGTGAGTGCGTGTGTATCATCCCGCCGCTGCGTACGCCGCCGCGTGTGTGACTCTGGCACTCTCACTGCGTACCACAGGTGGAGATGACATGACCGCGTTGGAGAGGAAGAAAGGGAAGGACCTGTAAGGGCTCTAACTTAAATTCCTCTACACACGTGTTTAAATTACATCATTCGTCAGATCACAAGTTACTAGATTAGTGTGTGTGTGAGAGGTTTTTACAGTGTGTTATCATCCTTTAAACGCTCACTGCAAAAAAAAGTGCATGTGTACTGACTTTTCTCTTCTAATGCCCGCAGACGAGGTCAGCAAGTGTTACTGCATCCAGAGGAGAGTTCAGCTCCAAGCTTGACAAGCAGGCAATCCACCACGTTTTCTGAACAAGTCCAGGTAAGAGTTCTTTCTGTCTTCCTCACGTGTCTTGTGGCCACATGGCCCGGAGCTCTCAAAACAGGAACTCAAACAGGATGCCACTCTCCTTCACTCTTCCCTTTATTTATTATCATCGCCCTTATCCAGTCTGTCACAATCACGGGTAGATTATGAAACAGGGCTTATACACATACGCCCACATACACACAGACACGCACACACACACGCACACACTGTGTGGACTTGAGAAGTGGCAAACTTCTTTCAACGTAGAAGTACAGTATATTGAAGATACTTTTGCTTCAGCCTTCTTTTTTCCTCGATTCATCACTTGTTTTTGTGTGTGTGCGCGCGCATATGTGTGTGTTTGTGTCTATGTGCGCGTGCACGTATCCTCCTTTGTGTTAATTCAACCTGTCCATTCAAATATCAGGAAGGAATCCAAGTTACTCCTTTTGTGCGTGAGGTAGATGTGCGTCATACAAGCAGAGGCATTCAATTGAAAGCGACCACTCTTTTTTTTTTTTTGGACTCCCGCCCCCACCCTTTCCCCCGAAGCACACAGGCGCACCAATTTTAGCAATTTGCCCTCGGAATGATGATTGTGTTCCCTATCGGGATACATCCAACAAGTGTGTGTTTGCATCATCGGTTCAAATGAAAAGGCGTTCTCATGAAAATTGATTGGTCGCCGATGTGGATTTGCTCCATTCTGACTAAATGATTGATGTATGTAAGGATATACGCGTGGTGAGCTGCATGCAAATGTTGACGCTACATATGCACTTGATGGCACATTTGCCTACATTCACTGTTACTGCTCTCCTGTAAAGTAACCAATTTGGTTCTATGTTGTCCTTCACTCATTCACTGCTATTTACAATTGATTGGGAATTGAAAATATGATGTAGGGCGCCATTCCCGAATTTGTTCGGGTTTTGTTTTTTTGTTTGGGTGCCGATAAAGCGCTGGCAATGGCCTCTGTCAATGTTTCTTTCCACAAGAGGGCAGCATTTCATTTTTGTCCATGTTAGCGCTTTGTTCCAGCTTCAGCTGTTGTTAAAGCGCTATATAAACCAATATGTATGTATTGCATTGTATTTTTGACAGCCGCCCTCATTTCAAGCTCATATAACTCCAGACCCATATAATTTAGCAATTAACTTATTTTTTTCTGATGAAAGAAGAGAGTCTAAGGTTTCCAACGCTGTATTGACTGTTTATGTAGTCCTATATTCTGTGGGTCCTGGAATTTGAGTGATAATGACAAAAACCCTGGCACTGGAGTGGACACATTTTTGCACGTCTGGCAGTGAATGAGTTAACCTTTATTTCTGCAGCTAAGTATACTTGTGTGTGTTTTGTCCCTGTTGAGGTATGTGTGCGGTGTTACTCTCTGTGGTTATTGTGCTCCCGTGTGTCAGGTTTCCACGTGCTTATGTCCACACACAGGCAGTGACGCTTACAAGCTTGTTGAACAGCATTCCAGTTTTGGCTCATTGCTAAGGTGTCACCATGACGTGAAATCCTAGGAAGCGCCCGCGGACTTGCGCTCAGCGCCACCTGTTGGAGTTGCCCCAGTGAATTGCACATGCTACAGTCTCAGATGGGCGGCATTTGGGATTCTTTTTCAGCAGCTTTGGCCTCATGAAAGCTATTGACGTTTGAGTATATGTCGATAGAAATGAACGGAAAATGTCCATTACCGTGGAGCAGTGGGACACTGGCCCACGTGAAGATTTTGGCAGAGAGTCATCGTGCAAACTACATGTACTGTATGTGCGTACATATTGTCAACGAGCACTTGAAGCAATGAAGCAGCAAAAGTTAATCTCTTCTCAGCCCTCAGCCTAACAGATGTGAGGATTAATTTGCCAGGGAATCGTGTGGTGTTTACATGCTGGTGTGTGAGCTGGAAGCTGAAATTCAGTCAGATAAACGTTGGCATGGAGCTTCGGGCTGAAAAATAGAGATATAGCGCAACCCCCAATGGACTAATAGTGTCATGATCGGGTAGGCGATCAACAGGTGGCGCTGTCGGCCCCGCCTGCACCTGCACCTGCACAGGTGCTGCTCGTCCTGATCAGTGGCAGACTGCCACGTTCGGATTGGCGACCAACGGGTAGCGCTGTCAGCCCTGCCTGCAGCCTCACAGGTGATAGTGTCACGTCACTTGAGGCTCGAGGGCTGGGCTCGAGTGACGAAAGGAAAGCGGGGGGTGTGGATCCGAAATACACGGCGAGACAGATACTCGTATACAAAAAGTCTTTACTGAGGCATGCATAAAAAAGGACAGCAGGATGAGGTGAGTGAGGGAGATCGGTGACAGCTGATCTGACGGCACGGAAGTCCAGGATGGCTTTCAGAATACTCCGACGGCGCCAGAATGGCGCGATCGGTAGATATAGTCAGAAGGCACAATCAAGGGAATGACAGTCAGCTGTGGGGACCCAGGTGCGTGATGATGGGAGGGGCCGTCTCCCGGGAGCAGCGGAGGAGGTGACAGGAGGGGCGGGGCGCGCCCAGGACGGCGACGAGATGTGACAGTGCCCCCCCCTCAACGGACGCCTCTTGGCGGCCCACCAGGTTTGGAGGGGTGAGCCGCATGGAACGCCCGGATCAGAGATGGGTCGAGGATCCAGGCACGTGGGACCCACTGTCGTTCCTCCGGTCCATAGCCCTCCCAGTCGACCAGGTACTGCACTCCTCTGCCCATGCGCCTGGAGTCCATTATCTCCCGCACGGTGTAGACCGGTCCGTCGGCCAACATCCGGGGGGGAGGTGGGGGGGTGGGCGTGGGGGCTAAGGAGCAGGTTTCCACTGGCTTGAGGAGGGAAACATGGAAAACGGGGTGGATCCTCATGGTGGGTGGCAGCCGGAGCCTCACCGAGACCGGGCTGAGGATGGCCTCGATGGGGAAGGGACCCGTGAAGCGTGGGCCCAGCTTGGCTGAAGACCCTGCCAGCCGAAGGTCCCTCGTCGACAGCCACACCTCCTGCCCGACCTGGTAGTTGGGTGCCTGTCTCCGGTGACGGTCCGCCACCCGCTGGTTCCGGGATGCGGTGCGTGTCAGGGCGTCCCTGGTTTCCTTCCAGACTCGGTGGGCCCGTCTGAGGTGATGTTCAATAGACGGGACCTCCACCTGGCCCTCCTGAGTGGGAAACAAGGGCGGCTGATAGCCACAGGCGGACATAAATGGGGACCGACCTGTGGCTGCGGAGACCAGGGAGTTGTGGGCGTACTCCACCCAGGGTAGGTGCAGGGCCCACGACGCCGGGTTGTGGAGGCACACGCACCGGAGGGCCGCCTCCAGGTCCTGGTTCTTCCTCTCCGTCTGTCCGTTGGTCTGGGGATGGTATCCAGACGACAGGCTCGCCGACGCCCCTAGGGACCGACAGAAACGTTTCCATACCTTGGACACGAACTGCGGTCCCCGGTCCGACACGATGTCCGTCGGAATCCCGTGGAGACGGACGACGTGGTTAACCAGGAGTTGAGCCGTCTCGATGGCGGACGGCAACCTGGTTAACGGGACGAAGTGGGCCGACTTGGAGAATCGGTCCACAACGGTAAGGACGACCGTCTTGCCACGGGAGGGGGGGAGGCCTGTCACGAAGTCAACGGAGATGTGGGACCAGGGTCTGGACGGTACCGGTAGCGGCCGGAGGAGTCCTGCCGGGGGCTGATGGGAGGCTTTCCCACAGGCACAGGTCGGGCAGGCCTTCACGAAGAGGGTGATGTCCCTCCGGAACCCCGGCCACCAGAACCGTTGGGCGATGAGTTGGATCGTCCTGTTGACCCCCGGGTGACAAGCTATCTTGGAGGTGTGCCCCCAGACGAGCACCTCCGTGCGAAGAGGGGGGGGGACGAACAGGCGATCCTTAGGACAGCCCCTGGGGATGGGGGTCGTCCCCTGGGCTTGCTGTACTTTTCTCTCAACCTCCCACCTCAGGGCACCCAGGATGCGTTGGGCCGGCAGGATGTTGGTGGTGGTCTCCTCCCTTTCTGCCGGCTCATGGATGCGGGATAGGGCATCGGGCTTGGTGTTCTGTGACCCTGGGCAGTAGGTGAGAGAAAAGTTAAACCGGGTGAGGAAGAGTGACCATCGGGCCTGTCTTGAGTTTAGTCTCTTGGCCGACCGGATGGCCGCCAGGTTTTTATGGTCCGTGAAGACGGTGAAGGGGTGTTTCGCTCCCTCAAGCCAGTGTCTCCATTCCTGAAGGGCCAGGACGACCGCCAGCAGTTCCCGGTTGCCGACGTCATAGTTGGCCTCGGCGGGGCTGAGCCGGCGGGAGAAGAAGGCGCATGGGCGTAGCTTCTGGTCCATGGGAGAGCGCTGGGATAGGACGGCCCCTACTCCGGATTCGGATGCGTCAACCTCGACCGTGAACGGGAGATCCGGGTCGGGATGACGCAGAACTGGGGGGTTAGTGAAGGCAAGACGGAGGCGGTTGAATGCCCCCTCTGCGTCGGGCGTCCACCTGAAGGGGATCTTAGAGGACGTGAGGTTAGTGAGGGGGAGTGCCTTCTGACTATACCCGCGGATGAAGCGGCGGTAGAAGTTGGCAAACCCCAAAAACCGCTGAAGCTGTTTGCGCGTCTTCGGGATCGGCCATTCCACCACCGCTTTAGTCTTAGTAGGGTCGGCCCTGAGCTGCCCCCGCTCCACGACAAACCCTAGGAAGGACAGAGAGCGGACATGGAACTCGCACTTCTCTGCCTTCACGTAGAGCCGGTTTTGCAGGAGCCGCGCCAGGACCCGTCGGACGTGTTGCCGGTGCTCCTCTGCAGAACGAGAGAAAATAAGAATGTCATCCAGATAAACGAAAACAAAAACATTGAGGAAGTCCCTGAGCACATCGTTGATCAGATTTTGGAATACGGCGGGAGCGTTCGTGAGTCCGAACGGCATCACCAGATATTCAAAATGTCCTAATGGTGTTTTAAATGCAGTTTTCCATTCGTCCCCCTCCCGGATGCGGACCAAGTGGTACGCACTGCGGAGGTCTAATTTAGAAAAAATGGTTGCGGACTGAAGGGGCGTGAAGGCTGAGTCCATGAGGGGGAGGGGGTATTTGTTACGGATGGTGATGTCGTTCAGACTCCGATAATCGACACATGGACGCAGGGTTCCGTCCTTCTTGTCAATAAAGAAGAACCCTGCGCCCAGCGGAGACCGAGACGGCCTAATGAGTCCCGCCGCGAGGGAGGAGTCTATGTAAGTGCTCAGGGCTTCCCGTTCCGGTTGTGAGATGTGGAAAAGTCTGGAGTCCGGTAATGGAGCCCCTGGCTGCAAGTCAATAGCACAGTCATACGGTCGGTGGGGTGGCAGGGATTGGGCGTTGTCCTTGCTGAACACCTCCCGCAGGTCGTGGTAGCAGTGTGGCACGCCCTTGAGGCAGATGGCCTCCGGCGGTCCACCGCGGGAGGCGTCTCGCCCTGCCGTAGCCGACCGTAGGCAGTTGGCGTAGCAGTAGGGGCTCCAGCCCTGAATGGTGGGGCCCTCCCAGGAGATTGACGGGTCGTGGGTATTGAGCCAGGGGAGACCCAATACCAACGGCGCATTCCGGGAGGGCATAACTAAAAATTGGCGGTGCTCGACGTGGTTCCCCGCCACCCGGAGTTTGAGCGGGGCCGTGAGGTGGGTGACTCGGGCCAACAGTCTGCCGTCCAGGTCGACCATCTCCTTAGGGGGGTGGAGATTGATCAGCTGGCAGCCCAACGAGTCCGCCAGCTGGGGGTCAATGATGCACCCGTCGGCCCCAGAGTCCACTAGGGCCCGCACGGTTTGGGAGCTGGACGGGCCGATTAATTCGCTGTCCAGCTCCAACCGCGTAACGGGGGTAGTGGATTTGACCTCCAGAGGTCGCTGTGGTCGCCGTCTTGCCGGGGACTTGCGTGGACCTGAGGTCTTCGCCTGGGGGCCTTGGGTGCGACGAGCCCCGGGGGTGGTGTGGTCGTTCCCCCCCCCTACGATCATGGGTTCGGGGGATTCCTCCAGGCGCCGCACACGCTCGCTGCCGGGTGTGGGAGATCTGGACCGGCTGCGTGGCTGTCTGGGCCGTCGGCCGCGCTGCTCCCTCTGTCGCTCCCGAAGGCGGTGATCCAGGCCGATGACGATGGCGACCAGGTCGTCGAAGGTGGTGCCCGCGTCGCGGGTAGCCAACTCGTCCTTGAGGTCGGTGTTCAATCCGCGACGAAACACCCCCCTCAACGCTCGGTCGCCGTAGCCGCTGCCAGCGGCCCGGATGCGGAAGTCGACGGAGTATTCCGCGGCTGAACGGGCCCCTTGGACGCAGTCCAGTAATCTCCCCTCCGCTTCGGACTCCGTCACCGGGTGATGGAAAACCCGGCGTAACTCGGCGACGAAGTCCGGATACGAGGTGCGCAGCTCCGGTCGGGATTCTCGGATGGCCAGCACCCACGTCTCGGCTTCTCCCGTGAGCAGGCTGGTGATGAAGGCTACCTTCGCCTCATCGCTAACGCAGGCGTATGGATGTTGCTCAAACACGAGCGTGCACTGCATTAAAAACTGAGCGCAACGCCCGGTCTCGCCTGCGTAGCGGGAGGGAAGGGGAAATTGAGGAGCGTGCCTACTCACGGGCGGGGAAGACTTGATCGTGAGAGCGGAAATGCGTGCCTCAGCCGCCTCGAAGCGTTGAGCCAGCCTGGTGGTAATTTGGCTGATTTCCGCGATGGCTCGGGCCAGCTGGCTTGAACGCTCCGCTTGCTCGGTGAGGGCGGCGAGATATCTGTCTTCGCCGGCGGGATCCATGGTTGGTCGGAGTATTATGTCACGTCACTTGAGGCTCGAGGGCTGGGCTCGAGTGACGAAAGGAAAGCGGGGGGTGTGGATCCGAAATACACGGCGAGACAGATACTCGTATACAAAAAGTCTTTACTGAGGCACGCATAAAAAAGGACAGCAGGATGAGGTGAGTGAGGGAGATCGGTGACAGCTGATCTGACGGCACGGAAGTCCAGGATGGCTTTCAGAATACTCCGACGGCGCCAGAATGGCGCGATCGGTAGATATAGTCAGAAGGCACAATCAAGGGAATGACAGTCAGCTGTGGGGACCCAGGTGCGTGATGATGGGAGGGGCCGTCTCCCGGGAGCAGCGGAGGAGGTGACAGGAGGGGCGGGGCGCGCCCAGGACGGCGACGAGATGTGACAGATAGTGGTTCCAATCAGTGGCAGTCAAAAGGATTCCCGGCACGACCATTCTATGTCGGGTCATTGTATGCAATTGTATGCATTGTGTATGATTATATGATGTGCATGTGTTTGTTTCACCTTGGCGGACTTTTACTTTTTTCTTTTCATACTTTGTATTTTTTCTGTTCAGATTATTTTGATGTTTTAGATTTTGTTCCTGCTGAATTTTTTTTTACAATACATACAATTTGTCAAACACAACCTCCTGCTCCCCCTTGCCTGCTTTTTGGGATCTGCAACCGCCATCACCACCTTGCAAATCGTGACAAATAGGGGTGGGAACTTTGAATCGAGTTTAAATCGTTTTTTTGGCCCTAAAATGTCCGATCGAGTACCGCATTTTCGAGTGTATAAGGTGCACCCAAAAACCTTGACTTGGTTCCAAAGTTGAACCTGCGCCTTACACGCAGGTGTGCCTTATACTGGATGTAAAGTAATATTGAGCCACAAGAGGTCTCGCAACTACTTTCAGCAGCCAGTGATGTGTAACCCCAACCTCTCCTGTAGCACGTTATAATGTCGTGTGCCTTTATATTTGGAGAGCTTTTATATATTTATATATTATATTTAGAAAATGTTTTTCATTCATTTCATTGAAGCAGCGCCTTATAGTCCGGTGCACTTTATATATGGAAAAGGGTTTAAAAGTCACCATTCATTGGAGGTGCGCCTTACACTCCAGTGCGCCTTATACACCGGAAAATACAGTATATATATTTATATATATTAGATTTGGAAAACTTTTTTTCCATTTATTGAAGGTGCGCCTTATAGTCCATGTGCCTTATATATGGAAATTGTTTTAAAATACATCATTCATTGGGGCTGCGCCTTATACACTGGAAAATACTTTATATATAATATATATACAGTAAAGTCTCGTTATATCGATATCGGATATATCGATAGTCCCGGTTATATCGATACTATTTCTATGCACGCACGGAGAAAATTACATGCAAACAGGGTCGGATATATCGATAGTCCCGGTTTTATCGATATTTTTTCGGACTCCCTTGAATATCGATATAACGAGACTTTACTGTATATATATATAATTATATATTACATTTGGAAAGCTTTTTTTCCATTCATTGAAGATGCGCCTTATAGTCTGGCGCACCTTATATATGGAAAACGTTTGAAATACATCATTCATTGCGGGTGCGCCTTATACACCGGAAAATATGGTGTATATATATTTATACATTACATCTGGAAAACTTTTTTTTCATTCATTCAAGGTGCGCCTTTTTATATGGAAAAGGTTTGAAAATACACCCATACCAGTCAAGCTTGGCTAATAGCTGCCCTTATAAATGATTACAATTCCCGTATAAAAATTGTAGTACGCCGTACATTATTTGAAATGATAAAAAAATCGCTAACACAAGCGGAAATGCAGTTTACTGCGCATGCGCACATTATGCTTTCATAATCGACCGTACGCAGCGATAAAAAATATATACATATGATTGAGTATTACTTTTGCTCGCTCTCCTTATTAATGATTGCAATTGCAATGAATGTCGGTAAATAATTAGGATAAATAAACAAAATTACCTTAGCTGTCTCTGAATCCGGGAACATTGATTTCATAAATCAGAGAAGTGGTCTGCAGCCATAAACGGGATGTTGTGCTCGGCAAGAAAATGGCAGAAGAGAATTTCAGCATTCGTGACTTTGTGGGATGCCGCTGGATCAGCACTAGATACGAAGTGTTTGGTCATTGGAACATGAGACATGCTTTTTGCTACATTATCCAAGTGTCCGGCAGTTTTAAAGTGGCTCTTTAGATCGTAAAATCCACTTGCAGCAACTTTTACGTCCTTTTTACACAGAACGCAGAACGAAAACTGAGGACCTTTTGTCGACGATCTTATCCATCCAGCGTGTTCACCTTGGAGACTCTCCCATTCTTTTTGGTGGCGACCCGATCCTAGAGTTTTTCTCTTCTTACTTGGCGGTTCTCCCATGCTTACTTCTGCGTTATAACTGGTTGATTCCTCGATTGCAACACAAATGCCGGACTTCAAATACGGAAACGGAAATACAAAATCAAATGAAAACAATGTGATGCGCATGTGCATATCATGCTTCATCGACAAAGACTCGATAACCGCGGACATTTTTTATCGTATAAAAATTGTTATACGGCGTATACAATTCAAAATGATGAAAAAAATGTATACGTTGACAGGTATGAGTTGGGAAAATGTATAAGTTGACAGGTATGAGAGTGGCTGCCTTTCCAGCAGCTCCTGTATTTAGTTTTTCTCCTCTCATTCCTTTCATAACTTTGCTGTGAAATGTAAATTTCTCCACTGCGAGACTAATAAAGGCAAATCCTATCCAATGTTAACACCATTCATTCATTCATTGGAGGTGTGCCTGATACTCTGGTGCGCCTTATACACCCGAAAATACAGTATATACAATTATTCTCACTTTATTTCAGGTTGCACTACTTTTTTTGGGGGGGCAATGGTATGAATAAAGTTGTGACTCAAATCAGTCGCGTGTTCCGGAGAGCTTTCATGGACAATTATCACCCACATGTGATCTGATGTTGGTTCGATGTAAAAAAAATCACATTTTGTCGATGCAAGCGCGCAATGAATGAATTAATGTCACTTTTGGTGTCGGGGTTATCAAGAGCGTGTTGCGAGACAAGTTGCTGCCCAACAAAGTCATTTCAAATGTGCTTTCATGTGCTTGTCTTGTGTTTAATGTATGCAAATGAAATGCATGAGCAAATGCTACTGTGGTGAAGGATGTTGTATGTCACGTATGTGCATTGTTTTTTTCTTTCCTGCATGGCCTCTTGATGAATGGAAATGCTTGCCGGTGTTTATTAATCTTTGATAGTCACATGGACTTGACCCGGTAAATTTTTTTGAGGGGGGGGGGGGGGGGTGCGTTCCAGAATTAAAAATTGAGCCACGAAGTATTTATCAAAACGCAATGCATCTTTGTATTTGATTTCCCTACTTGTTTTTCCCTGGTTACGTAAAAGTCTGCAATGTGTCATCTGCTGTTGCACTGTGATGTCCACTGAGTGACTAGGAAGCAGTTCATTGTCTTCATCAATAAGAGAAAAGAAACACAGCAACAGGGCGCAACTTAAATATTGTTGTTGCCTCTGGCAAATTATTCCACATTTCCTCCTCTTGAAATACTTTTCATCTGATAAATAATCTCATGTATTTCATAAAATATACAATAGTTTCCAGAAAACAAACATTAGATCTGTAACTGATGACAATGATGATAATTAAATTATATGATAGCTGGATGACAGGAGTTTTTTTTTTCTAATTTGCCCCCAAATTAGCCTCAAATGAGACAGACCTTCCGACAGAGCACAGCATCGTGTCGTCTCGTGGAAATCACTTTCATTTCCGGTTTTGCTTCGCTTAATCCATTGGGTTCCTTTTATCGTTGTTATGAGGTAATTGTTTTCTTCATGCCTTAAGACAATAGACATTTGCTTTCGTGACGCATTCAAAGGCATGGCCGCTATGTTATTGTGCTATTTTAACCAATGACAGTGGAACATTTTTTTAGCATTGTAAATTAGCAGATTGAACCTATTTTGGAGTTTTGGGATGAATTGGGTGTCCAATGATATATGATAGCAACACAGGGGTATGTCTAATAATGACATTAAATTGGTTCTGGGAAAATATTCTTAACTTGAAAATTTTGTAAGGAGAGACATGTTTTCCATGTAGATACCCTAATCCATCGGTGTCAAACATACGGTCCGCGGGCCGGAACCGGCCCCAAGGAGGTTTGATCAGGCCCGTAGGATAATTTAAAAGTGGAAAACATGCACGAATGATATGGAAATCATATTTGTAATGAGGTGCAATTCAAGGATTGTCCACTAGGGACAGAGTGGTGCTTTTTCAACCGCAGTTTCAACACCCTCATGAGCCAAAATGTCATTATCCAAACGGAGAAAAGTAGATAAGGAGTGTAGAATTTTCAATGAAAAATGGACGACGTCATATTTTTTACAGAGATGCATAGGAAACCTTTGTGCTTTGTGTTTTCAACAAGTTTCGGTATTTTGGTTATTTATAGCATGTATGGTATAATTTTAATCGTCCGGCCCAATTGACGTCTACCGAGGCCTTATGTGGCCCATGATGTGAAATGAGTTTGACACCCCTGCCCTAATCCATTCCAACCCACCCCCCTTCTTCCGAATTCAGATCCAAAAATTAAAAAAATTAATTATTGCACAATAACAGAGTTGTGCATGGTGTAAAAAACAAATGATCTGCTTCTTTTCCTTTCGGCTTTTCCCTTCAAGGGGTCGCCACAGTGAATCTGTTTCCTCCATCTTCAGAGGTTTGATTCGCATGTTTGTTTTGGCCAAGCTTTTACGTCGGATGCCCTTCCTGACACAACCCTCTGTATTTATCCGGGCTTTGGACCGGCACAAGAAGACACTTGCTTGTGGCTACAGAACAAGCAACTCCATGAACTTAATAAAGATGAAGATGCTTAGAAAAAGTTTCAGCACCTAAAAAAAACAAAGAATAAAGAATCAAAATGTTGGTCATAAACTTTGACCTGCATCCTCATTATTTTAGCCACAATCTTGGTAGAAAAAGAAGCCCAAAAACATTCTTTGTATCACAATGGAGAAATGTGTACACGTTTTACTTAAGACAAGTCAAGGGGGAAAAAAATCGTAGGGTGCTGTGATGCTTTGTGACAGCAGTCCTGGAAAATTCCTCCTGGAAAGTCCTGGAAACAAGCCTATGTGGTGTTGAATATATATGCATTTTCTTTTGCTTCTTGCGGCCCTTATTCCAAAGAAGGATCAGCCTTAACAAAATCCTAAGAGGCGGATGTCTTACATGTATTTGGGAATTGAAAATATGATGTGGAGCACCATTTCCGAATTTGTTCGGGTTTAGTTTTTTTCTTGCGAGGGGGTGGATGCCGATAAAGCGCTGGTCAGACCTCTGGTAATGTTTTTCCCTCCCACGAGGCGGCAGCCTTTTGTACACGTCCACCTCATATTACTCCAGACCCATATAACTTAGGAATTAACTCTTTTTTTCTGATGAAAGAAGAGAGTCTATGGTTTCTTATGCTGCATTGGATGTTTATGTAGTCCTATAACTCAATATTCTTTGGGTCTTGGAATTTGAGTGAAAATGACAAAAAAAAAACCTTGAAGACATTGAATGAGTTAACCGGTGGTTTGGCTAGCTTAGATGTTGCAAAATTAACAACTGTGGTTTTTTTCACTATAGGGGTGCAGGTGACAGATTGTAGATTGTGCATGGAGGCTCATATTTGCCTTTTCCCAGTGTACCCTCAGTTTGCCCCTTGGGATGCCTAAAAGCCACTTACTGTACATGTCTTCATGTCCCTGCTGGCACGGTTGTGCTTTTAGAGTAAAAAGGTGTATAATAAACCAGAGAGATGCTGACCTCTCAACCTATGGAACGTTTCAGGTGTGAATTCGTGTCGGTTAAAGTGGGGTGTGATCTGTTTTATTCCTATTCCTTATTATTATAAATCACATAAAAATGCATGGTAAATACATTATATATATACAAATATACATATGTGTATGGGTTCAACTATTGGTGACAGCAGTGTGTGGCAAAAAAGGACCCCGCCTCCATCTGTTTAAAAACTGTCCCCTGGGGAAATCACGTACAGACATCTTGAGTTTCTTTTCAATAATTTCCCTTGTTCTTTTCTTCTGAACCTTTTATTTCACCCTCTATTCAACATTCAGCCATTTTATTATTACAATGAAAAACAGGGAAATTAAATTAAAGCGAGCAGTCACATAACAGCCCCGAGATTAACCTCTAACTCGTTCAGTGTTCTTATAGAGATATAGAGATAGAGGTACTAAAAAAGTAAGCGTTCAGACAGACGTCAATAGGCACATCTATCCATCCATTTTGCAATCCGCTTATCCTTACAAGGGTCGATCCCAATCGCAGGGGACACTAACACGAACAACCATTTGCACTCACAATCACACATTGGGACAATTTTGAGTGTTCCATTAAACTGCCAGGCATGTTTTTGCAATGTGGGAAGAAACAAGAGTACCCAGAGAAAATCCATGCAGGCATGAGGAGAACATATGAACTCTGAGAGGGTGGGGTGAGATGCTCTATTACTCATTCTGTCTCTGCACTGCTGACTTGGCCTTGGTGAAGTGAGGAATATCCAGTCTTTATTTAAAGAGCGTGGGAAGTAGCCTGCCCACATCACTTCGATAAACTCTTTTTTTCTTGAACTAACATTTTCTTCATCGTTAAAATCACCGTTTTTGGGTCCACAGCCATACATTTGCATGGAAGAATTCAAAATCTTTTGATTATAACAGCTATTTAAAATTCTGTGACCTCATTTTGTCCAAGATTTCCCCATATACAATTATTTTATAGATCAGATTTAAAAGTTAAAAAGGTGAAGCTTGAAAAGCTGCTGTGAAATTATCCGTTGTGTATCGATGTGTTGAGTACATCAAATAACATCCTGAATACTTCATTGAGCAACCACTACATTTGAACTACTCATCAGCGTGACTTCTTTTTGTTGCTACCTCCCCATCCTTACATTAACAACGTTAGCAAAATGCATCATGGTCATTTACAGTTATAGTTGTGAGTTTGGTCTGTTGCACAATTCACTGCCTCGAAGCAAGCACACAAAACCTCGCGTCTCGCGCTCCCAGTGCCTATCGCGCTTCGTATCTAGTAGGAAGGAGGAAAAACAAATATCACTTAATATTTAATATCCCTCAGGGATCAACTGCAGTCGCTCTGAATATAGCTCATTTATCAAATACATAAAACCACCAATGTCTCTCTCTCACACACTTTTGATAGACAGTATATATATATATATATATATATATATATATATACAGTAAAGTCTCGTTATATCGATACTCAAGGGAGTCCGAAAAAATATCGATATAACCGGGACTATCGATATATCCGATCCTGCGCCGAACTGCATTAAACAAAAGCCGCCAAAAGAGGGCAGCCAAGCGCCATATAAGAAACGGAGCTGGCCATTAGCTCCCTTTTTTTTGGGAGATGTTCCCCCGATGTTGCCTCAAAATGGCACATATAATTCTTTAATGATTGTAAACATGTATGCTTTAATCTTCAGAACTACAGTGTATTTGAAACATATTCATAACCGGATGTGTAACAAGAAAGCATATTATCCGAATCTGAAGCCATTGTTTGGATTCACAAGCAATGCAAGACGTCTTGGCGTGAAGTCATTTTTATTTGCATTTGAATAAAAAGTGACATCGGCTGTCCTTTAATACACAGTATGGAATGTTAATAATTTTCAAAAGCATCGCGCTTCAGCAGACAAAACAAGAAACATTGTTGCAAAAAACGATTGCATTCATATACAGTACAGTGGGCATGTACATAACACAACAGGGAAACTGCAACGCTTACATCTTACTGTATTATGTATACAATTCAAAAAAGTCATCAATCTTCTTCTGCTTCCCATTTTTACCTTTTAACACAAACACTTCAATCTCGTCTGCTACACACGAGCTAGCGTCTGAAAATGAAAATGGCTCTGCTACACGAGTGCTGGGCACGTAACCAAGTCACCTGACCAAGTCGACCAATGGCGCGACTGATGGCATGACACGTAACCAAGACACGTGACCAAGTTGACCAATGGCGCGACCGATGGCGTGTCACGTGACAAAGTCACACGGCCAAGTCGACCAATAGCGCGACCGATGGCGGCTCATGTGACCAAGTCGACCAATGGCGCGACCGATGGCGGCTCACGTAACAAGACATGTGACCAAGTTGACCAATGGCGCGACGGATATATCGATGTAAACAACAAAAATGGCCGGCGGGGGATGAAAAGGAGCACCGTAATAACCGGATTATCGTAACAACCGGGTATCGTACTAAACGGTACTAATTATACATAAAAAGACTAGAAATGTGCAAGGGAAACGAAAATAATATCGTAATAAGCTGTATTATCGATATAACCGATATCGATATAACGAGACTTTACTGTATATATATATATATATATATATATATATATATATATATATATATATATATATATATATATATGATGCATGAAAAGACAACCGGCGTCTCCGGACAAGTTGTGTCTATTTGTAAAATGGCTTCAAATGACTTCTACTGAGCGTATTTTACAAATATTCCATCGCATATAGCTATATTTTACCTTTTAAGACTCGCGCTGAATATATACCGTAAAAAACACGCATTGTAGCGGTCCTTCCATCACGTCAATGTATTTTGCTTGACCTCGTGTTGCACCCAAAAGCCGCCAGAAGGCCAGAAGAGGGCGTCCAAGCACCATATAAGTAATTTATCAGCCTGTGGAAACGGCGGTGGCCACAGGAGGTCGCCATTTTATGCCTCTTTTTTTGGGTGAGAGATTTTCCCCCAATGTTGCCTCAAAATGGCACAAATAAATTCTTTAATCGGTTGCAAACATGTATGCTTTCCTCTTCAGAACTATTTGAATCATATTCATCACTGGATGTGGAACAAGAAAGCATATTCTCCGAATCTGAAGCTAATGTTTTGATTCACTAGCAATGCAAGACATCTTGGCGTGACGTCACGAACTAAGGGCGGGACTTTCTCAAAATGCCCAATTCGCAGCTCAATTTTTTTCCGATTTTGGACACTTTAAGTCATTTTTATTGGTGTTTTGCATTTGACTAAAAATATCATACTGCATGTTTTGGGTATTTTAGATGCTATAAAACGTTTTTCTGGTGTCAGTTAAAAAACAAAAAAAGTGACGTCGGTTGTCCTTTAAGACATCTGCCACAAGTCTAGCGAGGCAGCAAAGTATGAGTTAGAGAGAAGGTTCTCATCAAAGGAACTCAAGCGGGAACAATTCATTTTAGTGTTTGGATTTGTTGCTTGCCATCGTAGCAGCCGTCGGCTGCGGTTTTGAGACAAGAGTTGCGATGTTCCAATGGCTGTATCAAACAATAGCACACGTTTCAATTGCTGAGAGACTGAACATGATAGCACGTCTTACCTATCTGTCTTGAGTTCCTTTGTTGCTGTAGTCGGCCACATTTGTATTCACTTTTAATGTGAGATTAGGATGTTGGAAATTCCATTTTTCAGTCGTAGTAACATAAAAAGGAAAAGGAAATTTGATTTTACTACATCATCACTTCCTCCACTACCTAAGTGGCGTTGATGCTGTTTTAAGGTTGCTTGGTAGTGCGTGCTCAACAATGTCATGGACTCGTTTGCTACCTGCCACGACAGGCTCAAGGGTCGCCGTGTAAAACATAATGTGTGTCCACTGTGTCAGTGAGCAGTCTCACTGTTCGGTCCATCTGTTCATTCTGGCTCCACGTTGGACTCAGCATATCAAAAGGACAAGTCCAAATTTACTCAAGGCAAATTTGGAGATATTTACTCGTGTAAAATGGCCGAGTCAACTATAACATGTCGAGCTGGTTTAAATATACATACGGTTATCGGTTTTGCTACTGAACATTCGGCAAGCCCCCTCGCTGCCCATATTTAAAGCCCCTCTCAAAACTCACCTGTACTCTTTGTCATTCGACTCAGCATGATTCCGACTTGATCTTGGTTTCACTCACTGGTGCTTTCTACTATCTTTGTGACTGCTTTATTTTCCTGTATATGATAGTTGTCCATATGAAGTGCTTTTTTAGTCAAAGTCAAAGTCAGCTTTATTGTCAAATATGCTAATATGCATGACATACAGCACAGATGAAATTACTGTCCTCTCGAACCCAGCATGCAAGGTACTTATAATTACTTAACAAACATAAACATGAAAACGCCAATTTGCCGGGAGAGGGGAGCCGCTGCGTGTTCACGCGCCGCCATCTTGGGGGAAAAAAAAATTGCATTAATTTTACAGCTTCAGCTGTTGTTAAAACGCTATATAAATCAATATACGTTATATTGTATTGCATTGTTTTTATCGGTGTACATGACTCATCACACAATTATCTCCCTCTCATTAGGTGCTAATCTTTATGGTTATCCTGACATGGACCATCACATCTCAGATACCTGGCCATTGATTACTCCACCAATGCTAGTGTCCCCTTGAGAAATTATCTCAAGCACTACTGCGCAACATCAAAAAAACAAAAGCTCAATACACAGGCCGTGACGAGCGGAAGTACGGGCTGGTTGCTGCCATGTCTAAGCATTACTTATTAATAAATAAGGAAACAAACACATCGAAAAGAGAAATGATCTGTCATATAAGATGCAGAATTGCATTATTCTGTTTTATTTTGCAACAGCTACTTATTACTATGCCGACATAATCATATTTCCGGTTGCCATCAAACGCCTTTAAACTTGTCAGCCTCTGGCATTAGCATTGTAAGCAGGTATACTCAATCATGCATACACGCACATATACGCACGCACACACAGACAGACGCGCGCGCGCACACACACACACACACAGGCAAAGACAGAATGCTCCATGCGAAACAACATGCCGTTTTCTATTAAATCAAACAACACTGAGATGACATGTTGTACATTAGAAACACAATGCCGGGCTCAGCTTCCATCTTTTTCCTCAAGCCAAGACATTTTATAACATGGCCACGACCAACCTGTGTGAACAAGTGTGTGAGACGCTTATAAAATGAGAAGCCTCTTGTCCTGCTCCTCAGGAAATGAAACTGACATTACTCATCTATCAAGTCCACTATCCCTCCTCTCATCTCTTTTCTTCTTCCTTGGGTTTACTTGTTCTCCAATCATGTATCCATTGTCAGTCCCTTTTCCTTGCTCTTTTTCTTGTCTGTTGTATGTCGATCAGCAGAAAATGCATAAAAGGTTAAACATTCTTACTATGCTAAATGTGCTGATATGTCGCTTGTTATTTAGGCAGCATAATAAAGTTGAACCAGACTACTGCTTAATAAAGTGTTTGATTAGACATGCCGGAAAAGCTCTACATTTCAAATGTAAATGTCACAGACAATCCGGTAAATGTGTTTCACCGGGTTCCCAAAATCACCCCGATTAAATTTCGATTGATTGTGCAGCCCTTGGTGGAAGTGTAGAAGTGCCTGCTTAGCGAAATGGTCAGAATTAGCAAGAAAACTGAAACATGAGTGACACGGTTGTTTAATTACGCACTTGATGGGAAGGCAGAGATCTAATTATTTGTTTTCAAGCAATTAAAAAGATTCCCTTCTTAGGTACAGTGGCCGACTGGTTAGCACATCCGTCTCAGCTTCAAATCCGGGTTCACAGACTTTCCTGTCTGTAGCATGCATGCTCTCCTCGTGCTCGAGTGGCTTTTCTACAGTCACTATTGTTGGAGTCTAATTCCTGTTTCTCTTCTGGTTCGGAGTTCAACGGAGTTTTATGATGAAATACCAGCGGGGACGATAGATGGTGAACAGAAAAAAACACTTTATTCTAGTAGAACAAAAAGAAGGACATGTCTCGTCGGAGCGGGAAGCCAAGAGCACAAAGCCCGCCTCCTCAACCTAGTTTAAACACACAGCAGCGATCTTTTGTCCAATCAGCTACGGACAAGTGTTGGGAGAACATTAGACTGAAAGTTGATACTTGTTACACTCTGCATACGCAACTAGTTAACTAATAAGCTACATACATCCATATAGACTAAACTAAACATGCAAATAACATGATGTTTACGGATGTGTATAAAAACACTCTATCAACTATGGTTAAATCCCACCAGATATGGTTGGTATGGCTCTGCACGAATTGGGGGTACTCGAGTTGATGTGCACAATGGCCATTAAAAATCTACACGCAGATGGTGGAAGGTGGTTTCAATGTGTCCACTTGACAAAGGCCAACTATACATCCGCAAGTGCAGATCTTGCACTTTCAATGGGTTCATTAATCATCTGGATGGACTCCAATGAGTCCGATTTTGCTTTCGCCATGTAGACCGCGTGCCTCTCCTGTGCTGAATTAAAGGGGAATCAAAGTAGCTTGTTCCATTAGCCAGACAGCTTGTCGGCTGTGTTCACTCCCACAACGCCGCAAGTGCCCATTTTACCTGCCATGCATCCGAAAATGACAAAAGGAAGAACCCACACCCCCATTTCACTTGCACTGCATGACATCTATTTGGGAGTCGTGACAAGAAACGGCTTGTTGATGTATCAATTAATATTGTCTTTTTTAAAGCATATAATGCGCTCATTTTCTAATTTGTATTTAATTTTTACTTTTTGTATTTTGCAATCATTCAGTTGCATACTATATACACACACAGGATTTTAGTGAAACAGTGTGCTTTTTCTAAATATGTTCAAATGATAAATAACAAAGTTGACTTTAGGTTTGGCCCTCGAAAAGCATTCCAAATGGCCTCATTGCGAAATTAATTGTCCTGGTCCTACTTTAGAGACCAAAAAAAATGTTGACGTTTAACGTAATTAATGGGCCATATTTCAGTCTAAATGCCTATGATTCATCCGTCATTATATTTTCAACTTCATTTTCTTCCCCAAGGTTAGAAATAAGCCTGAACTGATGTTACGTCAGTATGATTAAGTGCTGAAATTCCAACGCAACGCATCACCGATGGAAACATTTTAGTTCCTTCTTCCCCTTCCATTTAAGGTTTTTATAATGTCATCGCCGCACTGTGATTAATGACGTACACGCCGAGGTGGCCATCCTTTAACGACCAGACCCACCATGCCGTCTCATATTAGCCTTTAAACTCCCTCTGTCAAGCTGCGGATGTCATTAATATCATCATGGACATGGACAGACACGCACACGTATGCACGCGCACGCACGCACGCACACACGTAGTTGATAAGAACCTAATCGATAAAGAGCATAAGAATGAGACCACCACAAAGGTTGAGGTACAATGCAAAGGGCGTGAGTTTGAAAGAATTTGCGATTCTTTTCCCCGTTGGGTCGTTATGCTTTCTCTGTGACAGTTATCACCGTGGCAACTGTCATGCAGTCGTGTTGGTGTGGGGGCGATGGGAAGTAAAGATGTGTTATTTCAGGGGAGAAACAGTAATTGGAACTGCAACTTCAGACACGGACAATAGAGTTGAATAATTGTCCTAGCCGGTTTCATGTTTTCATTCTTGTCAGCAAGGTGTATGGAGATGGCTGAGCGAACGTTCGTGTCCCCGTCCAGATATTTTTTTGACAAATTGAATGTGACCTCAATTAAATTTATCAAGTGAGATCATTTCTCGCGAGATCATCATTCACATTGTCGTACTTGAAGCTGACAGGATACAAAGCAGGCAATTAGAAAATGTGAGACAAACAAACAACGTAAGCGTGTCATAGCACACTCGTCGATCACACGGTTATTCTCACATTAGGCATCCTTCTCATAAGAATATTTACCAAAAACAAAATCACGAACGCTCAAAATCCATTAAAATCAGCTCCAGGCAAATACTAGACCTTTGATAGGTTTGGCGTTCGTATCAGATTTGGAATTCATCAATTCAAGGGTCAACGTATGACCAAAAAAAAAAAAAAATCCATTGTCTCGCCAATTTGTTTAGTAACATTCAAAGAACAGTTGAAAAAGTACTGTATTTTCTGGTGTATGAGGCACACCCAAAAGCCTTAATTTTCTTCCAAAGATGACCCTGCCTGCGCCTTATATACAGGTGCACCTTGTATCTGAAATAATGTTGAGCCAAACCAGGTCTTGCAACAACTGTCAGGAGCCACCGACTAAATTTTCCTTAGTAGAAGAAGTAGTTCTTAACCCCAGCCTCTACTGTGTGGTGTGCTTTATATTTGGAAAACTTTTATATATTTATATATTATATTTGGATTTCATTGACGGTGCGCCTCCTAGTCCGGTGCGCCTTATATATGGAAAAAGTTTGAAAATACACCATTAATTGGGGGTGCACCTTATACTCCGGTGCACCTTATACACCGGAAAATATGGTAGTCAAAACTGGTAAAATGAAACAAGACGGATAAAAGAAAAAGTTATACAGTGGGGCCTCGGTTTACGAACAACTTGCCTTATGAAATTTTCGGTTTACGAGCATTAAATTCATGAAAATTAAACCTTGGATTAAGCACTACTTTTCGGGATACACGCGGAGCGCCGCCCCACCACGGCTAGCGGAGTAATCTTTGGCGGAAGAACACCAAAGCACACGACCGAACAGCGCCCCAGCCGGCCTACCTTTCCACACCACCTTTCTCTGAATGCACACATCGATCGCCTCCAAGGATTTTTTACAGATACTTTTGCTGTTATGTGACCGAAAAAGACCGCTGTAAAGGCCCCACTGTATTGAAAAAAAAATAGAAAAAAATAATGTCGTTCATGTCCATTTAAATGCACAAACATTACTTTCTCAGCGTGTAACAAATTCCTTAACAACAAAGCACACACAAGACATAATAAAAAAACAAAAAACACAGAAATCAGTTACCCACAAACAAAAGTGCTTTCTTGTTTTTGAGTGCAAATCCTATTAAATATACATTGAAACAAGCATCGAGTTTACACATCGTTTCCCAGAGAAGTATAAGTGAAGTTATCTCAAATAAATGATCTCTTCACATATTTCGTGCACAGCCTCAGATTCCTATGGTAAAAAATGGACATGTTTGGAAACTGGACTGATTAGCTCCAGGTGCGCGTGAGTCTTTTTTTCCATTTAAATTGAGAAAGGTCCAACTTTTGTGGCAGTTTTTTTTTAAATCTGTCATCAGCTTTCCCTTCATGGTTTGTATTTCTGCCCTTTGCTATTTCTGTTGCAGAAAATAGTCAAGAATCCAGCTGTGATTATTTCTTGTTACTTTAAGTTGATATGAGAACTGATGACTGCTATTAATGGTTTACACGCCCTTTGTAAATAAGCTCTTAGCAATATAACCAACAACGTCATGCCGTACCTGTGAGCAAAAGTAGTGTGACACTGTACTGCTGGAAAAGGTAGAGAATCCTGTTTAATTGGAAGGACAGTCAAAAGTAAGGAAAATAATTATCCCGGCCATAACTGCTGTCACTTCTTGCACGGATCGCCCTATTCCTCCTCTCCAACCCACTGCAGCTGTCATGGTAACAAAATGAGGGGCTGCTGCACACTGAGTAATGATTTATATTAGAGCATTTTCACTGAAAAATTGGGACCTTTGGGCAAAATACGAACATTTTACCCGGCTTGCCGACTTCTTTCAGAAAGGTACACCATGCTCATTTCTAAATGTGAAAATCAGTTGTGTGTGACAACAGTTGGTCGGTCAGAGAATGCCAAAAAGGATGTCGCAAACAAAAAAAAAAACAATAAAAAACGACTGGACTGTGGCCTCACATGGTCACGTTTTCTCTTTTTACTGACCTTTTTTTACAGGCCCAAAGGAACATGAAACATTTTTTTTTCTCTTCATGCTTTTACGAGCTGACTCCAAGGTTGTTTTGCAAGGTGAGCCTACAGCTCCCATTAAGCCAGAAGCTAAACAATGATGGCGTCAGCTGAATGACAAAGTTGCTCCCCGATAGAATACATTAAAAAAATGTCATGTACTCTTAATAATTTTGATCAGCTCTTCTTAAACAACCGGCATCTGGACAGGATATTGATGATGCACATTTACTCTGGGACCTCTTGTGATTATAGCTGCTGCTTTTGACAGCATGCTAAATATCGATGGGATGATTGTGTGTTGGAGAGAGAAACACACCAAGGGAATCGTTTCAATGAAGTTGTTTTAATTTAACTTGCCCCGGGTTGAATCGAACTCATGATCTTTTTTTGTGCGCATACAAAAAAATCATTTTTTTGTGCACCTAATACAAAAAAAAACTGTAAATTTCAGAGGTAGATTAACCTCAACCATGGTGAGATGAAGTAACACAGCAGGTGCAAAGATTCGCCGTGAGACAAAATATCCATAGTGTAACATTGGCGCACACTGTACAGCTTTACATCCAATATTAGCAGTCAATCTTGTGCAATTGGATATTTGTAGACTTGCCAGATGATTTTCTCAAGTACTTGATACCCTGCAAGCAAGTTGACAAAACCACACTTTTGTTTTTCAGAAATGGTCCGATGTCCGATAGTAGTGCTCCATAGTCAACGGTAATTGGATTGGATTAGCCTTTATTAGTCTTGCAGTGGAGAAAATTACGATCCACAGAAGCAAAGTTATGGAAGGAAGAGGAAAGTACAAAAACAAAATACAGGAGCTGCGGTAAAGGCAGCCACTCTCGCGGTGCCAAATTGAAGTAAAAAAAAAATAAACAAAAACAAAATAAATAACGTGACTTAACACAAAAGACACAGACTAGTCATTCAATCTTAAGATCTTTCTGCACCCTCTTTGTTGTATGAAGCACTTCAAGATTAAAGAGGTGAGGATCAAAGTGTCATTTCACCAGTGGATCAGGGACCTCATGGTGGAAAAGAGATTGTCTCACATCTCCTGTCCCACGTAAATCCGCTTCATCTCCAAGCCGCGACACTTGCACATACGCTCCTTTCTTCTCATTGTCTCATTCGTAAATTCCAAGACAATGAGCCCCCAAAAAAATCGGCTCATACGTTGCACGGTAAAAGATTTGAATGTTTGCTGAGGTCCACTATAAAATGCCCAACTGCACATTCCAATGCTTATGCTGCACCTGATGCTGCATATTTGTGTACAGTATTGATGCAGGTTGAATCACTCACACTTTGCTCGCTACGGCATTTTACATCCATGTTTTGTCTTGTACGTACGTGCGTGCATGTACATCATGTTTGCGGCGTGCATGCGTGTCTATCCTCAGCCTTCTGTATGGGGGGGTGTCTGTTATTATTAGCGCCTGTCGCCATGGAAACTATTGCAGATACACTAATTGGCTTCATAACAAGAAGAGTGGGTACGTGTTGAACCCGTAGCGAAAAATCAACAGAGAAATGGAGAGAAAAAGTGAAAGTGGAAATACAAAGTGAAGAGTCGAGAAGATGACAGAGGTTGTTAGATGTGATTTGAGAACAGAAGAAAAATGCATCCTGGGTGATGAACTGTTTTTTAAATAAATCGCGTGAGGCAAGTGGTTCGTATATCTGCCTCATAGTCATATTATTGTTAGTTCAAATCCCGAGTTCGGCCTTCTTTTGCGACATATTGCCGTTGTTTGTCTCAGAGTGGGCTTGAGGCCAGCAGTGAGCACTCGAAGCATGGCTGTCTCAGCAGCTGCCAAACCAAGACTGCGAAGGTCTCCTGCCATACACACAAACAAACACACATACTCACATACAGGACCCAAAAAGAGAGACACAGCTACACCATTGCACACATGCAGACAAGAAAGTACGCTCACACACACCAACACAGTCTAACAGAAATGCAAATGCACAACACATTCGCGTGAATAATTTGTCTTACTCAGGCGTAGCCTTGTGTATGTAATTTTGCAGATATTGTATATTTTACGCTAGTTTTACGATGTGTGCATCCGGGTTCAATGAAATCTTTCCAACAGGCTGTAATTTAAAGCTTTGGAGAGACAACCCAGCTACAATATGTCTCAGTGATGCCACATTAATGACCGGGTCAGGTCGGGTCAAAAAAGACTTCTATTTGCATACATTTTTAAACATAGGACGCACCATCAAGTGTGTTTTGTTTGTGAAGCGTCTTAAACTATTTCTTCAAATTGCATCATATGTTCATATTATTACTGTAATGTGCTTTACTTTGGAGTTGGACAATCCTCAATGAAGCATCTCCAGCTGGTACAGAATGCTGCTGCTCGCCTCTTGACTGATACTCATAAGAGGGAGCATATAACTCATACTGTGGCAACCTTTTACTGACTCCCTATACATTTCAAAGGTATTTTAAAGATCTTATGTCTTCAAATCTTTAAATGGCCTCGCTCCTCCTTACCTCTCCAACCTCAGGTCTGCTGACCAGACATTATTTGATGTGCAAAAACTAAAAGCTGAGAAGGGATCGAGCCTTTTCCATTGCTGGTCCCACTCTCTGAATGACCCTACACTGAACACGCCCCCTCGCTGCCCATCTTTAAAACCCGTCTCAAAACTCGTTGATACTCTTTGGCATTTGGTTCAGCACAATTCAGATTTGATCTTGGTTTTACTCCCTGGTGCTTTGTAATATCTTTGTGACTGCTTTATTTCCTGTATAAGATAGTTGTCCATGTTAAGCGATTTGTTACAGCTTTAGCTGTTGTTAAATCAATATGCATTGTATTGTATTACATGATAGATTTTTATGATGACGTGATTTATCGAGTGGCGCCGCATGTCTCGCTTGCTTTATTCATTGTGCAAATACACCAAAGTTGTTTTGAGAAGAAAAGAGTAGGGGGGCATTTGGACACGTAAAAAATAGTGTACGATCCAGTGCCTTGGGTTTGAATGGTAGCGCCCCACCGGCTTCGTATGTCACTACACCAACCGCGCATTCAGACTGGACGGACTTGTGCGGTCCGGCCCAGCGAGGCAGTGTCATCACATGGGTGAGTGAGTGGCATATGTTACGCGGAGCAGTGCACCGCTGCTGTGTCCCAAGAGCCTCTCATGGCACTTCTCTCCTTCCGACTCTACGGAACGTAGGCCTCCTCAGTTTTATCCGCACCTCACCTCCCTTGACAATCGCTGCCAGCACCTACAATTTATGCACGCCCACAGCTACAGATATAAACACTTTGCAGACTTCTAGTGGGAATTGTTTTGTACTCAAAATAATGTATATTTTGCTAAGTTAAACATTGCCCACCACAACTCATTTAAAGGACCTTTGTTTTTTTTGCAGAGTGCAGAACGGGAATATATTAAAACCAAAGACGGCGCGGAGTGTAGGAAGTAGAGTGCAGGAAATCAATCTCAAGTGATCTTGGCACTGTTTTAAAGTATTGGTGATTTGTGGCTAATGGGCTGAACTAAGCAACGACTCCGTTTGCATGCACAACTTAAAGGACAACCGACATCACTTTTTTGTTTCTTAACTGACATCAGAAAAACGTTTTATAGAATCTAAAATACCCAAAACATGCCGTATGATATTTTTAGTCAAATGCAAAACACCAATAAAAATGACTTAAAGTGTCTAAAAACTACTTCAAATTGAACCCGGAAGTGGCCAGTTTCAGAAGGTCCCTCCCCCTTGTTCATGGTTTCACGCCAAGACGTCTTGCCTTGCTCGAGAATCAAAACAATGGCTTCAGATTCGAAGAATATGCTTTCTTGTTCCTCATCCAGTTATGAATATGATTCAAATAGTTCTGAAGAGGAAAGCATACATGTTTGCAATCGATTAAAAAAGTTATTCCCTGTCATTTTGAGGTATCTGGGGCGGGGGGAAATTGTAGCACTGAAAAGAGGCAGAAGAGGGCGACAAAGCTCCGTGGAAACGGGCTGATTAAGTCCTTACGATTTTTGTCAGCGAATATCAAATAGATGCTCGGTGCAACACACAAGGATTCACCATTGTGTTATTTATGTGTTTTCTTTCTAATTTTGCCATCAACACGGATCAACACGAAGTTTTATTACCAAAGAAAGTACCACAAAATGCATTGAGGTGATGCAAGGTATGTCCTTTCTCGGTCAGGGGCGTTCCTTCAGTGACGTGACGTGAGGACTCGTCACCAACTCAAAAACAAGACTTCTGGAATATTCAGCGCGAGTCTTAAAACGTAAAATATAGCTATATGCGGTGGAATCTTTGTAAAATACGCTCATTAGAAGTCATTTGAAGCCATTTTACAAATTATGGACTCAACTTGTCCGGAGACGTCGGTTGTCCTTTAAATAGTAGCTTTGGTCCTTGTCTGTTCCTCTATTCTTGTTTCATATCCAGCAAGCTTATTATAAAATGCCACCGATGTGTCATTAACGTTGGAACAACTGCATGCTTTTTATTTAGATGGGCAGAAGGGACAATAAACGTTGATATTCACCTGTTGCCATTCGTACCACTGAATAAATGATGGCATCCTGCACTTTACTCCAGATTCACCCAGAGTAACCCCGCCTTCCTCTAAAATGGAATAAGGCATGGTGATCATGATTTCATTATTCCCACCGTTTTGTGGGCTGTGAGAGTTTTCTAGTGCAAATGCAGTGCCTTTGTTTGACACATGCATGGAAACATGCCATTATAGAAGTGGATGGGTACAGTTCTATAAAGTTGTTAAAATGTGTGAACCTGTAATGAAAAAAATTACAAAGATTAAACCTTAGCAGGTTCAAATATTTAATCAGAAAGATCTTGTTACATCAAACTTGTGGTGAAGCTATGAAAAAAGTATGCATTTGTGGAACAGGCTAACATGTTCCTTTTTTTCTTCCAAATTGGGGGACAATTTTATGCTTTTTCAAGAGTGAATTGTGGATCAACAACTCCATTTCACCTCTTGCTCATTCACTGCCAGACGATGTGCAAGAAATGTGTCCACTCTAGTGGGGCAGGTTTTTTTTTGTTATTGTCACTCAAATTCTAGGACCCACCGAATATTGAGTTTTAGGACTATATAAACATTAAATGAAGCGTAAGAAACATTAGACACTTCTCTCATCAGAAAAAAAGAGTTAATTCCTAAATGATATGGGTTTGGAATTATATGATCTTAAAATGAGGGCGGCTCTCCAAAATACAATGCAATACTGTGCATACATATTGTTTTATATAGCACTTTAACAACAGCTGAAGGTGGAACAAAGCACTAACATGGAAAAAGGGGAAATGCTGCCCCCTTGTGGAAGGAAGCCTCAGCAAAAACATTTGCAGAGGTCTGGCCAGGGCTTTAATGGCACTCCAGCAAGAAATTACAAAACCCAAACACATTTTTGAATGGCGCTCTACATCATATTTTCAATACCCGAATAAATTCGGGAATGGCAGTGAATGAGTCAATGGCAGCCATTGTGAGGAACTTAATCGGGAACAAAGTGAACACATCCGCACGCTAAAAGAAAAATGAATTGAAAGCAGAAGTGCAACGTCGAGGAATTTGGCTTTTCGTGTAGTCAGCAGTCGAAAAAGACGAGAAAAAAAAAGAAGACGACCTCATCTTGTGTGTTGTGTAGCAAGAGAAAGAGGCAGAAGCGAATAGTAAAAGCGAATAGTAAAAGCTCACAAAAGCGAAGAAAACACCAGGGCAAGAGACGCCGCTGACGGATAAAATGCTGAACATTGTGCAGCAGCAACAGCATCCAGCGCTGTGACGCATGAGGCTTGGATGAAGCGGTCACATTAGGAAGTGAGGGGTTGACAGACAAAGAGGTTTGAAATCTACCACGCTGCCAACTTTAGGATTTGACTGGCACATTATTCATGCGGTGTTCGAGGGTGTGCTTGTACTTAGAAACTGAGCGGCCTAGAAACAGCAGTAGGTTAGATACTTCAAGGGAAGAAAAACTACAAGCGCAAAACATAGTTTTGTTCGTGTAGTAACTTTTCTGAGCTTTTTTTTACATGGCGATCTCAGCTCGAATTACATGAGCAGACCCAAAGTACAAAACGGGAAAAAAAAAACTGGATGAAAAGGTGTGAGAAAAAAATTGAAATCATTTTTTGACATCATCAAAGAATAATGGAATGACATGGAATGTTCCTTGAGAAACATCTGAAGGCATCAGCTCGGGGCTTGTTGCAACAATCTCATGAACACCCCCAGAGAACACAATTACTCTCACTCTCTGTCTTCCCTTCCTCGACTTTTCCTGCCGCTCGCCCTGTCTCTTTTCAGACCTTTAATTATGCATGATTTAATCACAGGGAGCGCTAACAGACACCACAGCTGCCGCTTCACACACACATACACATGTGTGAATCAGACCTATTTTCAAGTCTCAGTGCCTTTGCAATATGGACTCTAAACAGACAAACGGGCACAAAGTTAGGCAGCAGGCCTGTGTTCCAAAGCATCATAAGCATTTTCACGTGTGTATTGCTCATTTAACATTTGATCAATTAAAATTTATCCCATGGCAATCTTTTTTAGATCACGTCCTAGGATTTTAGTGCTCTCCATTAAATGCTTCCCCAATCAAAGTGAAAATGTTACGCTCAGCGCCCAGATAATTTTTTTTTTAATGTCCCCAATCCAACTTCATAAATTTCCGGTTCCACATATATAGGATTGAGGTTTGCAAGTCTCTCGAACTAATTCATTCACTGCCATTCCCAAATTTATTTTTTAAGTGAAACAATTCATACTTATTGTCTCATAAAAAAAATATCCCTGAGTCTGATATGCCATTGATATAATATTCAAACGGCAAATGTTTGCAAAATAGCAGCATTCTTGCAAATGATGAACTCATTTTCTGCCATTCCCGAATTTATTTGGGAATTGAAAAGCACGACGTGGAGCACCGTTCAGGTTTTTTTTCTTGCAGGGGGTGTGCATTTCAAGTTTTAGTCCGACCTCTGGCAATGTATTTACCTCCCACGAGGGGGCAGCACTTGCCTTTTGTACAGCCGCCCCACTTTCAATGCAGATTGTTCCGAGTAAGCTTGTCATAAACTTTTTTTTCCCGATGAAAGAAGATAGTCTAAGGTTTCTTACGCTGCATTGAATGTTTATGCAGTCCGAAAGCTCAATATTCTGTGGGTCCTACAATTTGAGTGAAAATGACAAAAGCCCTGGCAATAGAGTGGACACATTTTTTGCACATCATTTGGCAGTGAATGAGTTAAATGGTAATTTCATTTCCGAAGGAAAATAAATTATTCAAAACTACATGGACCTGTGTGAAAAAAAGTTTGTATTGCTTTTGTTAAGCAGGAATTAACTCTGGCTAATCAGAAAAGGGGAGAACGGCAGGAGAAGCCGGAGGGCAGAGGCGAGCTTATGTCATCGCCTCAGGGAGGAGACTGACTTCTTCATTCTAATCATCAAGCTTGCTGAAGGTTACTGTCACATGCAGATAAAGTGGAGGGAGGTATGACGGAAGAGGGCAGAAAAGACAGACCTTTTTTTGTCTTTATTTTGGAATGTCATATTGTTGTGTTTTCTTTTTCTCCCTGTTTCCCATGTCCGCTTGATCTGATTGAATTAGGACAGTTGAATTTTTACATGCAAATAGAATTATATCTCGCAATGCAGCAATGTGTGGCCATATTCATACAAATGAGTGTGCGTGTTGGCTTGTGTGTATTACTAAGCACGGATCCGCAATCAGCCTTTCTCTGTGTTTCCATGGAAATAACAGAGCCAAATTGTCAGGTTCAACCAGAAAAGAGGGCTCAGTGACAGAATGCCGTGTGTGTGTGTGTGTGTGTGTGTGTGTGTGTGTGTGTGTGTGTGTGTGTGTGCGCGTGTGCGTGTGCGTGTGCGTGTGTGTGTGTGTGTGTGTTTGTGTGTGTGTGTGTGTGTGCGTGCGTGTGTGTGTGCGCGTGTGTGCGTGTGTGTGTGTGTGCGTGTGTGTGTGCGTGTGTGTGTGCGTGCGTGTGTGTGTGTGTGTGTGCGCACGTGTGGGTCGGAGGTGTGTGAGGGAGCTGTGGGTGCGCAAATGCCTGTTTTTATCGCTTAATATCGGTGTGAGTAGGTGAACTGAATGACATGTTAGTTTTGCTTATTGAGGCTGATAAAACACCATAACAGGCACCGCTGCAACCTCAGCCTCAATTAAACTCTGTCAGAAATGAAATAGTTATCTTATTATTTCAGCGGTTTGGTGCGATCTATGACAAAAATGATTCAAGCGGTGCCATTTACCACCTTTATGGGCTCATCTTTTTTTTCCGTCACCTCCGTCTTTTGCTGCGAGATGCAGCTGTTTTGGCAGGCAAATGACATACGATGAGGTTCATTTCACTGCTTAATTGCTTGCAGCACTTAAATGAACCGTAGAGGCTAAATATATCAATTGGCTGTTTCCTGAACACATTGAAACATCTGTTTGAATGTCGGAATGAGTGTGATTCTGCTCAACCTATCCAAGCGGAATTTTAACAATAGAGCAAAAAAATGATTACTATTCCCCCCACCTTTTAACCAAGATATATTAATGTTCTAACCTGGGTTTGTTTGAAACCCAGGGCTTTAAAGAGGATTTATGTAACAATTGAGATATATGTTTCCTTTTTTTTAACTCATTCACTGCCAATCACAAATTTATTCGGGAATTGAAAATATGACGTCGAGCCCCATTCCCGAATTAGTTCGGGTTTGGTTTTTTTCTTGCTTGGGTGCCGATAAAGCACAGGCCAGACCTCTGGCAATGTTTTCCCTTCCACAAGTGGGCAGCATTTTCCTTTTTTCCATGTTAGTACTTTGTTACAGCTTCAGCTGTTGTTAAAGCGCTATATAAACCAATTTGTCTGTATTGCATTGAATTTTGGAAAGCCGTCCTCATTTCAAGCTTATATAATTCTAGACCCATATAATTTAAGAAATAAGTTTTTGTTCGATGAAAGAATATAGTCTACGGTTTCTAACGCTCTATTAAATTTTTATGCAGTCCTAAAACTCAATATTCTGTGGGTTCTGGAATTCAAGTGACAATGACAAAAACCCTGTGTCGTGATCTGCTAGGCGACCACCGGGTGGCGCTGCCGGCCCTGTCTGCAGCCCTGCAGGTGTTTGTTGTTCCAATCAGTGGCAGTCAAAAGGACTCCCGGCACGACCATTCGGCATCGGGTCATTGCATTGTGCAGTGCATTCATTGCATTGTATGTAGTGTCTATGTGTTTGCTGCACCCTTTCAGGTTTGTTTCATCTTGGCAGATTTTTACTCATGGTTTGTATTTTCTGTTCAGATGATTTTGATGTTTTTAGATTTTGTTCCTGCTGACTTTATTTTCATACAATTTGTCAAAAACAACCTGCTGCTCCCTCCTGCCTGCTTTTTGGGGATCCACAGCCGCCATCACCACTTGCAAACTGTGACACCCTGGCACTGGAGTGGACACATTTGTGCACATGTCTGGCAGTGAGCAAGTTAATAATAATTTTAGAATGTGTCATAAGTTCGTAGGATTCTATCTGCAGTCTCCCCCAGCAGCATTGAGAATTGATAAAATCCAAAATGGTGAAATGATGAGTCTATATGCGCTTGCCCTCCATCAGCTCTGCTTTTGAGGTTTGTTCTCCTGATGAGACACATGTACGCTGTCAGTGTTCAAACACGCATACGCTGCCAGTGTCCTCGGCCCAATCATGTGACCCTTCCATCTCGCCATTCCGTCTCTGCAATCCACAGCATAGGCTACACTTTGCTCATCGCTTTACCTGTCAAAGTGCCGCAGCGCGTTGTGGGTGTTGTTTGCGCAAAGCTGCTTCACAGCTTTTGTTCTTTCACATTGTGCCGATCTCATCCCCCGCAATTTCCTGCGGCCTGCATTCTTGCGTTCATCGCGATGATGATCTGTGTCAGCTTCGATCGTTCTGGGCAAATGAGCCGTGCCTCTCAAAGATACATTAATTAATCATGTTGATGTTGGGCTAATAGGTCAAGTTGTCTGGATGACATCCCTATCCCTATGTTGCTCATTTGAATATTTGGGCTTGATAGGATAGTTTGGTATGCATTGATTAAAATTGTAATTTGATTCTTTCCACGTCCTTTCATCAGTAGTTGATTCATTTATACTGGAAATAAGTTTGATTTTAGATATACTATCGGATGGAAACATTGTTACTGATAGTATGGCCGTGTATCCTGCGACTGATATTGAGACCAACCTTGGGTAGAGCGCCATGAAAAATTGGTTTGATGAATTTAAACTTTTAAGCACATTCACTGCCAGACTGGTGCAAAAAAAATTGTCCACTCCAGTGCCAGGGTTTTTGTCAATGTCACTCGAATTCCAAGACCCACAGAATATTGAGTTTTAGGACAACATAAACGTTCAATGCAGCGTAAGAAACCTTAGACTCTCTTCTTTCATCAGAAAAAAAGAGTTACGTAATTCCGACATTATATGGGTATGGAGTTATGTGAGCTTGTAATGAGGATGGCTGTCCAAAATACAGTGCAATAGTACATACATATTGGTTTATATAGCGCTTTAACAACAGCTGAAGCCGGAAAAAAGCACTCACGTGAAAATAAGCAAATGCTGCCCCCGTGATCATTGCTTTATCGACACCCAAACAAGCAAAAAAAAAACCCCGAACAAATTCGGGAACACACACGCACACACACACATAAGCACGCACGCAAACACGGACGCACGCACACACACACACACACACACGCGCTCACACACACACACACACACACACACACACACACACACACACACACAAACACCCACACACACACACAAACACACACACACATGTCAGTCATTCTGTTCTTCTGTCAATGACATAAAAAGAGCAAATTTTGAGATGACTCCCGACATACACCATAACATGTGAATGCAGAGTCCGATGGAAAAAGCAATTGTCCCCTTTCCTGATTTCTGCATTCGTTGCATTTTTATCCCACTTCGCTCATTCACTGCCCTTCCCTAATTTATTCGGGAATTGAAAAATGTGACGTGGAGTGCCATTCCCGAATGTGTTCAAGTTTTGGGTTTTCTTGCGGGGGTCCCGATAAAGCACTGGTGAGACCTCTAGCAATGTGTTTTCCCTTCCACAAGGGGGCAGTATTTTTTTTTTCTATTTTAGCGCTTTGTTACAGCTTCAGCTGTTGTTAAAGCGCTATAATGTAGCAACCAATATGTATTGCATTGTATTTTGAACAGGCACCCCCTTTTCAAGCTCATATAACTCCAAACGCATATAATTTAGGAATTAACGTTTTTTCTGATGAAAGAAGAGAGTAAGGTTTCTTACACTGCATTGAATGTTTCTGTAGTCCTAAAACTCAGTATTCTGTCGGTCCTGGAATTTGCACATCGTCTGGCAATGAATCCGTCAATCATTTGCAAGAATATTACTATTTTGCAAACATTTAGTTTGAATATTATATTAATGGCATATCAGTCAATGGGATTTATTTTTAAACAAGATAAATACTGTATGTGAATTGTTTTACTTTCCTCTTGATAAGAAGTGAGGTAGTTCATCATCAAACCCCGCTGGAGTGCTCTCAAGTCAATCATGAGAATCAATATTAGTAGATAATTGGAATCTCCCTTTGGAGTAGGACGCAGACGGGAGTGAATGAAAGCCGCAAGATTCTGAAGAAATAATCCATAGTCACGGGTGGTGCTGATAAAATGAGTAAACAGGAGCTGGCTTTCACAACTATAGATCTACAGTAAAACATGTGTGCTGTGAATAGTTAGTATTGGACGCAGATTGGCAAACAGTCCTGCATATCATTACCCTCATCATTATTTTTTTCACTGGGGCTCATAGATCCAGACCACCACCTCATTTTATGTGGTCTGCAAAAGCAAATCATGTGTGTCAACTTGGATGATCCTTGCTCAAACATACCGTTGACAATGTGCAAGAATTTTGCTACCCTGTTCCCACTTGCTTCAACAACAATAATAATAATAATAATAATAATAATAATAATAATAATAATAAAAGCACCTTTCAAAAAGAAAGAAAATAATTACACAAATGATGATGCCGTGAAATGATTCGACATTCTTTGTGACTGCTTTCTTTTCTGTGTATGATAGTTGTCCATGTTAAGCGCTTTGTTACAGCTTCAGCTGTTAAAGCGCTATATAAATCAATATGTATTGTATTGTATTGTATTGTATTCTTGTGGAGTCTGTCACAAACAACCCTCCAAGGGAGGATTTAATTCCAAAGTGGCCCGCAACATTGATTTTTGAATTGGATTAGGCTTTATTAGTTCTCAGTGGAGAACTTTACATTTCACAGCAGCAAAGTTATGAAAGGTAGAGAAAAGGAAAAGAAGAAGTAGAAAAACAAAATAGAGGAGCTGCTGGGAAGACAGCCACTCTCGCCATCTTGAAGTCAAAAGAACAAAAAAATAAAGAACATTTCTTTTTGTCAAAGCAATTGATTGTGCCCTGTGGACAAATGTAGAAAGAATAAAAAAAGAAGAATTTGACATCCTTGCTGTAGATCAGTGTACCCCATTCTAGAACGTTGACACAAATGTAACATTTTTAGAGCAATAGATTTTCACGACTAACGTTTTAACACCTAATCGCATGTTTCCAACAGTCTTACCACAAATTTCAATCATGCAGCCTACAACAAGGTATTTTGATTCTCAAAGAAAACTGTAGCAGGACATCTCAATTGATACATTATCACACCACCACTACTGCAAGATGTGTACTCCTGACTATTTGTAAAATGAGGATTTTTTTAATGAAATAAAATTGCTCCAATTATCCAAGTACAATAATGGTGGCGCAGAGCTGTTTTTTTAACAATGACTTTGGAGAAGTTTGTTGACTTTGTTGAGTAAGACCTTTTCATCCATATCACTTCACTGTATGTTCTGCAGCATTGTGCATGCTCTGCTTGGTTTTAGTCAGCATTCAAATTTATTGGAAAGAACTGTTTCATATAAATTATGAACTCAATGTGTCGAACAGTTCTAAAAAAAAACCAAAAGCAATATGAAAATTAAATGACACACACATTTTTTTACAAGAATTGAAAGGGCCACTTGTGTGACAAACTATGTTATGGTATGCCAAATGAATGGCAGATGAAATTATAATTCTGCTGCATCTATCTCCAGTCTGGTTGGATGCTGCACTTTTCGATATTTGTTTGTATGAGAGCGTCAATGTGTTAAAAATAGGCGCGAAAAATTGTGAAATGAAATTTGGCTTGCGAGCTGTCTGTCTGACTGCCAGTTAGGAGGTACCTGTTTGTGTGCATGTCTGTGAGTCGTAATCCTCCCCATCAAAACGATTCTACAGCCCTCACTCATCTCTTCCAGTCTTCCAAACAGAGGAAGAGAAGATTAGTCACACCGCCTCCACATTAGCTCTCCATCTCTACCGATCCATTCATCTACCAGTGTGTGTGTGTAGGGGGGCTCAGCAGTTTTACGTAAAGCTCTATAGAAATGTCGGGAGTCAGGCCTGGAGAGTCCTTGATGGTAGAATGTGATTTCTGTTTACAGGAACATTTTCTCTGACCCTTCCATACTGCACATTCTGTAGCGCAAATACACACTTGAACATTGAATGCAGAAAGAAGTACTCTGTATTGAAAGATACAATGCACAAAGTATGACAACGGAAATGAGAACATATTTTAGATGGTAAAATGGGGTGGCCTCTGATCTATGCCTTCAGTCACTGAAAAAGAATAGATCCTATTTCGCTTTCAGAACAACAAAACAAAAGACAAAAAACAGGCATTTCCATTCAGTATCTGTAAGTTCCGTGACTATAGACACAGATTTGATACATTTTGGTTTGATACGCTAGACACATAGCGCTTCCTGATGGCAAGACAGCGCTGTATAAGCTCCGTAGCCACAAGTCAGTCTTGAAACCTGACCATGGATTTTAAAAAAAAGAAGTAAACAATACACAGCCGCCTTTAAATCTTTTCCCACAACGGATTTGCTTATGGGCCTAAAAAAAGTATTTTTATAGATTTTCAAACAAACCAACCCTTAGAAAATATTTCACCCCCCTACCAACCCTCTGGACGGTATCCTGATTAACATTCAATAAAACAACAACTAAAGTGTAAAGAAATGTAAATCGTTTTGTATCGAAGAGTGACTTTATAAACACGGTTTTGTTTGTAATGTAAGTGATTTGAAGGGGGTCAATTTGCCTGAAACTGCCCCCCCCCCCCCCCCAAAAAAAAAAAAAAAAAAAAAAACAGTGCAAGACTGCCATCTACTGCAGTTGATTGTGAAATGAAAAACAAAATTCAGTCTGTAAAAAAAAAACGCAAATAAAATACAGGTAACATCCGAGTTACGACCGGTTTCCGTTCTAACAAAACGGTCAGAAATCAAACGCTTGGAAATCGAAAAGCATTCAAAATGGCTGACGCGAGGATCACGCTATCATAACAAATGCCTACACGCTGGCGTCTCCTATACGACAGGATAAGTATATGATGTCAATCTGTTGTTTTTAAGCAACGTTTTCTATTGAATAATATTATACTCCAAAATGTTGACAGTTCATTTATAAATCTTTTAGTGTCATTTTGATCATTTTATATTTCGTATTATCGATCTTTATTACTGTGTCGGCGCACACGCTTTCTGCTGACACAAATCCGCACGGCTTCCCACGCATGCAAAGTGTCCAGAAAAAAAACAGCTGTCCAGAAATCGCTGTCCCTGCTAATGGAGAAGCAAAGAAAGGTCCTCTGTCTCAAAGAGGCAGCGTCGGCGCCGTGAGCCCGACATTTGCGTCGCGGCGATCCCATCCGCTTTGCCTCGGCGTCGGTGAACACCGCCGTACGCGTTTGTTACGAAACAGTTATTTTGTATCGTCATTTTGTGCAATGCTGCTCCGGCAAATAAACACCTTACTTGCTCGATATTGTCACGTTCGAATTGACAACTGGGGGCGGGGCCAAACCTACCCGCTTACTTCTTCAGAACAGCGGGTCCGAAAACGGGATGCTGTCAACTTGTATTTGTACTTTGTATTGCCCTGGACTTTGTCTTCGGTGCTCGGTCCGAGCCCCCCCTCACATCCCGTAATCATTGTTTCTGCACTACCGTGTGCGAGTTGCTTCTCGCCATTCTTGGTGTTCCCATTGCCCCCCCCCCCCTCCTCGCTCCACTCCTCGTTTTTGGTATTTTTGATTATTCCCCTGGTCCTCTTTTTGGGACTAGTGCTTTGTGTTGTAGCTTAATAAATCATCTTGCACGGACCTCTGTCTCTGTCGCGTCGCTGGCTGTAGCGGTGGCAGCCGTAGAAGTATTTTTTTAAGGCTGCCGGTCGTGGTCGTAAGTATGAGTGGTCGGAACTCGTGCCGGTCGTAAATCGGATGTTACCTGTATATACACGTTCCTGGTATAATACCCCCCCCCCCCACCAGGGGGCACTGCCCCGCTATTTTAAAAGGATATTTTTTTACTGTCCTGTTATTTTGACTTGAAAAAATATGGACAGTATCTTTTTTCCACTAAGACATTGTGCATTTTACTTATTTATTATTAGTTTAGTTATTAGTAGTTATTCGAAAAATGGACTGAAGGGCTTTGGAACGACCCCCACAATGTACCATCGCAACTTTTAATTATTATTATATTTAAATTTGAGTTCTCAAGGAGTCAAGGAATTGTTCCTTTCCTCAAAATTCAAGGATAAAAACACCCAACAACCTTTATTGAGGGTCAAACCACATTTGCACATGACATGGTCTGAAATACTATCGCTTAAGTCCCAGGTTCACCCAGCAAGTCCCAAATAACAAACGCAAGAATAAGTCCTATTAGAGAGAAGGCCACCACTTATTCAAGCCTTCACTGTGCAGAAGATGCAAGGCATCCAAGGTGTGCATAGAGCAGAATGAACATGAAAGATGCTTGAATATCACGACGGTCATTTTGCACTTGACAGCAAAGATTAGGGTGCTCAGAGTGTGCTTCTTTGAATAACGACTGTATTCCCTTTTGCTGTTGTTTCTGTCAGGTAAGAGACAATTACATACACTCACTGGGATAGATGTGCATTATGAATGGACGAATTGGTTGATAGCACGGAACAAAGATTCCAATTTGAATAAAGGGTTGTGAACACAGAGACAGCCGTGACGACCAATTTGTTAGCAAGACATTTGGGCTCTGATGGCTTTTCATCTGTTGCCATGGTTGCGCCATCATATACCAGCTGGCCTGGAGAGAGCGTTGCCAGCTATACTCTTATACTCTTTAGCAAAATTACTTAGATTCACGGAATTAATGATTAATCCTTTCCCAGAAAATTATGTTATTTAAGTAATGACTGCACATTTAGAAATCTCATCCAAACATGAACGTGAGGATTTGATTCTGCAATAGTGAGAAATCACAGGTATTACAGTTTGGGAGCTGTGAAAGGGTAGATTTTGGAAGGAAAAAAATCCATTAGATATACATAATTCAAACATGTAACGTACAGCAGTTGCACATGCGTCGGCATACGCAATGTGTTTTCCGAAAAAATAAACAAATGAAATATATATCATATATAAATTCATCATGTGCGACAGAAAATCAAGTACTTTTTTTCTCAGTGTATCATCTATGAAAATCAAGTGAACGCAGCCTGGTCTCATAGTAAATAAATAATTTAGAGGCGCAAAAATATATTTGTCGCTCCTCGATACAAATTACACGTCTTTTCTTCTCAGTTTCTCTTTCACAGCTTTTTGCAGCTACCACATAATGCACTCACTCAATGTTATTTGGGAATTGATGGCAGCCAGGGTTAAGATTGTTTGTGTGTGTGCGTGTGTGTGTGTGTGTGTGTGCGTGTGTGTGTGTGTGTGTGTGTGTGTGTGTGTGTGTGCGTGTGCGCGTGTGTGTGTGTGTGCGTGTGCGTGTGTGTGTCTGCACTGTCAACAATTTGTTTCGCCCTGTACTCTGTTTCTTTTTCATTGAGAGTGGCTTGAGTTGGTGTATAAAATGAGATATTCACATTTGTGTTAAGTAGGATGACAACAGCTTATCCTTGTGTGTATTCAGTGCTTTAGAAGCTTAGTGCGCAGGGTGTAGATTGCTTGTGTCATGTACACCTTTGACACTAAACATTTATGCCGTTGCACATCAAGCAAACAGTGTCCCTTCAGATTTGCATCGTTCAAACATGACTGTGGAGGAAAACACACATCGCAGCCAACATACTGGTGTTCGAAGGAACCCTGATCATCACGACAAACGTGTTTTAAAATAACGTACATACAGTACATACATACATACATGCATGCATGCGTACACACATGCATGCGTACATGCGTACATAAGTACATATATACATACAAAAGTACATATGTACATACATACTGTACATGCAGACACGCATGCACAAACATACATACATACATACATACATACATACATACATACATACATACATACATACATACATACATACATACATACATACATACACGCATGCATGCATGCACGCGCGCACACACGCAAGTACGTACGCATGGACGTACGTTTCTGGGTACATATGTACGTGTCTGGGTACCTATGTAGGTTTCTAGTTACGTATGTAGGTTTCTGGGTATGTACATTTTTGGGTACGTACGTACATAATGCAGGTACGTGCATATGTACGTACCTGCATACGTATGTACCTGCATACGTACGTACCTGCATACGTACATACGTACCTACATACCGTACCTACATACATACGTACCTACATACATACGTACGTACCTACAAACGTACGTACGTACCAACATATGTACGTATGTACCAACATACGTACGTACCTACATAAGTACGTACATAAGTACATACAAACATAAGTGTGTTCGTCCTCTTTGGCAAGAGATGACCATCTTCACTGGAATGGGGGGTGGTGAAGATGACTTGCGCGTGAGTTTGATTAAAGTGAAGGAGAGTTGCGCAATGTCGTCTGCCTCACTCTCTCGTCCCAGCCCATCTGAATTCAATGGCAAGACAGAGTCAAGACGACTGGGGATGGGTCGGGATGCAGTGGATGACCACAGTGTTATACGTGTCTCACTGTGCCCTACTTACGCTCCACAAAGCTTTGCCGGGGCCCACCTTCATGCCCGTTGAACCAGTCTAGTGGTTTCCTGCACACAATCTGCTGGGTCCAGGCTTGACATGTCGGTAGACAAGCCCTACAATAACCTACTGTCTATGTGGCATGCTCACTTAGACAGGGAGACTCGTGGTGGCTGGGACGCCGAACCCCATCACAGATCAAACAGACCTGCCCACTGCCATACAGACATAAGTACATACATACAGAAGTACATACACACATAAGTACATACACACATAAGTACATACACACATGGGTACATACATACATAAATACATACACACATACGTAAGTACATACATACATGAGTACATACATACATAAGTACATACGTACATACTGTACAACAGTTCAAGCCAGATGCATTGCCGGCCCACAAGTGACAACAGCCTGTAACCATGTCACGTCATGACCCAGAATGCCTTCCGGCATAAACAATGATGGCGACATGTATGCAAACAAAGTTTCTACTCAATCTATTCAACTGGAAATTGTTTTAAAACATTTTGTTTTCTAGCAACGTTTTCAAAGACCCACGTAAATGGCACAGAGCAAACATGTCATTACAGTGGGAGGTTCGTTTCGACACAGGTTAAGGGCATTGCTGATAACAGAGTTCAGGTTCGTTCTCTGGGCTTGTCGGTCGATGTTATGTAAGAGAAAACAAATATCTTCCTCATGCTGATAAGTTGTTGATGGATTTCATTTCACGGCACACGTTTCAATAATGTAACCGTCTCTTTCATACATACATACAGTGTAGACATCCTTCCGCCATTTACAAGGTTGTCAATGCTTGAAAACGGATGCAGCGGCACCTCTTTTGCACAACGTGTTGATCTCTGAGGCCTACTTGTCAATTGTTGACAGAATAATTGTGCGCGGCTGTTTTGAATTCAATTTGAAAGTAATGTCGCATTCCCACTGTGGATGTTGTGAGTTTCAAATTCAAAGCAGACCTCTGGAATACGCCGATAAGACATATCGAACATATACAACATTATTTTATTTTTGTGTGTCTTTGCCATTATAATTAATCTTCCTATAAATACAGTGAGACATCAACTTACAAACTTAATTGGTAGTAAGGCGAAAAGTGTGTATCTCCCAAAAAAATTCCCATAGGAAACAATTAAAATGGGAATAATCCGTTCCCGCCTTTCCATAAATATACTTTTCAACTAAATAAGCCTTAAAACTACACACAACATACCTTATTCTATGTATAATAAATGTGCTATTGTATTGTAATGAAAGAAAACACTGCATTGTATCATAAAGTCACTTTATTTACATTTGTGATGGTCATTGATGGCTTGATGGAATGGTGTTGGAGGTCAAAGGGAATTGCTGTTTGGAAAGAGATGCACATTACATGAGGACTGTAATTAAAGAAATAAACTGCTGTAAAATAAAGTTTTATTTACCTTTTTGATGGTCGTTGATGGCTTATGGAAGGAGAGTCACCTTCCATAAGGACTGTTGGTAACTTAACCTCTGGTGTGGCTTCTCTTCTTTTTTCTTTGGAGACTCCTCATCATTTTTGCTGATTAAAAACCTCTTAATTGACACCTGTTGCTTTCTGACTTGTAAGGTCTTACGAAGCTGAGGCATCACATTATTGTTCATCATGTTGATGATTGTCATAGCCACAGTCTTTTCTGAATGGAACTGTTCGGTAAAAGCCTGTACACTTTGCCAACATTGCCTTTATGAGCTCACTTGATGCTGCAGCCATCTCCTCCTCAGATGTTCTCGAACCATCAGTTACTGGCTTTAAAATCCTCAATAAGCGCCGAACTTCCAGGTTGGCGCATGGCGATATCGGCGTGAATTAGCCGTGCTTTCTCGCATAAAATAGCTTTACTCACGCTGTCGCCAGATAGCTGCTTTCCGTTAATCCAAATTAACAGAAGTTTTTCAACTTCTTCGATTGCCCGAGACCGTCGCTTTGAAAGCACGGAAACACCTTTTGCATCAGACGCACCTTTGATGGCTTTTCTGTTCCGGAGAATGGTAGCAATGGTTGACTTAGCATAGCCGTGCTCGGCCACTAAATCACACAAACACACACATGTTTTTCAATTATCTCGTTCTTCTAAGCGACTTTGTGTCTTCTTGGGCTGAACACGAGCCTGTGGTGTTTTTTTTCGGTGCCATCATAGTAAAATTATCAGCAAAAAGCTCCAAGTAGGCGATCGACGTGTGCATTCAATGAGGGGGTGTGGAAAGTAGTGCCGGCTGGAGCTTGATGGACCAGCCGTGGTGGGTGTGTATTATGAAAATAGTGCTTATTATAAGTTTTACTTTTCATAAATTTGACGTTCGGAAGATGACAAGTTTGTAATATAAGGTGTTAGTAAGTTGAGGTCTCACTGGAACTCATTCACTGCCATTCACGAATTTATTCTGGTTTTGCTTTTTCACGCTTGGGTACCGATAAAGCGCTGGCCATGGCCTTTGGCTGTGTTTTTATTTTCCACAAGGGTGCAGCATTTTCCTTTTTTCCATGTTAGGTCTTTGTTCCAGGTTTAGCTGTTGTGAAAGCGCAAGATAAACCAACATAGATGTATTGTATTGTATTTTGGACAGCCACCCCTATTTCAAGCTCAGATAACTCCAGACCCATATGACTTAGGAATTAACTCTTTTTTCTGATGAAAGAAGAGAGTCTAAGGTTCCTAATGCTGCATTGAATGTTTATGTGGTCCTAAAACTCAATATTCGGTGGGTCCTGGAATTCAAGTGACAATGACAAAAACCCTGGCTATTGAGTGGACATATTTTTGCACATCATCTGGCAGTGAATGAGTTAATTATAATAATCTTTTACTTTTGGGAGGGCAGAAAAAAGAAAACCTGAACAATAAAGTGGGATTTTGAATTTTACATTTCTCAAGGATGCAGCGCTCAACTGAAAGGATGATCCTTTTGGTTTTCTGGAGCCACGCCGCTTTCTTAATGAAAGTGCGGCCATCCATCAATAACCTCTCCATCAATCACGTCTCGTCCAATCAGTGAAGTACACTTGAGCAGTGCATGAATATACGTCCTAAATATGTCTCAATGTCTGTGAATAATGACGTTGAGGACCCTTGGTTGCATTAGATGATTCATTACAAATTACTGTTTAGGTTCTGTCAGTCAAGGTCCTCACAAATGACGAGATATAAATTTGTGTATGGTTTCTATGTATGAATGAGTGAGCACTTTAGCAGTAATTGTACTACAGCACAAGAATATTTTAGTCAGACAAATAACCCCTGGCAGCACCTACACAACAGTCACGCCGTTTGGATCGTCTATGTGTGTTTGTACATGCGTGTGTGAACGTGTGACCGTCGGGGTCAGTGATGATTGAGTGCCTGGTGCCCTGTTGTCAACACACTTAGTGTTTGTCGGAATAGGTCTCCATTTCCCCTCCTCTTGCTTGCTTGCGTTGATTTTAATTTTTATCTTCCCCAAGCATGAACTTTTTTTTCTTTTCCTCCTGATTTCGCTTTCATAGCCAACAACGACTTGGGCTATGAGAAATTAGAATGCTGTTTTGCATAATTGGCGGAAGACTCATCTGTTCTTATTTTAAACTGCATTGTGGTACTGGGGGAACAAAATCATTTATGACATTTGTCGGCAGAATTTGTTATTTCTGATTTATAAGTGGAAACACTGCATCAACAAAAAGTTTTTTTAAATCCAGTAGGGTCCTTATTTGTTTTGTCGACATGTTCAAAATGGTTACCCTTACAAATGTACTTGGCCTTGCCAAACTGAAAAATAACACTACAGAGCAGGGTTGAGTGAACAGGGAGGAGGAGCTTTCTTCATTTTGGTCATGTTTTTCTCGCCCTGCTCAGAACAGACGCGTTGTCATGTAGAACCATCCACAAGTTGTTCTCTGCTAACTTTTTCCTTTTCTCGCGCACTGATCAATGCAATCTGCTGAAGGTTAGCACACCTGCCTCACAGTGCAAAGGTGCAGGATTTGATTCCAGCTGCCCGTATAAAAAAAAAAACAATAACCAAAATTGAATGGACAATTTTGATTCGATCGACTATTCATGTCAGTTACAATCTTCATCACAGAACGAATAAAAAGGTGCAGGGTGAACCCACAGTCAGTCGCCCCTGCAGGCAATTTCGAAACGGGGCTGATTGTCTTTGCCCTGGAGCACAGAAACAGCATGCACAGAGAAGAAAAAAGAAAGTTACAAAGGTGTCCCTGGTATAATCACACACATTTCAGTCTTCTGTGTCAAAGACACAAAGGTGGCCAACATCTCAAAGGACTTTACTGGCAACCGAATGTTTAATTTTTATTTTGGTCCAACAGTTTTTGTTCTACGATGGTTCTGTCTGAAAAATAAGCTCAATTGAGTTAATAAATTCATCCTGCCAGCATGCAATTACTCTGCTTGGGCATGTTCCACATTATATCCTAGCTATCGGGTGATAATTACGCTTGTGAGTTCTACCCGTTGCCAAATGAAACAGCTAACCTTGGGTGATGTAACAGGGATTCAACGTCATGACTTTCTCTGGCAAGACTATGGGACCTTTTCTGTAACTGTCAAATATAAAGTTGTAGCTGTAGCATACACTCCAAAAGTCTTGGAAGAGTTCGCCCTGGAATGCAAAGATGAACTATTTATCTCTTGTCATATCATCTTTTGCCATCAAATAATAATGCATGTAACACTAAAGGAATTGCCTTCGGTTTTCCAATTTTTAATTAATTCTAGAGAGTATTTATGTTGCAGTACGGCCCTCGGGTTTAAAAGGGAAAAGAACAAGTCATAGAAAGTGTGTGAATGACGTTGGCGGACAGGAAATGACCCCATGCGGACGCACACACTGACTCATGGCACGGGTGAAAGGTCAAAAGGTGTCTTTGATGCCAGATTGTATTTCTGTGCATTTGTGCATGCGTTCGTGTGTGTTTTCCTGAAGAGAAAAGATAAACATGGAAGTGCTCAGCAGGGAGTCCCTTCTGGAATTTTCAACAGGAAATGTTCTCTACCTCTAAACAATGGCAGAGTGCACACGCTGTTACATGCACGTACGCACGCACGCACACATACACACACACACAAGCACACGAACAATAAGAGACCAACTCAGGTCAGAAACAAAGGTGACAAAGTTGTATTTAACAAGAACAAGCACATCATTCAGAACCAACTGTGAAATCTGTAACCATGGAGATCCACTTCTCCACTTCTGCCATCAGTTTCCAGGGCAGCAGCATTTGTGGTTGGAGGCTTCAGAAAACCTTGACATTTTTTTGATCATGCAATAACTGTGCTCATAAATGAACCTCTCTCTTTGAATCTTCTTCTTTTCCTTTCGGCTTTTCCCCTCAGGGGTCGCCACAGCGAATCAATGTCCTCCATCCATCCCGGTTTTGTGCATCCACTTCTCTCACACCAGCTACCTTCATGTCCTCTTTGACCACATCCATAAACCTCCTCTTCGGTCTCCTGCCTGGCAGTTCAAGGCTCAGTATCCTTCTCCCTATATAGTCACTCTCTCTCCTCTGGACATGTCCAAACCGTCTCGGTCTGGCCTCTCTGACTTTCTCTCCAAAGCCTCTAATATGAGTTGTCCCTCTAATGTACCCATTCCTGATCCTATCCAACCTGGTCACTCCCAAAGAAAACCTCAACCTCAACATCTTCAACTCTGCCTCTCTCTTTGAATACTGTGTACAAATACACAGAGTGTAAAGAAACAGTAGAGAAGGAGGGCGATGAAGGGTGAGCCGAAAGTGAATTGGAACTAAGTGAACGGTGAGAGTATGTGGATGTCAGGTCCTGAACAAAATAGTGTGATTAAAAGCCAAACAATAACCAAAAGATGAGAGTGAGGTTGTCAAACACGGGCAGCCAAGAAAGAAAGTGAGGGAATAAGATGTAGGAGATGACTCTGTAGAGTGACAAGTGACACTGAGACAGAGAGTGTTAAGACTCGGAGTGAATAGAATGTGTATACAGACAAACGAAAAAAGATGGCGCATGAATCATTGGAACCTGAAAAGGAGAAACATTGCAAACCTGAACAGTGGAGACTATTATTGTACCCTACCTGTCTGAATTGGTGGCGATGAGTCACCCCCCATGTCCTCCTTCCTCTGACTCTGAGGTTCATCCTGCTTGGTTTTTTTTAAGGGCTGTCTAAGAGCACCCTAGCATTTTCTCAAACAAAGGCTCCAATCATTTACTTTTCACAAGGTCATGTGTGCACCGTTGTGATATTTGGTCAACTCTAATTGGCGATTGTCAACATTTGAGTTGAGGTCATCTCATTTGTGACAAATGATGATAATCATACACGTTGAAATGAGACACTATGCTTTGTAGTTCATGGCACCATAGCAAGAATTATTGTGTCGTCAACAAATACAGACACTTGCCAACTTCCAATGGAGATATGTTCCGAACGGTCGTTCGTACGGTGAATTCGTTCGGTGAATTCGTTCGTAAGTTGATGCAGTGCTATATATTGTATGGAACGTATGTTTAAGGCTTATATAAGTATGTTTAAGGCTTGTATAAGTAACATGTATTCAATACTGAATAATGAACATTTAATAAAATATATGCTCTATAAATATAGGTACATGTACAACTGGAGAGAATACTACTTATGTTTCTACAAAAATATATGATTATTCATAAATCGAATGTTTGCAATTCTCAATAATCACATGTGGAAAACTTGTAAATATGGGTTGATGCAATAAAGCTACATATATCAATATGTCTTTCTTGATACTTGCACTATGTACAGTTTTTTTTATGAAACGGTTTTACACATTTACAGTATACAGTTGACATTTTTATTTTGCTATGCTTAGAATATCTGGTTTCTATCCTTTCTTGTATAAGTCTTAGCCAAGGAAGTCACAAGTTTTAAAATTGGCGTTTGACTACAATCACATGAATCTTGTCCCCTCATTGGGCCCAAGTGAGCCTATTTCTTCCTTTGTGATCAACATCGTAAGCAGCCTACACAATGCATACAAAGAGCGGTCGGAACACAGTTTGTTTCTTTGACTTTTGTGTGTGTGTGTGTGTGTGTGTGTGTGTGTGTGTGTGTGTGTGTGTGTGTGTGTGTGTGTGTGTGTGTGTGTGTGTGTGTGTGTGTGTGTGTGTGTGCGCGTGTGCGTGTGTGCGTGTGCGTGTGCGCGCGTGCGCCTGTGCGCGTGTGTGCGTGTGCGCGTGTGCGCGTGTGTGCGTGCGCGTGTGTGTGTGTGTGTGTGTGTGTGTGTGTGTGTGTGTGCGTGCGTGCGTGTGTGTGTGTGTGTGTGTGCGTGCGTGCGTGTGTGTGTGTGTGTGTGTGTGTGTGTGTGTGTGTGTGTGTGTGTGTGTGCGTGCGTGTGTGCTCGTGCGTGTGCGTGTGTGTGTGTGCTTGTGTCTGAGAGAGAGACTATGTATGCTAGCGTGTGCCACTCAAGAAGTGAAGTACGCAATAATTGGTTAAGCGGTTGTCTCAATGCTTTCGTCCCTCTGGTGTAGTTCAACACGATTCACCTCTAAGAATGAATGTAAAAGGGCGTCATGACCAACTGGATGAATGTCATAAGCGATAGCAATAATTTACTTGGTTGTAACGGCGCCACCATGGAAATGTTAGTGCCGCATCACATGAACGGTGACTAGGTGCGAATTTAATGAGAGTGCAGGAGTCACATCGTACAAAGGGATGTTCGTTCAAGGAGCCTAATGAAACATGACACGTGTCTTTATGCGTCAGCAATGGGACGGATTACTTTGCTCACATTAAATTCACACTCGTCAACAAATCTAAAGAGGCGCGACTGTATGAGATGGCAGCAAAAGTAGTGATGCATTTTGGAAGTGTGCTATGTTGGATTGAAACGGCGCGTAACTTTCCTTAATTGTCGCTCATGTTTATTCAAACATGTGGGATATTTTTTTAGTCCATTGGCAACACCGGAAACTCTGTGTATAAAAAAATGTGACATTTTATATTTTTGAAAAAAAAATATTGCATTTTGCTTATTTTACCTTGACCTGCTTCCTCTTGAAATCAGTGTAAAGTAAAACATTTAGAGATGACATTCGCTGTCTCAGTTTAACAACTTTAACAACATTTGTTTTTTCAACAATGTCACCTGCTCCTATCATAGCCCACCTCCAGAAATAGTTCAAAAATTGCATAGGTCGGTACTAATATCACCCTGAGTTTTGATTCCTGAATTGACTTTGTGACAGATAATTAAAATTAAATTGCATGTACTCTTAATTCTTGATCTGAATGGGCTGGAGCAGTTAGATAAAACACCTCCTTTTTCCCCCAGAGATGCATCGTATTTCAGCATTTTTAATCTGAAAGACATGATGACGACCATTTTCAATGCTTATTTTTCTTATGAATATGTTTTCCCCAGTATTAACTCTACTGTGTCTCTCTGTTTATATGGTCCTGTGTGGTTTGCCCCTTACTCACCGTGAGTTGATAGACTCCAGCTCACCCTTGAACCAAATGGGGACAAGCACAATTGAAAATGCAATTAGTGGCTTGTGCAATTATTGGTTGTCATGTAGCTCATTTAATCTCTCTCTCTCTCTCTGTCTGTCTGTCTGTCTGTCTGTCTGTCTCTCTCTCTCTCTCTCTCTCTCTCTCTCTCTCTCTCTCTCTCTCTCTCTCTCTCTCTCTCTCTCTCTCTCTCTCTCTCTCTCTCTCTCTCTCTTTTGTAATTAAAAGTATCTAAGGGATGAAGCCAGACAGTGTCTTCTCTCTGTTTGTCTCCACATGAGATTAAGGCCTTTAAAATGAGGCAGATGATCTTCTCCTTTGTCGGAAAAATCACATCTTGACTTATATTTGTCCGATGTAATGCGATGCAATAACGTTTTTCTGTGGCACAAGTTTTTTTTCAAATGGAGGAATCTGAAGCGACACAATGATTGACTGGGTAGCACATCTGCCTGACAGTGCAGGTGTATCGGGTTTAATTCCCATTCCAGCTTTCCTGTGCTTCCCGTGTCTGTGTGGGTTTTCTATGGGTATTCTGGTTTCCTCTCACATTCCACAAACATGGCTGGTAGATTATTGGAACACCCTAAATTGTCTCTAGTTGTGACTGTCAGTGTAAATATTGGTTTATATTTGTTTGTCCTCTGATTGGATGGCAACCAGTTCATGGTTTACTACTGCCTGCCCGAAGACAGCTGGGATTGGCTCCAGCAAGCCTGTGACCCTTGTGAGGAAAACCACTTTAGATAATGGATCGATGGATGGATAAATCTCAAATGTCTTGAATTATTCTGAGAAAACATATTTATCGGCAAGCATACCGGGGCCTGTCTTCATGGCTTGGCTGTATTCTACAGTGCATGTGTCTCCAGTATGTTAGTGATGCTACTGGAGACCCAGCTCTGTTGGAATAACAACCAGGACCCATTGCATCACTACCAGGTCCCTCCAGTCACTCTACATTAGATACGGTTCTGATGTGTGTCATTTGGATGTCACCACCTGTCTCTTGACAGGATCTGGAAGCTAACAAATTGGACTAGCCTTGTCAAAAGGCATTGCGATGAGGTGTCAGAGGCATATTCTTCAGGTTTATTGTAGAAATGTATCCAGCCATTCTTGATACTGCGTATCCTAATGAGGGTGATGACGGTAAACTGCAGCCCAAGTGTTGATTTTGCTTGACAAGTGAACTCAGGATTGATCGGCAACCAATTGCCAGGCAAACATAGACCAACAACTACTCACCCATAGATTATCAAATAACATTTAGAGTAAAATCAACTGAGACACCGATTGGTACCGTGGAAAATATCAAACTCCTGCACAAATATAACATTACTACACTTTCGCAGAGTGAAATGATATTGACATTACACACAGCTTTTTTGGCTTCATGGCGCCCACTTGTGTGTTCCCTGTGTAGACTTGATTAAACTTTTCAGAGATCTGTCCCCACAGATCTGCTCCAGATGTCTACCTCATTTTTCATTAACTTTGACATGACATGATAGCACTTCAGAGAAAAGAGTAAAGGCAGCGTTCTTCTCTGCTTATACATCTTATTGTCGCTGAAATCATACAGTATATGTACTATCATTTCCTTTCTACATTGCGTGCTGACTTCTGCATTCTCACATTCTCAGTGAGCTCTTATAAAGTAGGTGTGGACTATCATAAGAGGGATCTCTTTAGTTGTGCTCATTACTGGTCCCATCCAAAATGTCAGACCTCTTTGTGAGATGAAAAATGCCAGTGATATAAATAAATAAATGGATGGATAGATAGATAGATAGATAGATAGATAGATAGATAGATAGATAGATAGATAGATAGATAGATAGATAGATAGATAGATAGATAGATAGATAGATAGATAGATAGATAAATAAACACGAATAAATACATAAATATATACATAATTAAAGACATAAATACATACATTCAGAGATGAGAGGAGACATACAAGGAAAACTGATGGCATGGGGCGATTTCATGGGAAATAAGATAAAGGCAACAAGTAACTTCATATGTTTGTATGCCCATGATTAGTTCACTTTTAGATTGTGGGGTTATCACACTCACACAGAAGCAAAATTGTCAAAAAGTCCTGTACATTTGAAAGATAACATGGTCAATAAATACAATAATGCCAATGCACCATTATCATAATCATGTTAGTGTGGGATCCGAGTGTTGTTATGCCATTTTCAATTCCGTTAAAAGCTTTCCCCAAATTAATTCAAGATGAAATGGCATGAGGAATAAAAATAATCTTGTTACCATAATGAAATGATGTCTTTTTCCATTTCCATTTTGAAAACTGACACATCCGTTTGCACTAATGTGCATGTGACCGTGTCCTCCATGTTAAGTGTGTCACAGATCTTTTGAAATCACAACACAAAATAAAGGCAAAGGTCAACATTGCATAATCAAGATGTTCGTCGTAGTGTAAAGGCTTCTCAAGATCCCAGGATCAAGGCGCTTCGCAATGACTTCAAACCCCAAAACAACACAAAGAATGCATGTGTACATCTTGCCTGACCTATGCCAATTTAGAGAGAGTTCAATGACACTTATTTAATCTACTGTTTAAAATGTTTGATAGACTGCAGCTCCTACAAACCAAATAGTACACAACACTGGTGTTATGTGGCCTGCAACTGAAAGCTTCACTCGTAGTAACAAAAAAATAATAATCACGGTGAATGTGTCAGATACTAGCAAAGCTACAAGCTAACAAGCCATTGAGACCATCACCCTTCTTAGCCAAGGTTTGCTCACTGGACTTGGAAATTGATTTACCAGTACTTCACCTGAGGCTCATGAGGAATTGTTCTGTGCTTTGTTGGCATTTTATGTAGGCATCCCTAAATGACATTCCATCTGGATTGATGGTCTACTGCTGTATCAAGTGGACGATGACTCCCAGTTGGAGTACAAACGCAGGGGTAAACTTCATTACTACATCAACAAAGGTTGATGGACCGACAGTGGGCGTCGAGGGAACCATTGATCTGAAGAAATGCGGCATTTGACTAATAGATGCTGGCCAATATTTGCCTGGCACACTGTTGTACATCACTGATTTTTACAAAATTCATGCTCTTGCTAATGTTATCAAAGCACTACAGGGGTTTCATGACACCATTAGCTCCCTACAGTCCACATAGGCATTTCTAAAGCACCCCGTCTTGTGTTAACCATGTCAAATTGATGTACATTGTTAGGCCCAGAACTGTTGGATTCGTCCAAGGTGGGACATCCTAATAAATTACCTAACAACATGCTGCTAGGTTTTCACTCGAATGTCAATAAACAGCATAGACATGCATTAATTTGTTGTGCTTTGCCGCTAATCTATTCTTGCTCGTCACCAGCAACAAAAGCAAATCGAAACACCCAAAATTCAAACAGACAAATGCTTGGTCCCAGAGCAACCCCTGCTATGAACTGAACCACGGCCATCAAGCAGGCCTGGCATCTTGCTTCCCAAAACTCTGGTAATAGCAGGGGATGAGCTGTTTTCTTGCTGGCGTCACCAGCTACCAGCGGGGCAACAACAGCAAGTTACTGTTGCTGAGTGACTTTGTTTTGTCCAGTGTGCATGTTTGAAACTTGGCTGCTTTTGCAACTATAGCAGAGCTATTGTGTGTTCACACTCAGTCGCATGACTGAAACTGTGGGAAGTGGGAATTGTGTGGTGCCCTGTCTGTAGATGAAACTGGGGTGCAAATGAAGGAATGAGTGTCGGAAACGGAATGTGTGCGCACACAACCGTCACCATGTGCGCTGACAGATTGAGAGGCGTGCACATTGGCTCACACGCACTGCCTAGAGGGAATATTGCTAACGACACCAGTAAGACTAGCATGTTGCCGTTGTCGCTGTTGAAGACAGAAAGACTCACACATAAACAGAACAAGATCCTGCTGGTCTATGATGTTTTATTTTTAGCTAACACGAGGAGAAACATGCTGTACTCTGTGTGCACAGTCCTCCCCTGCACCTAAATAGGCTTTTACCACCACATCTCTAAATTACCGGCCACGGCCTATAGCCCATAGTCAGTCTTGAGGACATTGTAATACGATAGAGCGTGTGCCCAGCACCAGCATCGCAGTGTGACTCAGGCACGGCATGGCTGCAGAAAGGAAGTCTCTTGAAAAGACTGTTTGGAAAAGTGTGGGGAATAGCCTCCCCATAACCACAGAAACATTGGCGAACAGATGCTGAAAGAGGGATTCTCTGCATCATCAAGTACCCAACACACCCCTCGCACACCCCTCTTCCATCACGTCCCCTCAGGCAGGAGGTTACGAAGCATCTGGAGCAGTTGTTTCCGCAAGCTGTTAGTCTGTTTAACTCAAACAATGCTCTGTAGCCCTGATATCAGTGCCCCCCCCCCCCTCAATCCCCTCACTTCCTATGGCTATTCATCACAGCTGTGCGAAAACTTTATCCTTGAACAGTAAATTATTTTTTGGGAGAAGCGGTGGGAGTAAAAAATGACCTTGTAAATACCATGTGCAATTCAAGCCACTTCAATTTTCATTCACCTACATCCCCACACCTTTACCTCATTGCATCTTTCACACATTTATATTGTGAATAAGCACCTCCCCTATTTCTATATCCTGTATTTAAATTGATCTAATTTTGTTGTTCTATTTTTATTTTCAAGTATATTGGGACTTATTATGCTATTTGTCATATGCTGTGAAAATGGGTCACGGTATGACATTAAAATGCCATAAATCCTTCAAAAATGAAATGCCCTATTCATTTATTGGACAGTTCAACAATATTGTGGAACTGATGAGGCGTGACAAGCAGATTGAAAGGAGGATTGATATAATAGATGTGTGGGGGTTTATTGGGCGAAATAATGATTGTGAAAGGTCAAAAGCCAGAGTTTGACATTTACCAAGGCGTATCTCCATTGGTTGTGTGCGCGCTCTCACACCCCCACACACACAGTGACAGATAATTGTGGGCAGCGACTGCGTTTTCACTTGTTCGCATCACACTTTGACCTACCCTACCGAGCAGAGATCACAATTCTGAGAGTGAATAAGTGGCAGACAAGATTAAAATAGGTTACAGAGGGTGGGGGGGGGGGTGCAAGGTTGTTTTCAAAGTTAAAACATACTTGGTAGAGGTCTTGCAGGCATTCCAGAGAGAAACAAGATGTTGTGTGTTACTGCCAGGTTTATCACGACAAGCTGAATATGATATGGCACTGACGGTTAATATTTGGAACATGGCGCTTATCTTTTTAATTTATATTCACCACCCCAGCATAAAAGCTGCATCTTAGATTTCTTCCGCTATTTCCCAACGCTTTGATCAGATTCCCCACTGAGATGCCCTTCCGCTAAAATGTTGCCGCGTAAGAATTGGAAGGGATTAAACTAAATGTCACCAAGTGGGCAAATATCACCGTGGTCGGTATGTACCACATCTGAATTGTAGTTGTGACACGGGTTTTTGTGAAAGATTGCGGAGAGGGTGCTGATGCAAAACTTCTCAAGGTCCAGTTGAAACATCTTGTGTTACAGCATCATTTACCTTGAAGCAGTTGAATTGAAACAGACCTCAAAAAGGGGCCCTCTCCTCTCAAATTGTTTCCATGCTGTACAACCCCAGTACAACAATGTTCAGCCATCCCAAGGTCCAGCACCGAATTGTACAAGAGACTCACCTCCCGCCTTTGTATCAAGCTTTCATTCAAATTCATCCGCACTTTACTCAGAAATTGAAGAAATTGGAAAAGTGGAGGGGCTTCTCTCTTGATTAAAAAAAAGGCCTGAAGGATGATGTGTTCCTCAGCCTCTGCAAAGGTTTTGTTTGTAGCTTTGAAACCTCGTTTTCAAAATGGGTTGGTTTGTCTGTTTCTTGCTTTTTAACCAACCAATGGCCAAGCAGCACTGGAAAATACAAAATGTTGTTTCATCATAAAATCGGTATCTACTACAGCTTCCGTTTACGCATTTCCGAGGTTCAAGGACATGAAATATAGCGCCCAAAGATACGACAACTTGGAGATCCCAATGTTTATTTGAAATGAGCAGCCAAACAGAAACTAAATTATACATATGACACCTTCCACAGGATGCTCTGCTGCAGCTGGCAGCCGTTGTTGATGTGCGCTCGTTGCGAGTGGCCCTTCGAGATGGCCTCCAGGCACTGCTTCCCCACATGGTATGCACACACACATACACACGTTTAGAGTATTCTCTAAGTGAGGGAGTTCATGCCCCTGCCCTTTTTATAATGGGGATAACCAAAATAGATAAAAAACAATTAATGAGAGAGAGAGAGAGAGAGAGAGAGAGAGAGAGAGAGAGAGAGAGAGAGAGAGAGAGAGAGAGAGAGAGAGAGAGAGAGAGAGAGAGAGAGAGAGAGAGAGAGAGAGAGAGGGGGGAAGATGAGTGATGGATACTATTTCAAGTAGGGTTTGTTTGGTTTATGCAAAATATTAAACATTGGTATTTGACATTTGAGCGCAATATAATGGATTTAAAACGGCAACGAGAAAAAAGTCATATAATTAAAAAAAACGAAATGGCAGAAGTGTTGGTGGTGGGAGATCTAAGTGAAACAACACAAATATGTTTTAAAATGGCAATAAAATCTGTTATTATGTAAATAGGCGGTTGTCAAATCACACTGATCCATGGGTCTACTGTAAACAAAATGAAAAGACTTTTGCCAGAGATTTGCAAGTTGCTGGCAGTCGTGGATCCCACAAAAGCAGACAGGAGGGAGGAGTAGGGTGTGTTAAATAAAGTCAGCACGAAGAAAATCTCAAAACCATGAGTAAAACATGACAAGACGAAACAAACCTGACAGGGAACAACAAACAATCACCCGACACAGAATGGTCGTGCCGGGAGTCCTTTTAACTGCCACTGATTAAAATCAACAACACTTATGCAGCTACAGGTGGGGCCCTGCATGGCCTATCGTTGGTCGGAAACTGAAACGTGACAAAGCCTGTGTTCAACCAAACTCTGATACCTCAGTTTACGAACGCTTTAGCTTCCAAACTTTTCGCCTTATGAATGTTAAATTTACGAGAATATAATATTGGCATACAAACTATTTTTCGGGAAACGCACAGAGCGCCACAATGTGTCGTTCGCGAACAAGCCGGTTCTTGGAGCTCCTGAAATGGCAGCCGGCATTTTTGCCCCTCTATTCCCCACCCCCAGTCTTCGGTTAAAGCCGCACGTGATTGGTCAAGATCCGTGGTAAAGGAGGGAGGGCACACACATGCAGCAGGACACACGCAGCAGTGAGCGCGGTGAGGAGTTACAGAAACAGAAACACACACACACACGAAAGGGAGACGACAGAGCTTGAAACAAAAAACAAAAGTGAAAAAAAACAATAAACAAAATGAAATGGTGAGAAAATGGATAGAAAATGCAGTAAAATTTGGACTTGTTTCAACTTTATTGATAGTTCAAAGGCAGAGTGTAGACTGCAAGCTTAAAATATCCCATCAATCAGGCTCCACAAATAACCCGCACAAGCCATCTGTACAATTTGAAGAGAACATACAAGCAAGGGAACCAGCTATTAATGAAGTTTCTAGTGTGTCTGCCTGCATCTGTTGCTGTTGCAATATCACAAATTCTAAGATGTACAACCCTGAGCTCCTTGAGACACATTATGCAAAAAGCTATCCTTTCCGTCAAGCCATCAACGATCATCTTAAAAGGTAAATAAAACTATTTTATTATCCAGTACAATTTATTTCACACACTTTGTGGGAACCAATTAAGTTCGTAAGCCAAGGTATCACTGTATATTTATTCTACTAAATTCTGCAGTTAGACTACAATATTTATAAACCTTGAAACTGCTACTAAGAAAAATTGAACCCATACAAAAAGTAGACAACAATACTCCAGCATATTTCTGCCCTTTCGGAACAATAACTACTAGCGTGGGGTGCACGTAACTCTTCTCCAAAGTTAGCATGTATATCTGTAAAAACTCTCTCACAAAAAAAGAAGACAAAAAAACTATTGTTCAAACTATGTGATATAGCGAGGTGAGAAATAAAAACAAAACTTCTCGTAAGTATGCGTACATGCGTATGTGTTTATTTCATTCTAGGAATGCGCATGTGTGTACACACTGGAGGGAAACTCAAGGCTGCTGTCGAACGATCCGCCGCATGAGCTGCCACAGGAGGGCAAGATCAGGTGCGTGTTGTTTTAGTGTCTGTTTCATATATGTGCAGCACGCCACGGCATTGCTTTTGAGTGACTGACTGCTGTGCCCTGATTTGCTGCCGTTTTGTCACGGGAGGTGGTGCCCTGAGAGGCATTGCAATAAGCGAGAGAACAGGGATGATTATGAGCTGCTCGGCGCTCAATCGCATCACACGCCGGCCTCGCTTCATACCGCTCAGTCTGCCATGACAACCTTTGCGCTTCCACCTTCTCTTTTTCCCTTCAGAGCACACAATTCCACTTCAAGGAACCATGAGACACATTGAGATTCAATGACACTATAAGGTCCCTTGGAGATTTGTTCGTTTCGCCCACCAAAAATATGATTTGCCGTGGAACTTCCTGACCATTGCATTAAATAGATGGCGTGCAGGTGTAAATGTGTATTGGTCATGCGGGACCCTCCATAAGCCCAGAAAAGCTAGTATCAAATCAAAGAAAACACATTGTCAGCCCTTTCTGGTTCTGTCTGCCCCCCAGTGCACCTGTTATTCCCATATCCCCAAAATATGCAGGGTAGCTTCCATAGGTTCTCACTGGGTAAGTTTGTTCAGGGTGCACACCGAATCTTGTCCGTATTCAGCTGGGATGAGATCTAGCACGTGTATGATTCACATGTACTCATTCACTGCCATTCCCGAATGTAGTTTTGCAGGGGGTGGCAATAAAGCATCAGACCTGGTCACACATCTGTCAATGTTTACCCTCCCACGAGGGGGCAGCATTTGCCTTTTGTACAGACTCCTCCACTTTCAATGCAGATAACTCCAGACTCATGTAACTTAGGAATGAACTATTTTTTTTTGTGGTGAAAGAAGTCTTACGCTGCATTGAATGTTTATGTAGTCCTAAAACTCAATATTCTGTGGATCCCGCAATTTGAGTGAAAATTACAAAAACCCTGGCACTGGAGTGGTCATATTTTGGCACATCGTCTGGCAG